>NC_068943.1:85632926-85950426 GCF_026419915.1 Harpia harpyja
TAAAAAATGTTAGTGATTTACTGCTGTTCAGAGAACAATGAAGGCCTGTGAGACCCACCCTTATTTGTACAGGGAGGCAGTTGACTCACTCACCTGATATGTGGTAGACCCTGTTCAGCTGCTTTCTCAGCCCACTGCAAATCAAAGACTGAAATACAGATTTGTAGGTTTTAAATGAGTGAGATATTTCACTATTTTTTCTTCCTCTGGCAAGCCCAAGTAATGTGTGTTACATGAAGTGGAGCAGTTTTAGTAAGAAAGATTGAACTTTGCCTCCACCCCGCCGTCCTCCACCCATCCATCCAGAACACTGTACAACCATGGAGCTAGGAATACTGTCTTATGAAATAAGAGAACACACTTCCTTTATTTTGAACCACCAGATAAAAGACCTGAGCCCAGATCTTCCAGCATGTCAGAAGGAATAATCCTAACAATTGAACTTTGTGTTATAAGGAGAACTTGTTTGCGTACTCATCACTCATTTCCTGATCTAATCCTTTGCTTTTATTGAACAAGATTAGATAGACCCCTCATCTAAAAGCTGGGAGAGAGGGCTGCCTGAATAAGATTGATTTCTCGTTCAGTGACCCAAAGGAAAATGTTTTGGTTTGACAAAATTTTCATGAAATTTTGGGGTTAATTAATTCTGATTGTTTCAGTGCAGCTGCTGAACTGGCAAATCAACTGCTTGCACATCCCTTGCAATGTATGCTATGAAAAAGGGTTCACCCATCCTTTTTTCCTCCCTATAGGTGTCACTCTTGAGTTTAATGTGAATGTATTCATTCATCTCCAATATTTTATCCAGACATCATCTGATTAAGTTAGATACACAATTTTCTTTGGGGCCATATTACATAATACACCCAACCTTAATTTCTCTGTAAAGGTATATCTCATTGTTCCACCTAAATTTAAATACAATATTAATATACCAAATAGATTGTTGGGGACACAGTTTTCTTTGCATTGCAGAAAAGTAAAGTTTTATTAGAGGCATTGTTATCAGCAGAAAGTAGATCAGCAATTGCACTGCAGGTAAGTGTACATAGATACAGTGATTGCATATGAAGAACAGTATAAAAAGGAAAAAGTAGATAATTTTAGGAGAGTCCTAGAAATTATTCATCTCGACTTCATGAATAACATTTGTAAAGCAATCTGTGCGTTGGATAGGTACACAGTGCATGTGCTGTGTGTATTATCACGTTGTAGGCCAGGCTGCTCAGATGGCAGTAGGTAGTTCAGGGAAGACCAACGCATCGGTAGTATCTTAACACACTCTTGACTGCCCTGTGGAATGAAAGAAGAAACCATTACTCTGATAGGGAAATCAAGAGTCTCTTGCAGCACTGACATTTCAGATGTATCCATTGTTTAAATGTCCATCTGTGTTAGCAAAAGCATGGGAAAGGAGCTTACCCTGTTTCTGTAACTGAAGCTAAGGCACCTTGAAATTAAGAGATTTGATTATGATGGTTTAATCCCTCTTGCAATTGCATATGTGGAAGTCATATCACAAGGGATAGTATTAACAAGAAAAGAGATGAAACAAAAGATGAAAGCCATGGGGACAGGATAAATTAGGATCCTCTTTGGAAGATGTTTCTTACCTGTCTTGTCACCGGATTGACCATGAGAATAGGAAGTAGAAGAATAAGAGTGAGAGGATATTCCCCCTCCTTGGAGAGCTCCTTGAGACGTTCTGTGTAAGGAAAGGAGCTTTAATGAAGGGAATGATAAATACATTCATAAACAGACATACTGTGACATAATGTGCAGTGCATGTAACAGCTCGGCTTTTCCTGGACTTTGCAAGTATTTCTTTATATTTTTTGTTTCATTCCCCTCAGCTATATTTTCCTAGAAAGCTGTAGAAGCAGAAATAACAAATGGCTGTAGAAGTACAATTCTTATACTCTCACAGTCCAGCTGTGCTTGCTCATCTGCTGACAGAAGGCAATAGATTACAGTTTGGTTTTGCATGGTGATTCCTCTCATGGAATTCACTCTGCACAAACAGGCCAAGAGGAACTGATTAATTGAAAATATGTCAGTAACTATATGCTCTGTGTTTCCCTCTGTGTTTGATGTGCTTATTAAGTTTATGATGTATACATTTCAATGCAGATACTGTAAAAAAACCTGTGTATTTAGATTTCACCTACAGACTGGTGGGTGAAACATTCAACTCTGTCTTCCGTGAGTCCCAACAGAGAAAAGATTGTCATAGAATTTATACTCTTATTTGCAAACAGAATACATACACAATGTCTTGCTGTCCCTCCTGCAGCAGTGCCCGGTACTGAGCAATCTCCTGCTCCAGGCGGGTCTTGATGCCCAGGAGCATCTTGTACTCCTGGTTCTGACTCTCCATCTCACAGCGGATGTTGGCCAGCTCCTCCTCTACAGAGTTAATCTGCCCTTGGATTTGTTGCAGCAGGCAGCCATAGCGAGATTCAGTTTCTGCCAAGGAGTTTTCCAGAGAGTTTTTCTGAAAGTGGAAATGCAGGAGTTTAGGGCCAGAGCTCTACCCCTCCCTGCCCATTCTGAGGAGGGAAGGGCCCTCAGCGATCCTGCCCCACGTACCGTGCTGAGCTGCGCCTGCAGTTCGATCTCCAGGTTCTGCATTTCGCGTCTCAATTCAGTGAGCTGGTGGCTGCTTGTCTGGATGTCCTGGCTGCTAGAAGTGACCTGTCGATTGACTTCTTCAATCTGCAGGAGTCAAACCCCAAACACACTTTCTGAGTGAGAAAAATCCCCTCAGGGAGCAGATTTGCTGACTGAGAACTAAGATAGCCAGGGAGCCTCTCCCTTTCATCCTGTCCTCATCGAGGACAGCCTAGTCATTGCTCCGTACACCCTGACGTTTGACCCCCCTTTGCACATCAGACCTGGCCTGCTCCCTCTCTGCCACTGCAGTCTTTCCCCAACCGCTTTTTCCTTCCCATTCCCCCAGCTGCGCAAGTGAGGTGCGGGTGAGCAGCCACCTCCTTTTAGCCAAAGGCATTGCATGGCCAGTACCAGGGTGTCTGGGTTTTGCCACAGAAGGAGACTCCACTTCTTTGTGCTTTGCTACGTACCTTGACTTCATACCACTGCTCAACCTCTCTGCGGTTCTTCTCGATGATCTGCTCGTATTCGTTTCTCAGGTCGTTCAGTATCTTTGTCAAGTCTTCACCAGGGGCAGCATTGACCTCCACGCTCACGTCGCCACCGGTCTGAGACTGCAGCTGTCTCATTTCCTGCAGAGAGAAATAAAAGAGCACAGGTCATTTCTTGTATTGGGGACAGTGGACAAAGCAGTATCAAGGTACAAAGGAATGACAATCACATGACATAAGGCTGAGTTGACTTGATATGTAACTTTGGGAACCCTGAAGAAACGAAGGACTATGTCTTGGACACGCTATGTATCATTGGATCGTACCTCCTCATGGTTTCTCTTAAGAGCGATCAGCTCATCCTTCAAGGACTCTAGCTCGGATTCCAGTGAAGACCGAGTGCGAGTGAGATCATCCAGGAGATTTCTCAAGCCATTAATATCAGCCTCCACAGTCTGACGGATGACCAGCTCATTCTCATACCTTCACCAAAGACAAAAAGCATTACACACTCATTTCATTACAATGTGTAGGCTTGGTTATACACTTGGAACAGGGTGTCATAACCTGCATTCATGAATCTCGTAAAATTCATGACATGAAAGACGCAAGGTTCACAGAGAGGTACTCACTTCATTCGGAAGTCATCAGCAGTCATCTTGCTGTTATCAATGTCCAGAAGCAGCTTGTTATTGTCCACAGTGGCAGAAATGATCTGCAAAAGGGGAAGTTGGAGAGGAGTCTTTCTGTGTTCTAGACATCCAGGACAAGAAGAAAGAAGACCTAAAGCTTTGGTAGGGCATTGTTACAGAAAGTTGTTGAAATGCCATGCCACAAGAACTGGTGTGTGCAAGATTTTGGCTTCCCCAAACATTCTGATGAAAGAAAATATTGATGAGGGAAAGAACAGAAGAACGTTTATGCTGGGAGATCACCGACACCTATGGGTTTCTGCACTCTGGGTGTGTAAGGAAGTGTAGTCTTTGTCCCTGGTGCTGTAATTCATCTCATTATAAGAAAAGCCGATTGTAAGGGAAGGCCTTGGTCCTTCCAGCTGGTATATGTAGAAGTGTGCAGAGACAAAGGGAGTTCAGATCTTGCAGTCCAGGTGCTTTGGTTTTGCACTCCATCCAGCTGGACTGGGTGGGAGGAGAGGGAAGGACTGGAAACCACACATGCCTGGTTTGGAGCCACCTGTACAATGTGGGATTTCAGTTACGTGCGCCAGCATGTTTGGGCCTGGTGGAGCACTCCTTGACGCCTCAGGCTGTGCCCCCACAGCACAGCCCTTTCACTTGTGGGGCGGTGGGGGGGTTTGCTTCCCCAAGAGATGGGAAGCGCAGCTCAGCAGTTTTCTGCCTGCGGTACCACCAGCAAAGCCATCCAGTAGCTCCCTCCCACCCCTTTTAGAGCCAGTGCCAGAGGGAAGGAGGAAGTCCTTACAAAGGAGAAGAGCAGGCAGGAGATGGAGCCATGTTAGTCGGGGCTATCCTACCTGATTTTGGAGCTGTTCGATGGTCTGGTAGTAGGAGGTGTAGTCCTTTGAAACACTGGGAGCTTGTTTCCTGTACCACTCCCGGATGTGGTGCTCAAGCTCAGCATTTTCTTCCTCCAGCCTTCGTACTTTGTCCAGGTAAGCAGCCAGGCGGTCATTGAGGTTCTGCATGGTGACCTTCTCATTGCCGCTCAGAAGGATGTCTCCCCCAGCACCAAAGCCTCCTGCAAAACCACCACCAAAGCCTCCCCCCAGGCCACCACCAAAGCCTCCTCCCAAGCCTCCAGCAAGGCTGCCAGCGCTCATGCCCCCTCCATAGCCAATGCTGCATGCTCCCCCACCGTAGCTTCCACCGCCTATCACAGAGGAGGCATATCGCCTGCAGGAGACAGAGGAACTCCTGCCACTACCGCCACCGCAGACGCCTCCACCTCCACCGCTCCTGTAAGAGGTGCTAGATGTTCTCTTGATGCTGCAGCTCATGGTGGGAGTAATCAGATATCCAGCCCCAAATGCAAAGCCTGGTGCACAGCTTGATGCAGAAAATGAGACTGCAGCCTTCTGTCCTCCGTGATGGCTATTTATACCTTGTTGGGTGGGTGTCACCTGTAAGGCAGTCCAGCTTCCCATGAAGTTTGCCAGCCTTAGTGCTCATGCCAAAAGTGATGTGCTAAGGGGAATTTCTTTTGGGGCTTGGGACAGCCCTCCCCATTGGTATTGTGTTTGCGTGCTGATTCACCCAAAGCATGCACTATAATTTCAGGTGGGTGGCTGTGTGTTAGATTTTGTTTCAGATAGTATGTTGCTGGCTACTTAGTGAGTGAGACTCATTTTAATAGTTCTTCTTTGTTCTTTGTAGTCATTTTTTATCCTGAAAACTGGTGGTGAAAGCACCATCTAGTTACTCTGCTTTAATTTCAGAGTTGGAGAAATACAAAGTCAGGCACGCTGTGTGTGATTCTTTTTTCACTTTGCCTGCAGAACTGCCAGTAACTGACACTTCTGGAAACAGAATCTCTAAGAATTTAGGTCCTTCCCTACAGAGAAAGCTCATTGTGGGTACTGTCTTTCAGAATGCTTAGTGGTGAATCTCAATAGAATAACCTTTAAAGAAGCAGTGATATTTCTGTTTTCACCAAATTCTTATAGTATCACTTCCAGGAAATAATCGTATGTCTTGCACAGAGCAATGGACATGCAGAGATGTAATTTTAAAGTTGTTATTTTTTAAAATTTTGTGCAAATTTCCAGTCACTCAAAGATTATTTTAAACTGAAATAGATGTGTAGAATCTATAAGGTATCACTGACTCTGTCTTGGGAGAGGAGAGCAGAAGGATTCAGCTTTTCAACTCAGCAAAATGGAGGCTAAGATGATTATCAGCTTGCTCTCGAGAAAGGAGATACCATGGCTATTTAAAATAAAGGACAATCCTGTTGTCCACATAGGAAAGGGCATAATCTGGTTTTGAGTGTATTTGGGCTGGAAACTAAGGGGAGCTTTTTATCTATGGGAGGCATAGGCATCTGGAAGGTGCTTCTGTTGAGGGAGCTTTGGATGGAAGAGAGAAACAGTTTTGAGATTGACCTTGATCAGTTGATGGTAGGGGTTTTATCCTCATATAGTAGAGACAGCTATGATGACCCTTTAGTTCCCCTTGCCTTCTATCTTTTGTCTCTCTAACACTGCAGAGGTCTCTAACACTGCTGCACAATTGCAGCATTTCTGTAAGAGAACAGGATATGATGAACCCTCCTTTGGAAATGAAATTTTGCCTTTAAATAACTTCTGGAATACATACATTTTAAGCCTGAAAGACAAGGGGCCTCTTTATGTAGGAGTTAAACATTGATGGGAATTCATCTCTGTTTGGAAGTTAAAAATTACTAGTTCATTTCATTGTTGGTTTCTTCATTTACGATCTTACTTATACACAGCTTGCAGTTGCGGCTGGAGCAACATTTTCTCTCTTAGCCATAACAATTATGAGACCCATAAAAGTTACTAATGCGTGTTATGGCTGACTGAAGAATCATGGAAAGCCATTTACCCTCTTTCTTGATACCCCTACACAGATTTTCATAGATATGCTGAAGATAATGTAATACTTTGATCTTCATAATTATGATTGTTCTTTTATTGGTAGGTCTCTAATTATCTGCACGTCAGAACCAGTTGCTTTGCATATGTTATTGAGACTGAGTCATCATTATTAAAAAATAAAAATTATTTTCTCACAGGGTGTGATTCCTTAGTCATATTTTCCTCATTAGATTGTTGAAATGCACCTTTATTCTTCCCTATGAGATGTTTATTGCTGATTGGCATTAATGCCAGAGGTGTTGATTTTATATCTCCTTCTCGGCATTGTTGCATCATAACATCTGACCCAACAATTTCAAACATTTCCCAATGCTGTAATTTCATACCATCAACAGATGCCTTTTCTCTGTCTCTCTGTCCCTCTTTTCTTTTTTTTTTTTTTTTTTGAATAGCTGATCTAACTATGCTTACTGCTGTAACTGTGTCGCAAATACTTAAACTTTAGACTTTCTATTCCGTAACTCATGGGTATTTCCATGTCTCCTATGCATTTTTGGTCCACCATCCTGTGGACACAGCTCTTTGGCCTGAGATGGCTGTTGTGAGTCAATGTGGACATACCAATTTACTTCACAAGCCAAAAGAGCCAGGTCTCTTAAGGTCCATTAACAGTTGTAATCCCTGCGATGACAGAAAAAGGTCAGACATTTTCTGTTGTAGAGGGTATAGAGGCTCCTCAGCCATTTGAAGAGACTGTTAGAGCTTTGAAATCATATCTTGCCCTGGAAGACTTCTTGCTCCTAATGCACCCTATGAACCTCTGTAAATCAGAAAAGTTTGTTTGAAGTAACAGTGTTATGAAGCCTTTCCAAGTGCTGTTTGCTCACTGGTGAAACTGGATGCAGAGCCACAAACAGATACTCCGAATTGGCAAAAAACCCAAAAGTAGTCAGTGGTTTTCACAGAAGCTATGATGCTATTACTGGGTATATGTCTTTAGTCACACAAGAGGGAGAGGACAACCTCAGAAACAATTACTGGTAATTAATTGTTCTACAACAAATGAGTCAACTGTGGTCTTGGTAAGAAGAGTGCTACGCCCGTGAGTCTCATCAGGAACTCTATCTGTGCATTCCTCATCCGTCACCCATCAACTTTCAGCATCACTTACCTGTGCATTTCTTCAGTTTGTTCAGAGATGAACTATTTCCATAGCCCCAGATACTTTTCTTACTTTTCTCTTATGTGACTCCCTGGGTTGGACCATTATACCTTGCACACATGGAGACCTAAAGAAAATCCTATTAAATGTGAGCTATTTTAATTCTACAGTCTATCTAAATTGTTAGTACAGTAGCCCTTCCTACCACTGAAAAAGGAAAAGTTTAAAAGTAATTCCCAAGAGAAATTAAGCTCTTCCAGTGTAGCAATCCTTTCCTATTCTCTTTCTCTTTACCTGCTAGAATATGCTGTTATTATCAATGATGTTAACTAATTGAATTCTAAATTCCTCCCTGCCAAAGCCCTTTTTTGTCTTTCCTGTAGATCTTTTCAGAACATTAAGCAACCATATCGCTTTTTCTAAGAACCATGGATGAAGTGAAGTGAGTGCCAGGAGCAGACAGTGATATAGAGATACCTGACTGAACATATACAAAGTGACTGGAGCATCTGCCAGCCTTAGATGGAGGCAGTGAGGCATGCTGTGCTTTTGGCACACCTATGGCATGTTCCATGCGTTTTCCCCAGGACAGCCCTTGCCTCATTCTTAGATGGAGGTTAGCGCCTCATGAATCAGTGGTGATATGCAAAAGGTGTTGTACTGTCAGCAGCAGGAGGACTCCACCAGTGACCTAATCCTGCTGCAGTGACTGGCAATCTTGCAGTGCATCCACTCCTTTCAGTCTGAAGATTTTGCATAGCTTTCGTTTTGCAGATTTAACTTAAGACTCTTCATAGTGCTGCCTATTTCACAAAGACCTTGCATTCTTACAAATTAGTTCAGAAAAGGGGGAAAGACATACTGCAGCTCTGGTGTTCCCTTGAGTTCTCTGGATGTGCAAGACTGTATTTTTGATCATTCTAATACTTCTCTGTACTTCTGGAAGATTAGAAGGAACCAAAATAACCTTTCAGTACTTATTTATATACACTAACTGTAGTTCAAGTTTCCATA
The DNA here is from genome assembly GCF_026419915.1 of Harpia harpyja. Classification (NCBI taxonomy): domain Eukaryota; kingdom Metazoa; phylum Chordata; class Aves; order Accipitriformes; family Accipitridae; genus Harpia; species Harpia harpyja. The sequence goes on from NC_068943.1 coordinate 85,641,748, forward strand.
ATACTGCCTCAAAAAAGATGTCTTCTTAAGCTGTTTTGGCTATGTTAAGTACAGCTGAGATGTGAATTCCAGCAGCCTTTGGAGATGAAAGTCCTGTCTGCATTTGCTTTACATCACTTTCTATACTGTTAAAACCCGACATGACCCTTTTTTTTCTTTGGAAGAGTGCTTTTGTTCATACAAATTCCTGATGCTGGCCTGAAAAACGTCAGTTTGGAAACCTGTTTTTTTGACATGAATAGAAAGTATCTCTTCTTTGTGGATACTTACTGCAGACTGCAATTACAATAGTGTGATAGCAGAGCCAAGCCACATGATTAGTGAAGGAAGACCTAACCTAAATAATACTCTTGTAAGTTGTTTATGATGAGAAAACCTTTCATTCAATTACCCTAACAGAATACCCTCAGTCTTAAATGAAACAGCAAATACTAGAGACCAGATTTGATAGGTGGAGAAGGGAACAACAGGCACTTATAATTGAATGAAACCTGGCTGATTTTGTGCATCTGATGCACACAGAGATTGAAAAGGGGCTTCACTGTCATCTTCAGAAAGCAAAATATTATAAAATAGCTGTTCTAATGTAGTATTGACCTCTCATCTCCAATTTTATTGCATATTTTGTCTTCTTAAGCAGAAAAATAAAGTATAGAAAATACTTTCAGTGGATGAAATGTCTCTCTCTCATTCCTCTTAAGGCATAGTATCAGCCAATTGAGTGTACCGACAAAAATTGGGTTCTTGGTATTATATTTGTGTTTGAATTGAAATTTCTATCATAAAACATGGGAATGTTTTTGGTGCATGACACTGAAGGAAACAGGCACATTGCCTTGTTGGCTGTATTTCCTAACAGAAGTTAGCAATATGTAATTCTCTGCGTAGTCAAAGGTGTAGAAATACTTGATGTCAGGGAACCTATATGTACTGGAACAACCTATACTGAGTCACACCTTCTCACAGGAACTCTAACTATGATGAGCTGAGTAAAGCCAAAGCTTAATGGACTCAGATGAGTCATAGTAGTGGCTGAGCACAGTTTAGTACATTAACAGTTAATTAAATAATCTTCAGAGCATTACCCATCATTGGTATTTTCTTTCTCCTTTCACTCACATCATTCAGAGTGTCTTCAGTAAAAAGCAGCAAGGCAAGGAGCCAGAAAGTAATCTGTTAGTGGCCATTAGAAAACAAAATGGTAAATGGTTTGTAATTTCACAGGAAGGAGAAAAATTGTGTCAAGAATGGATTTCTGTTTTCAACCTAATACCCCTTGGTTTTGAGCAGAGAGTTCCGACAGTCTCACCTGACTGACAGTTCCCATAGGCAGAGCTTGGAAGCCATCACACTTCATACAGCCTTCATATAGCCATGCTCAGAATTAGTGAATTTCCTTTTACTCAGTGATATTATCTCAGCATGGTGTCCATTTTCTTAGTACAAACCAGATTTTCCTGAGACTATGTTACAAAGTATGATAGGGCAACCTGTATTTGATTGGTTAGCTTGATAAATACCTGTTCAAAGTTTGTTAAATTAAATTTCTCAGACACGCTGTTTTTATTTGCATTGCAGAAGTAAAGTTTTATTAGAGGCAGTGTTATCAGCAGAATTTAAGCCCTTAAACAAAGAACCAATTGACAAAGACAAGTTGAGCAAGACAAGCATTGCAGAATGAAAGAAGGGGTGATGAGGCGGGTAACCAGGCACTCCTTCCAAATTGTTCCAGTTGCATCAGCTGTACTGCAGAAGTGCTTCAGTCTCTCGTGGTCCAGGTTCAATGCCTCGTAGCTGGAGGTTGCCAGCATCACTGCTATTGCTCTAGCACACTCTTGACTGTCCTTTGTAAAGACAGAGCAAATCATTGCCTTAAGGGGAAATCTAATCTTTCCTGCTGAACTGAATTCTTTCACCTAACATGCTGCATTAGCAAGAGAAGCTCAGAGGCTCCAAGCCCAGCAATACCCTAGGCACTTTCTCAGAACTGTATTTTTTTTCATTCCAATAAGCAAAAAAGCATATCCCATTCTGTAAAGTTTATAATCTGTATTTTATATTTAGGTAGAGGGAAGGGCGAGACTGTATTTTAACCTCATTCCTCTGTGGCAGAGTCAGTGAGGTTCTCTCACTCCTGCGCTACTGCACCTAGGAATCTTGCCCAGCCAAAAATACAAAACTTTTTTCTGACAAAATACATTGTAGTCTTTGGGGCAGGTGTAACCCACTAATAAACATATCCTTACAAAGTGTTGTCTTACCTGTCATGTCACCACACTGAGAATGAGAGTAGGAAGTAGAATATGAATGGGAGGATTTACCACCCCCTTGGAAAGCTCCTTGGGAGGCACTGTAAAAGGAAAGTAATTAATTCACCAAAAGACACCTAACCACTGGATATTCGGTCAAAAAAGATGTTGTTGTAGCTCCATGAACAAGAAGTATCTATTAGCAATTAAGTACACAGGATTTCTTTTTATTTCCTTGCTATAGTATGGAATACGTACACAATGTCTTGCTGTCCCTCCTGCAGCAGTGCCCGGTACTGAGCAATCTCCTGCTCCAGGCGGGTCTTGATGCCCAGGAGCATCTTGTACTCCTGGTTCTGACTCTCCATCTCACAGCGGATGTTGGCCAGCTCCTCCTCTACAGAGTTAATCTGCCCTTGGATTTGTTGCAGCAGGCAGCCATAGCGAGATTCAGTTTCTGCCAAGGAGTTTTCCAGAGAGTTTTTCTGAAAGTGGAAATGCAGGAGTTTAGGGCCAGAGCTCTACCCCTCCCTGCCCATTCTGAGGAGGGAAGGGCCCTCAGCGATCCTGCCCCACGTACCGTGCTGAGCTGCGCCTGCAGTTCGATCTCCAGGTTCTGCATTTCGCGTCTCAATTCAGTGAGCTGGTGGCTGCTTGTCTGGATGTCCTGGCTGCTAGAAGTGACCTGTCGATTGACTTCTTCAATCTGCAGGAGTCAAACCCCAAACACACTTTCTGAGTGAGAAAAATCCCCTCAGGGAGCAGATTTGCTGACTGAGAACTAAGATAGCCAGGGAGCCTCTCCCTTTCATCCTGTCCTCATCGAGGACAGCCTAGTCATTGCTCCGTACACCCTGACGTTTGACCCCCCTTTGCACATCAGACCTGGCCTGCTCCCTCTCTGCCACTGCAGTCTTTCCCCAACCGCTTTTTCCTTCCCATTCCCCCAGCTGCGCAAGTGAGGTGCGGGTGAGCAGCCACCTCCTTTTAGCCAAAGGCATTGCATGGCCAGTACCAGGGTGTCTGGGTTTTGCCACAGAAGGAGACTCCACTTCTTTGTGCTTTGCTACGTACCTTGACTTCATACCACTGCTCAACCTCTCTGCGGTTCTTCTCGATGATCTGCTCGTATTCGTTTCTCAGGTCGTTCAGTATCTTTGTCAAGTCTTCACCAGGGGCAGCATTGACCTCCACGCTCACGTCGCCACCGGTCTGAGACTGCAGCTGTCTCATTTCCTGCAGAGAGAAATAAAAGAGCACAGGTCATTTCTTGTATTGGGGACAGTGGACAAAGCAGTATCAAGGTACAAAGGAATGACAATCACATGACATAAGGCTGAGTTGACTTGATATGTAACTTTGGGAACCCTGAAGAAACGAAGGACTATGTCTTGGACACGCTATGTATCATTGGATCGTACCTCCTCATGGTTTCTCTTAAGAGCGATCAGCTCATCCTTCAAGGACTCTAGCTCGGATTCCAGTGAAGATCTAACCAGAGTCAGGTCATCCAGGAGATTTCTCAAGCCATTAATATCAGCCTCCACAGTCTGACGGATGACCAGCTCATTCTCATACCTTTACCACAGACAAGAGACAGACAAATGAGGAAATGAGATGATGGCAGTCAATAGCACACATCTTTCCACGGTAGGTATCCCAATAAAACAAGAAGACTCAGTAACACCACCCAGGGCAGTGCTGCCTTGTCTCCTGAGACTATGAGCTGGATTTGAGAGACATGTAAAGTTCACAGAGAGGTACTCACTTCATTCGGAAGTCATCAGCAGTCATCTTGCTGTTATCAATGTCCAGAAGCAGCTTGTTATTGTCCACAGTGGCAGAAATGATCTGCAAAAGGGGAAGTTGGAGAGGAGTCTTTCTGTGTTCTAGACATCCAGGACAAGAAGAAAGAAGACCTAAAGCTTTGGTAGGGCATTGTTACAGAAAGTTGTTGAAATGCCATGCCACAAGAACTGGTGTGTGCAAGATTTTGGCTTCCCCAAACATTCTGATGAAAGAAAATATTGATGAGGGAAAGAACAGAAGAACGTTTATGCTGGGAGATCACCGACACCTATGGGTTTCTGCACTCTGGGTGTGTAAGGAAGTGTAGTCTTTGTCCCTGGTGCTGTAATTCATCTCATTATAAGAAAAGCCGATTGTAAGGGAAGGCCTTGGTCCTTCCAGCTGGTATATGTAGAAGTGTGCAGAGACAAAGGGAGTTCAGATCTTGCAGTCCAGGTGCTTTGGTTTTGCACTCCATCCAGCTGGACTGGGTGGGAGGAGAGGGAAGGACTGGAAACCACACATGCCTGGTTTGGAGCCACCTGTACAATGTGGGATTTCAGTTACGTGCGCCAGCATGTTTGGGCCTGGTGGAGCACTCCTTGACGCCTCAGGCTGTGCCCCCACAGCACAGCCCTTTCACTTGTGGGGCGGTGGGGGGGTTTGCTTCCCCAAGAGATGGGAAGCGCAGCTCAGCAGTTTTCTGCCTGCGGTACCACCAGCAAAGCCATCCAGTAGCTCCCTCCCACCCCTTTTAGAGCCAGTGCCAGAGGGAAGGAGGAAGTCCTTACAGAGGAGAAGAGCAGGCAGGAGATGGAGCCATGTTAGTCGGGGCTATCCTACCTGATTTTGGAGCTGTTCGATGGTCTGGTAGTAGGAGGTGTAGTCCTTTGAAACACTGGGAGCTTGTTTCCTGTACCACTCCCGGATGTGGTGCTCAAGCTCAGCATTTTCTTCCTCCAGCCTTCGTACTTTGTCCAGGTAAGCAGCCAGGCGGTCATTGAGGTTCTGCATGGTGACCTTCTCATTGCCGCTCAGAAGGATGTCTCCCCCAGCACCAAAGCCTCCTGCAAAACCACCACCAAAGCCTCCCCCCAGGCCACCACCAAAGCCTCCTCCCAAGCCTCCAGCAAGGCTGCCAGCGCTCATGCCCCCTCCATAGCCAATGCTGCATGCTCCCCCACCGTAGCTTCCACCGCCTATCACAGAGGAGGCATATCGCCTGCAGGAGACAGAGGAACTCCTGCCACTACCGCCACCGCAGACGCCTCCACCTCCACCGCTCCTGTAAGAGGTGCTAGATGTTCTCTTGATGCTGCAGCTCATGGTGGGAGTAATCAGATATCCAGCCCCAAATGCAAAGCCTGGTGCACAGCTTGATGCAGAAAATGAGACTGCAGCCTTCTGTCCTCCGTGATGGCTATTTATACCTTGTTGGGTGGGTGTCACCTGTAAGGCAGTCCAGCTTCCCATGAAGTTTGCCAGCCTTAGTGCTCATGCCAAAAGTGATGTGCTAAGGAAATTTTGTCTGAGGTAAGTAAATCACATTACCATTCTGTTCAAGTATGTCTGTGTTGATTCACCCAAACCATGCACTATAATTTTATGTGGGTGGCTCTTTGTTGGATATTTTGTTGGATAATACAGTATCTCATAGCTTCTATTAATCTGGCAATATATCACTAGTAATAGGAGTTAATGAAGGCTCCGCCTTGGTTGTCTGTCTCCTTCAGTCTTCTGTGTGGCGAAATTCAGTATTTCAGCTTTCATCTTCCTCCTGTGATCACAGACAATGATTCGTAAGACCAGCAGCCTCCAAGGGACTCTTCATTCATTAATTTATTCAAAATTTATATTAGCTATTTAGAAATCTACTTTAATTTACTGAAATAAATTATTAACTTTTAAAACTGCATTCCCATGTCTGTTATAGAGAGAACTTTACAATGAATTTTTTACTCTCTTGTCACTACTTATATGGAGGAAGGTCCTTCTGGTATTTAACTTTTTCTGAAAGTGCAGGATGGTGATTGCAGTCTTTTTTCTTGTTGAAGAAAACTCGGTGACAACCACAAAAGTAGTATTATGCAAGGGAAAACATATTCAATCTTTTCCTATCAAACAGCTATTAATTTTATTTTAGCTGTTTGAAATGGACTCAGAGGAAATGGAGGGGAGAAATGTTTGATGTTTCATATTTTGATAATCATATTAAAAATAGCCATTTCTCAGAACATATCCTTGAATTATATAATGCTGTAAAAAATAAGTTTCATGAAAAGTTACAGTGCCAAAGATTAGACCTGAAAAAATACAGTCATCATCTGAAGTTGTTACAGTGAATTGTGTTTGCCAACCATGAGAGAGCATCTTGCAACATAAAACAGAGTAAGAAACAATTGTGTATTTTTTTCCACTGCCTATGCAATATGGGATGTTCAGTGAGTTGCTTTTTCCATCTTTACTAATCAAGCTTCTATGAAACTGAGAAAAGCCTTGAACAGAAAGAAATTCTCAGGTTTCCAGCTGTTTATTGTGTTGGCACTATAACTCCTGCAGAAGAGTCATTTGGCTAGTACAAAGGAAGCACAAGAAGCTGGTGGAACCTGCTGTGAATTACCACCTCAAAATCAGTTTATCCACAGTGAGGGAGGATGAATTCAACCCAGAAGTATTTTAGGAAGAGGTTCCATATTACAGAAGAAGAAATAAACTCCTTAAAATTAGCAAAAGGAGAGTAAGAAGGGATTGAGTCACATTAACATGAAGGTACGCGTCAGAGGAGGGAGTAGGATTGTTTGAATTTGAAGACACTGTGCCTGTATGTGCCTGTGGTGGGTTGACCCTGGCTGGACACCAGGTGCCCACCCAGCCACTCTGTCACTGCCCCCCCTCCGCTGGGCAGGGGAGAGAAAATAGAATGAAAGGATCATGTGTCGAGATAAAGACAGGGAGATCATTCACCAATTACCGTCACGGGCAAAACAGACTCGACTTGGGGAAATCAGTTTAATTTGTTACCAATCAAATCAGGGTAGGATAAGGAGAAATCAAGCCAAATCTTAAAATCACCTTCCCCCCACCCCTCCCTTCTTCCAGGGCTCAACTTTATTCCTGAATTCTCTACCTCCTTCGCCCCAGTGGCACAGGGGTACAGGGAATGGGGGTTGCGGTCAGTTTGTCACACACTGTCTGTGCCACTCCTTCCTCCTCAGGGGCAGGACTCCTCACACTCTTCCCCTGCTCCAACGTGGGTGCCTCCCACGGGAGACAGTCCTTCGCAAACTTCTCCAATGTGAGTCCTTCCCGTGGGCTGCAGTTCTTCACGAACTGCTCCAGCGTGGGTCCCTCCCATGGGCTGCAGTCCTTCAGGCACAGACTGCTCCAGGGTAGGTCCCCTGTGGTGTCACAAGTCCTGCCAGCAAACCTGCTCCAGCGTAGGCTCCTCTCTCCATGGGGCCGCAGGTCCTGCCAGGAGCCTGCTCCAGCACGGGCTTCTCACAGGGTCACAGCCTCCTTTGGGTATCCACCTGCTCCGGCATGGGGTCCTCCACGGGCTGCAGGTGGATATCTGCTCCACCGTGGACCTCCATGGGCTGGGGGGCGACAGCCTGCCTCACCATGGTCTTCCCCACATGCTGCAGGGGACTCTGCTCCGGCACTGGAGCACCTCCTCCCCCTCCTTCTTCACTGACCTGGAGGTCTGCAGAGTTGTTTCTCTCACATGTTCTCACTCCTCTCTCTGGCTGCAGTTGCTGTTCTGCAGCAACTTCCACCCTTCTTCAATCTGTTATCCCAGAGGCGCTACCACTGTCGCTGATGGGCTCAGCCTTGGCCAGTGGTGGGGTCGTCTTGGAGCCAGCCGGCATTGGCTCTATTGGACATGGGGGAAGCTTCTGGCAGCTTCTCATAGAAGCCACCCCTGTAGCCCGCCCCCCCCAAAACCTTGCCACACAAACCCAATACAATGCCCCGTGGATGTAAAAAGAGCTGGGGCTGAAGTCCTGAACAGGAGTACCTTTCGACTGTGCTTTGCTCTTAGCATGTAGCTGCTGCCATTCAGCGTCTCAAACACCCGGTGAAACAGCACTCCTACCTGCCTGTCTCCCGGGGCAGCACAGGCACTACGGGAAGCTGGTTACAAACAAGATTCCTGCTCCCACCATGCCTCTGAAAACTGACAGACAACTACTTGAAAATAGTACAGCTTCACCCTCGATAAAGCCATATGCTTGTAGAGTCTTCTGGGTTTGGTTTTTTTAGTAGGTTTATGATTTTACAATAGGCTTTTGTATATCCATATGTATAATTTTCTTCTTTTATCGTAAGAATTATATAGGAAGGCTTGTCAACAAAATATTGTTGATTTGGAAGGGGAGGGGTGTAAACTGTTACCACTAGAAAGTTATCTGCTATCTGTAGAAGTGCTTAGTTTTTAGAGGCTTAATATGTGGTGAGGTATAAACTTGAGGTGCTGAATGCCAGAGCTTGAATTCAGCTGCCTAAAGGCATGTCCCTGTAGATACTGCCAGTGACTTCGAAAGAACCTAGAGATGTTAGCTCTGACTCCTTAAGAGAGAAACAAAACTTTGAACTTAAATTGAAACTGAATCATGAAAAATATCTACAAAATTATGACTTACCAACTTTTTGTCAACTAACTTTAATAGAAAAACCTTCATGTCAGTTGTGACTTTGCATAGTGCTGTGTTTAGAGAGAATGCTGTCATATCCTTGGTCATGATGTGCCTCCTTCTGAGGCTGAAACACTCTAGGATATCAAGCGCACATGCAGAAGTTTTCTATACCTTTTCTACCATTCTTGGAATGTTTTCCAGCTCTATCGTGTTATTTCTGAGACAGGGTCACCAAAGTTACAACACTCAAAATACAGCCCAGGGTATCTATGTGCCCTAGACAGATAAGGTGGAGTTAATGATGTTCTTCATTTTGATCTTCTGTGTATTGAATGGAGAATCATCTTTGTGGCCATAACCTTTAGGGGGACATATCCCCAAATTTCATAGTTCTCCATGGAAGACCCCAGCTGTATTCCATTCATCCAAACATTCTCACTGTCTAGATCCACAGGGTTTTCCTCATTCTCTGTTCAAGATACAGTGAGATTCCTTATTCCCCTTTGATACTCTCTTTTAATTTCCTTAGCCACACCAGTGACTTTCTCCTGAAAATCCTTCTTTCCCTCTAACTGAGCCTCTTACTAGGTGCTGTCTCCATTCTCCCTATTTTAACCTCTTCTGAACTTCATCATATGATATGTAGCACAGTGCCTGTCAGGCAGCAAGGTAATTATGAGACAGGAAAACAAATACTCTTTAAAGGTTAATTTAAAGTGTAGATTGACATCTGTGGAGGTAGTTGTAATGTACAAGATGCAGGAGGTAACAATATAGTACCCTCTAGAGGGATTTGGCATAAGCACAGTTGATTCTTTGAAATAATCCGCATACCATTTACTATGAACATTGTATCTCTTTCTAGATGATGTGTGTAGTCTAAGTAAAACAAAGAAACAGAAATCAGCATTACTAGAATCTCATTCTTCCTGTTGTGTGTCACTGGAAGTATTTGTGTAGCACAATGTCTGTTTCCAAGTGTTGAGAAAGTTTGCATGGCAATGTGACCTGTGTGCTTCTGGAAACTAATTTTGCGTCTATTCTTTCGATCCACACCCTTGTGCGTCGACCTGTTTTACCTTTAATCAATGGTGTTAGCTCCTCTCCCACAAAACCCACATTTTCTTTGAGTCTTTATTCACCACTAGAGGCCACTCCCTGAGCATACAGCCCTGCCTCAGCAGTTAAGCCTGCAAGTCTATGTGCAAGTGAAATATACCCTTCACTTGTGCAGCCTCAGGGTTAATTTTGGCCCCTCGTTTGCCCGGGATACTCTGCTAGCCTTTGCAGCTCAGGCCACTATGTGCATTTTTTTAAAACTTAGCTTCACCATAGACATCCTGTCTTGGTGGGGGTTAGGACAGAGCCTCCTGCAAACAGCTGTACAAGCTGAACCTGCCTCAGGGGAGAACTACAGGAAGACTGGCGTGCTGGGCATGGACTAGGATTTTATGTTCCTTTCCAGGTTTTCCACTGGTGGCTTTACTTGCGAGCTGCACAGCCTATAGCTGACTTCTGTTCTGTGTGGTCTAGGTGGTAGCTGTACAATGGACTAAGACTTCCAAATGAGTCTGAGGAATTCAGATGCTAACTTCTCATTAAAATTAATAAAGCTGTGGTTTGTGATCTGCCTACTTTGGCAGCCCTCTCTCCTCCAAAATATCATGCAGAAATTCCTGAGATTCCTCAAACATGCACAAGAGACTGCTCTGAAAGGCCTAGGACAATACATTTCATTTCCTTTGGTCTCTGAATTTGTTAGTCTTCAGAAGGCAAAGTTATTTTTTTCAACTAAAAGTCTCTGGAAATGGGTTTTATCCATGGGGGTGGGCTGCGATGAAAGAAGCTACTGTTTGTTTGCATGAACAAAGTTGTCCCAATCACAGAAGAAAGCTATGCTATAATTTATTTGAAATAATGACTGTAAAAAAGCATATAAAAAGCTGGACAGAAGCAAATGCAACTCCCAAAAGATAGCTAATAACAAGAGAGTGCTTTCTGATTATTTGTTTGCTGACTTGCTCCAAGCTGTTGCAGCAGCCAAGCAATCAAATTTTTTGCAAATTGTAGTCAGGAATGTTTTGAAGTACCAGTTGGATGTGGCTCAGTTTATGTTAATTTTCTTCACAGTACAGATCTTCCTATATCCAGAAGTAAACATTCCAGGTACTTTCACATGTAATTCATTTGTCACAGGTAGAAGGCAAATATTGCTGTTAGTATTAACATTTTATGGAGGAGAACTTTGTAAAGATCCTGTAAATTTTATTTCCTTTTAACTTCTCTTCTGTTCAAAAACAGATCCCTAGTTTGTGCATTTCCAGTTTAAACTGATGAGTGTCAGTTAAGTTTTTGTGAATCACAAATTGAAACATTCCTTTCATTTTGCAATCATGATTCTGTAATCATTCATGTTTCTTTGTGTCAGGCCTGGATGGGCACTGATTTGTTGCCAGCTTTATCAGCATTCATATAGTGCTGAGATGCTGCAGTCTGTTCTGGGGTGATACTCAATTGCTATTGAGTCTTAGAGCTCAGCTCCACAAGAGTATCTGGCACATTATTAAAAAACAAAGGCACAGCCCAGGATGCTTCAAGAATATTATGATCTGCCCTGAATGCTCAGAAATTGTGCTTTAACTCTAAATTTCATTATCAACTATTGTCATGTATCATCAACTTTTCTACCTGGAGGCATGTGTTGGCATGGCTTTGTATTTTCTTTTTAAGTGTTTACACCTACAGAATGGAAGAAAACCTACACACAAGATTCTGGTTGCATCAGACAGAAATGAAGTTTTATTAGCGACATTTTCCTGATACAGAACAATCCAAGCAACGAACAGGTTGAATCTATAAAGCAAGTAGCTCAAGTGCCAATGATTGAAGCCACAAAGCATTCCAGGCAGAAGAAGCACATAGCATGCATGTCAGGTGGGCAGGTGGCCCATCTGAGTAGCTCTGACGGGCCTTTTTGGATAGATGGCATCAGCAACATTGAGGAACTGTTAAGAGCATCTGTCTTTCCTCAGGAGCGTGGGGAATGTAGAGGATTTGGGCCAATTTCTGTTTGAAAGGTCTTGCACTGTAGGATCCTCAATGCATATTCTTAGTCAAAAGATTTTCTTCCATACCCTGTTTAGAAATAAAGTATTAATTCCTCCAGTACTGGCAGTGAATCTCTGAGGCACCAGTATCTACCAGACAGAAAAGAAGCTTCATTATGAGATAGGTGACCATAAGAACTCCAAAAGCATAAAGGAAAACTTCAGCATGGTACAAAAGCAGCAGTATTTATAAGATTCTGCAAAGAATGAGAGATGAACAAAACCTGTTTGGGTTTTAACTACATGATTAGCTGATGTCACCCACAAAATTGAATAGATATTGAATGTGTGTTTCTTAAGCAGAGTTGATCCTTTCCATACAAATAGGAAAGAATTTTTAATACAAGTAAATCTAACACTTTCCAGAAATTTTAGTTTATCCTGGGTACTGTTTACCTCCAAAAGAATATGTTGATACAGTGTATAAATTAGCAAGGATGGGACTGAGAGAACAGTGTGCCCATACAACAGTTCTCACCTTGGCTTTCACCACCGCTCCTGCAGGACTGAGACTGGGAAGATGAAGAGTAGGAGTGGGAACTGCTGACGCCTCCTGACATCCTTCCTCCTCCTCCTCCTCCTCCAACAATACTACTGCATCCACCACCACTTCCTCCTCCCATTCCTCCTCCACCACTTCCTCCTCCCATTCCTCCTCCCATTCCTCCTCCTCCCATTCCTCCTCCGCCACTTCCTCCTCCCATTCCTCCACCCATTCCGCTGCTGGAGGAAATGCTACCACCTCCGTATCCACCACTCATGCTACCACCTCCTCCTCCTCTTCCTCCTCCAGAAGAATAGCCACCACCTCCTATTCTACCACTTCCCATGCCTCCTCCCATTCCTCCTCCCATTCCTCCTGCTGGGATTCTGCAAAAAGAGAGAAAGGAGAAAAAAAGTTAATCAAATGCATTTTTGATCTCAGAAGGAAATCTATCTACAGATACTGCATGGAAGCCTGCACTTCTCTTGTCTGTACTTCCCCTTTTTAGAACCTAGCACAGATCAGCAAGACAACTGATGCAGTGCCAAAAATCAACCTCTCCTTCAATGTCAGCCTGAATGGAAGAGTTTTTGCTTTTCCCGCGCTCTGGTCAGATATTTCTTGCAAGGTTTAGCATTGCTGCTTTATCAGTGTATGGTGTCACTGCACTCCAAATTGGAAAGGCAGAAAATGAAGCTTTAGCTGTTCTTTCAGGTGCCACTTACAAGCAGAAGCAGGCTCACTGCATAAGGGAAACCAAAGTAGCTTGAATTTTCAGAGAATTGCACACTGAAACTTCTATGAAGGTTTGGAAAACTATGGTCATTTTTCTGCTTACGGTCTTTTCCTAGGTGACTTATGTCTGTTCAGTTCCTGGCATTTTCTGGAACCAGGGTAAAGGTAAGGCTCTGTATGTGCGTTTCCCTGTGAAGCCCCAAGTCGGTAGTTCAGAATTTCTGCATTAATTTTTCTTCAAGTAATTTGTATTCTGAACAGGTTTGCCAAGAAATGTATAGCACACCAAACCTGGGAGGCAATTGGTCAAGATAGCTGAATTAGCCTCATTTCAGTACAAAATCTGTTTTGCAAATGTAGACTGTTAATTTCCTGTCTTTGTAACTAATCTAGCAACCCTGGGTCTCACACAATGCTGTGTTCTTTTGTCAGTTTACATACACAAGGTCTTGCTGCCCTTCCTCAAGCAGTGCCCGGTACTGAGCAATCTCCTGCTCCAGGCGGGTCTTGATGCCCAGGAGCATCTTGTACTCTTCATTCTGACTCTCCATCTCACAGCGGATGCTGGCCAGCTCCTCCTCCAAGGGTCCGATCATACCCTGGATCTGCTGCAGCTGCATGTTATAGCGACGTTCTGTGTCTTCCAAGTTGGATTGCAGAGAGTCTACCTGCAAATGGAAAACAAAATACAGTGGTTTTGGGAATGTGGCAAGTTTAACTAATTTTTGTGGAAAAATTTGATATCTTCACAAACCAGAAAAAAGCATATCTTTGAAGAGAAGTAATCCAGTGTCCCATTCTCTACAGATGGAGTACTTTCTATGTGTAACCATTCTTTCATTCTAGTTGCACATACAGCCTGTGTCACAGGTGAAGCAGAAGTAAATACCTTTACTTACCATGCTGATTTGTGACTGCAGCTCAATTTCCAGGCTTTGATATTCACGTCTCAGCTCAGAGATCTGTTGGTTACTTGACTGTATCTCCTGGCCACTTGAGTGGACTTGTTGATTAACTTCTTCCATCTGAAAAATTCACATACAAAATTGAGGCATTTTTGATAATAAGAAAACATTGTGGGGTTATCATAACAGCAATAAGAAAGCAATTAATATGCTTGAAGAAAGATGTAATGTAGACTGACCATGTATATTTCCCACATGCCGCTCTGCTAACTCACTCTGTGTAATTCACCTTGCTGCTGGAACACAGAGATTCTACATGCTTTACCACATAACCTTAGTACTCCAGAACTGACCTGTTACAGTAAACTGCTTAAAGCCATTTAAAGTTAATGTCCCTTAAATAATACATGACAAGTTGCCTTTCTTCTGCTGGATGTAAGTAGGTCCAGTTCTTTCTGAAAAATTTAGTAGCCAAAAAAACCCTGCGCTTTACCTTGGTTTCATACCAGCTTTCCACCTCTCTCCGGTTGTTCTCAATAAGCCGTTCGTATTCGCAACGCATTTCATTTAATTTTTCCATCAAATTAATGCCAGGGGTAGCATTGACCTCCACATTGACATCTCCACCAGATTGTGTTTGCAGTCCTTTCATTTCCTGAAAAAAAAAAAAACAAAACCCCGCCAGGTTCTCAAAGGGTGAAGGTAAGGAGAAATGTCATAGTTTCAAATAAAGGAAAAGAAAGGGACACAAATCCTCACACAGCTGTATCGCTCCTGCAAAGGGGGCCTCATCTACCCTTGTCGTGAAAGGGAACAATTCTGCCATCCCTAAGGCAAACTTTACAGTGGACAATAGCCAGGCACCACGTATGCATTGACACTGACACTTTCTCCTCAGGGTCATAAGAAATTTTATGCAGTATGCTCTTTGTGAAAATCCTTTTATATATTTTTCTTCTCAATGGGAAATATCATTGCAGGTAGTATAAATAGTTTCTTTTGATTTCTCCATATATTCTATCCAATTTTCCTTCCATGAGTTCGGGAACAAAACTGTACTTTGTCCTGAAAGCCATTCATTTCCCTGGTCTCATTTTGCCACATGTTGACCTAGGTGTCTTATTACATCAGTCACGGGCAGCTGTGGGTGGATGCTACATACTCCTGAAAATCAAAGCCAGATTGTGTCAAGTTGGATGATCAAAGCCAGCAGCCAAAATCTGGTTACTGCTAGTGGAAGAAATCCACAGGAAATTCTCTGAGTGTTGAGTTTTTGTTAGTTATTATTTTAAAGTGTGGAGAAACTTACCTCTTCGTGGTTCTTCTTAAGATAGATCAATTCCTCTTTTAGGGATTCAAACTGTGTCTCCAAGTCAGATCTGGCTAGAGTCAGTTGATCCAAAAGTGGACGTAATCCGTTAATATCACTTGCCACACTCTGATGGAGAGTATATTCAGTTTCATACCTAAACAACAGACAAGAAAGATAGTAAAAGTGCTGCCAGACCTCTTTGTTTGTTATCTTGATTATGAACAGTTCCCATCAGTACACCTTTGGTGTTTAATCCCATTGCTCAGTTCTTAAAAGAAAGGACCTAATTCTTTTTCCATCTCCAATAGGTTTGTTTGATTTCAGTAGAATTTCTCTCTGTGAGATTTGTATGATGAGGATTATGCTTATAAATCTACATACAAGGATGGAGAAACTTAGAATGTAGTCCTTTAAATGGCAATCTTCAATAACTTGTCTGGAGAAAAATAATAATGAAAAACTAAAAAAAACATTCTCAGAATGCTTTTGCTAACAGTTATATATTCTGTCATTGGAGCCAAGAGGCTATTCCATCTACAAAGATTAATTGGCAATATGAACTGATGGGGTGTAAAGGGAGGCAAGGTGGAATGAAACAGGAAGGGAACAACTCACTTCAGTCTGAAGTCATCCACAGTCATTCTAGTGTTGTCAATGTCAAGAAGGATCTTGTTAAGGTCCACATTTGCACCAACAATCTGAAAGGGAGAGGGCAGATGTTAGTCAGTTGTCTTTTCAGTCTGACACATAGATAGAGGGAAGACATACCTGTGCAGAAACACATTACAGAATATCTTTATGGTAATGTCAAGCCTGACTAGTGCTGCAGGAGCTATAGATAGAGAGAAGAGAGAAGAGTGTATTGCTTCCAGTTAAAAGAAAGTGTCTTTGCTGTCAATTTTGGTTTACAAATGTCTATTAAAAAAACCTTGTTGGAAATAATAACTAAATAAACTCTTCATATTCAAAAACAGTGGGAAAACATAATCACCATTGCATTTGGCAACAACCGTATTCATGTAGGAGACATGGGACTATTAAATGGCTGAGGGCTAGAATTAGACTAAATGCACATGTTGGCTCATCCTGCATATTCACAAGAAGATGCAATTAATATGGCCACTAGCAGCACAACATAAGCAAGCAATGATTATATCTCCTGTTCAAGAGAGTGGGGAACAAACAAGCAAGAGCACAGTGTTGAAGGGAGCACTGGACAGGCCCCATAATGGGTGCACTAGTAATGGTCTGCCACTGCACCAAACAATGCTACCTGTGCCAAATACAAGTGTGCCCGAATATGCATATCACCCACAGCAGAGAAAAACTGGTAGTCAGGCTTTGTCACCCCACCAGTCTGCTTCCTGACTAAAACAAAGGAGGGAATATATTGCCTCAAATAGGGATATTGTGCTGCAGGAGGCAAGTGCCATTCTAATGAGAATCTGTTCAAAGTTAGTCAAATTACATCTTACCTGGTTTTGCAGTTCTTCAATTGTTCTGTAGTATTGGCTGTAGTCCCTGGTAGAAGTGGGACCTTGATTTTTATACCACTCCCTGATCAGGTGTTCAAGTTGAGTATTTTCATCCTCCAAGCGTCGCACTTTATCCAAGTAAGAAGCCAGGCGATCGTTGAGGTTCTGCATGGTCAACTTTTCATTTGTGGAGAGCAAGCCAGCATCTTCACCAAACCCCACTCCACCAAAACTACCTCCACCATAGCCACCACCACCAAAGCTGCCACCACTAAAGCCACCACTGCCCCCAAAGCCACTAAATCCACCTCCACTATATCCACCACCACCAAAACTACCTCCACCGAGGCCAGCTCCATAACCACCTCCCATTCCCCCAAAACCACCGCCACCTGATCCAAATCCTCCTCCCATACTTCCACAGCCCATTCCTCCTCCATAACTACCACCACTCATTCTCCCACCATAGCTACTGCGGCTAATCCTTCCACAACTGCCACTGCTAAAGCCCCCTCCATAGCTGTTCCTGGAAACTCCTCCACCAAAGCTTCTCCCAGAAAAGCCTCCACTTCCTCCAGAAGTGTATTTTCTAGTGGACACTGAGGAGTATCCACCAGACTTATGAACTCCACGGCTGCTACCCCCTCCACCACCACCACCACCACCACCACCTCCACTGCTAATTCTAGTGGTACTAGTCGAAGACTTAGTGCCACAGCTCATAGTGACAGCAGGTAAGAGTCTAACCACAATCCCAAATTTAGGTGCACAGCCTGATAAGATTCAGGACTGCAAATTTTCATCCCCAGCTCTCTCTATTTATACTTTTAACAGTGGGTGTCACCATCAGGGTGTTTCCTTCTCCCAGGGCATTTACCAACATTGTTGTTTGTGCCAAGAATAATTTGCTGAACAATATTTTTGTGCTGATATCTCAGCAATCTAGCCCATTGCTGCATTTATCATGTTTGTTTAAGATCGAACATTTCTTTTCTTTTGGGTGGCATTCTTTTCATTTAGGTTTTTCTGGAATAGGTAGTCTTTTGCCTCATGCAGCCTGGATCTGCTTTATGATGGAAAAGCCACTTTATATGGGATCCTGTTGAAGCTAATGTTGAGATAATGTGTACCTCATGGAACTCTACAGAGAGAATTTTTGTTCTCAGCTCTTCCCTAAAAGAAAGAAGATGAGGCCCAAATCTCTCATGTTAGACCATGCATTTATTTGTTCAATTATTAATCTCCTTTCTTTGCTCAGATTTTTGTAGCTGCTATTGTCAAAGACTGTTGTTCTCTTTTGCTTTTTCAAATTTTGTGCATTTAAGATCTTCTATATTGCTTATATTCTTTTTCTCACTATACATGATAGTGCAAGAGTTTTATGAATAGGACTGTACAACTTGCATATTTAGATTGTCCAACTTTTGTATCCCTGCCATCACTTAGAGAACATCTTTATTTATATGAGAAGTCTATTTCAAGCAATGCAGTGGGATTCTTATTTAAAAAGCAAAATCCTTCTTTTGTGAAGAAAGTGATAGGACAGCACACTAGATAGCTTAAGTCCTAGAATTCAAAGAGAAAAAAAATATTGGATTTTTTTCACCAAAGAGCTGTTGATCTAACATAGTAGGAAGCTGAAGCATACTTTAATTGTATTACAGTGTCAGCTGTAGCACAATTAGAAGCTCTATTAATGCAGACACTGACCTATAAACTACTGTGTGGGAAGGCCTTTTATGGTTTAATATAAAACTGTTCATTCTCTCTATTGTTACAGATGATAGAGTAATTATACATACTGCTCTTAATGCAGAGATCCATGAGACTCTAAAATAGATCCTGAGAGAAAAGTTGAAAGGCTTTTTACACAAATCGGTTGAAATCAGACTGTTGAGACCACAAAAGAAATTAGACCATACTTCAGTCATGCACCGATCCCCAGAAGTTTAGCAAGATGGACTTGTAAATGGTTTTCATCCCCAGTTGTTAGTTTTGATGCTAAAGCAGAGTATCTGAAGACAGAATTGCATGTTTCTGAAAAATCTGTAAGAAGAGTCTGAGTTTGGGCAAACAGTGCTGACTGACTCTTTGATTCCAGTTGACTATCATCTACAAAAATACCCTCATGTTATAATGTTTCATCTTAGTCCTGGGTAAAAACTAAATATTCTGGTTCAAATGCAGAATCTCATTTCCTCAGCATCCGCTTAGCTCTGTTCTTACACTGCAAGCTTTTATGAGAAATTTACATCTTATTTTTTAATACAGTAGAGACTTCATTCATGTAAACAGCGAGTCCCTACCGCTTAACTGCAAACAACAGCAAAACCATCAGCATTTGTGGTCTTGCTGTAGATGGACCCAAACAGTCACAGTTTGCTTGGAAGAAAGTGTACATTTTTCCAGTGACAGTTTTGTTCTGTTACTGAAATGTCTTCATTGCCTTTCTTCCTCTCTGTTTGGTTACTGATCCTCTAATGACTGTAAGGTATTTATGAAATTTAGCAATTTCCCCCTAAACCTCAGGTGCAGGGAACAATTAAGGGCACATCTGAGGAACTATCATTTGTTGTCTGCTGTTCTTTTCTCAGCATCTTCAAAAAGAGCTCTTGTAGATGGCAATGCAATGCAGTCCTGGCTTTCCAAAGGCCACCTTGATTTGGAAGTTGATGGTATGTCGCTGTTGTTTTTCACACTCTGCTATCGGTCTCCATGTGCATGATTCTTTTACAAACTGTATTTTCTGCCTCTTAACTTCTGGTCTTTTTTATGTTAAATTAAGGATTATTTACCATTTTCTGACTGAATCTATTGTCCTGTCCTTTGCACTGTGCTTCTGCCAGCATTGCTTTATTGCTGCTTATGCAATCTCTTTCAAAAGCTCTCTGATTTTATCTTGCTATTTGATATACTCAATGGCTCAAAGGTGATGAAAGATTTCAAGTAGCTTGATGATGTGATAATTTCTCTTTGATTCACAGCTGGAGGATGGTAGTGTCACCTCAGCAGCGTAAACACAGTTTCTGGGCTTCTTCATGTTCTGTTATTGGTGCTAAAAGATGTAGTTTACTATAGCAAAATGTTTTTTTCTTTTTAGTGTTCTTTTGCCTTTGTGTCTGGGTAATGTCATTTTGGTCAATGGGGGCACTTTTTCACAAATGCCACTACGGTAAGTAAAATTGATTATCAGATTCAAATTTCTATCAGTTATTCGGGTGATATTCCTTATAGGTGCTTTTCATAGACAAGCTAGAACAATCTATGGGTTTATTAGTGATAGTGAGCAAAAAATTCTCTGGAATTACTAAAACGAGTAAAAACATTTGCCAAAAGAGTCTCTTTATCAGTTTATGTACTTTCTGAGAACCTACACTGTTTCCTATTTTATTTATTGGTTGTCTTTGTCTATATATGCTTGTTCACAGCAGGGACTTGTCTGTACTGGAAGGTTCTTCTGATAAGCACATATCTTATTATATGCTTGGAAAATACTTTAAAAAATAAAAGCAGTGAAAGAAAAGAAAGAGCGAAGCCATTGAGGGTGGAGAACTTCAGATAGCCTCAACATTTCATTTTAGTTCTCTATTATTACCACTACGTATATATAAAGGAGGAACACAAATAAAAGATTTTGCCTTTAGATCTTGGTAGCTTTTAAGTCATATGCTCATAGGATGTTCCTTTTTGTCTTTAGTGTTGCTATTATTTTATTTTTGTTACTAGTTAGTGCTTTTTATAGAAATCCTGCTGGCTATTAGGATATGCTGTATTCTTAACAGCTGAAAATTTTCCCTTGTGATATTTTGTTTCTTTCATAGTCACTGTGTTCTCAGAAATGTAGTATGTCTCTTTGGACTACAATACTAAGGTACCTGAAAAATACAGGTGAACTATGAGTACTTCATCCTCTTGTAAATTTGCATACATTGAATTCCATCCTGGCATATTTTAATTTATTGGTTATTAAATATTTAACTGTGTGAATATTTACAAACCAGAGAAGACCCATGCTGTGGACAGGATGAATTTTTCCTTTCTGAGGTCATTTAAAGAGCCTTCACAAATTTTTGTTCTGATGCTTTCCACTAATGTGTTATATGGATGATGTAAAGTTTATAATTTATGGAATTACCTAAAAGGAACCGGTAATTTTAGGACCTTTTCTCATCTCTTTCTTATATATGATGCACAGTTTAATCATTAATGTTTTTATGTTGATACAGCATCCAGTATGCTATATAACATTGCTGTTTCCAAATCAGACCAGAATAAGGACATTTATTACCACAGCTACCAGCATTACTCAGCCTGCAGAGTATTTGAATGTTTTGACACTGCATACTGCTTCTTGTTAAGCTCAGCACATGCCACATTTCAAGTACAGCTGACGTTCTTTCACTCTCTCTCTGTTATTGTTTTCCTTTTAATCAGGCCTCTGTGATATATATCAAAGAAGTGACTGCCTAGCATCAGAATGAAGACAAATTCTGTGAGCAGCCCATGCTGCTGTATATTTTAGCAGAACTGGGAGACTTTTACAACAGGCTGGAGCTGCTGCATTCAAAACAGACCTGGAGAAAATGTATTCTCACTTTTGTGTCTGTGCACCAAAAAATTGAAACATTTCCCCTTAATTCAATGTCATTCTGATGCCATGCCTCAGGCAAGTGCTAGATTTTATTCTCTTGATCTATTTAATAATCTCTTCCCATCACTCTTACCAAAAACTTTTGTAAGAAGAGGATCTTTTTTCACCTAGGAGTCTGTGCTCGCTCTTCATTCCTACTTCATTTCATAATGTTCTAGTGAAATCACAATAACTTCCAAAGAAATTTTGATTAGACCCAGCAAAGGAAGCAAGGACTATTAAGGCAGTAGTAAGCTTGCCTGTCAAGTTTAAAACCTCTAGCACTCTCCTAGTGCACGTTTTTGTGCAGGGTAACTTGGATCTTCCATGCAAGTAGGTTGATGGGAAGAATGCCTGTTGTTCAGATCCTGAAAATGTACACATCATTTTTGTCATTTGAATGTGACAACCGTGGGTCAAGGTTTTTGTGCCCTATAGCTGACAGACAGTTTACAGGCTGCTAATTACTGCCTATCAGCTGCCAGTTATCATTTCTAACACTTTCTGAGCCAGAATCAGAGAGTTGTCCCCCTGTGATTACTCCAGTCTCCTACAGGGTGAAGTCAATGGGACAGGAATATATTTTTTTGTTGGTACCAAAATGGAACAGCATTTTTCATATTGCCTGTAACAGCTGGAGGGCATGATAAGAGCATCTGCCAGCAAGGTCTCCTGCCTCTCTCTAGAGTTTAAGTGCCTCAGTCCATTTGGGATAAGCAGCCTCAGATCCCCTAGGCTGTGGGCATCTACAGCTGTTCTGTCACCTTAATGCCTTTGATTACTGCAGTACCCTGCAAGATGGAACATAGGGATTTGAATCCCAGCCTGCAAAGGCGCTAATCTGCATATTGTACTTTCTGTTACTACAACTAATGTGTTGTATGAAAGAAAGGCATCCACTCTTCTTGAAGTGTTTTATAGGGAGGAAGGTCATGCTGGCCTGTGGGAGGCATGCTGCTGGGCTGAGCTTGGCGGAGGGTTTACGCACACTTCAGGAGCAACCTGCATGGTCTCTGCTTGCCAGTGGGAAGTGGAAGGGAGCTGGTACTTGCTGCCCTTAGCCTCAACCTGGTCTGAGCAAGTGCAGAAGCAGCCTGAAGAACTTGTTAGTCAAAAAGTAAGATTTAGTGAATGTAGTAATTCAAGGTGGTTAAATACCCACTGAGCCAGCATTTGGGAATCAGAGCTTTGGACTTCAGCCAGTCTAAGTGTAGCTAAATCCTGTTTATGCCTACTGCCTTTGGGGATCTGGCTCCTGCTTGATTGTCCATATAGAGAATTATTATCACCACCACCCGCCCCCCAACACTTTAAACAAATGACTGCCTAAGCAACCTGTGTTATCCCCTCATAAAAGTGAGGAAGCACCACTAGGACATTCAAGCTGAGATGGGTGGGCTCTAGAAAGATTTGCTAGTTTCTTCCTTCCCCCCACAGCAGTGCAGTGAAATAGCATACTTTGCTGTACTAATTCTGTAGCCCATTAATATAGACTGTGTAGCATTTGACAATTAATAGGGCTAACAATTAATGCTAAACAAAAGAGACATCAGCAGAATATATGCATAGGCAATTTTGAAATTACATCTATGCCTTCAAATGGACAAATGAATTGCTCTGGGAGTACTGAAGCCAAACATACAGGAGTGTGTGTGCACGTTTATTTTTGCCGAAGGTTGTTCTGAAGGTCTTGTTCTAACATGTACCACAATTTTCTTCTCAGAGCACTAATAGGAACACCAGATAAGTATCCGAATTGCAACATGTTGTGCTCATAAAATTAAAGCTTATTATGCTGATTAATGCCTAACAAAATGCATGCAAGTGCAAGGTTCTCCTCACTACTCTTAATATTGCTGGAGTCCCACTTTAAGCATGCCCTAAGCTTTGACACCTGACACTACAGTATTTGTATTTGTTACTCCTGCTTTGCAGTAGTTTTGGTTTTCTAGCTCTGTTCCTCCACATAAGTTTTTTTGCATTGTTGTTATTACAACAAGCCTGTTCTCTCAGTAAGCAAATGCTAGTGATAACCTGGATGCAGATTTTGTATACACAAAATGGAAAAAGGAAAGAATATTTAAACTGGCACTTTATTCCAGGGTATGGTAAGAAACCATCTAAATTCATTCTTTTTGTTTGTAATAAGCACTAATGCCATCATTAGGTAGGTATTTTTTTAAGTTTATCAATGGCTTGTACTTATTTTGTCACATACTGTAATGTATAGCAAATAAACTTTATTATGAAGCTTATTATAAGAACACCTTGATAAGAAAGGTACAGATTTTAGGTAAGGAAGAAGACAGTACAATCAATGCTGAGTAGTAAAAGAAGTAATAGTAATATTTTATTTATCCTAATTGCTCAGAAATTTTTACTTATTTCTGCGCATGATTATAACATATTAATGTAAGCATTTAAATCAGCAGCAGAACTGCATAGCATATTACAACATATTGCATTCTAATGTTTGCATGTTTGTACTGTAGTACAGGTTTCTCTGATACAGTACTGAACTGCCTCATTGCCATGTGGATTCTCCTTCCCACGCTTTAAACTCTTCAAGTTTCATTCTGCTTTGCTCTCACAAGGACTTGTTTCAGTAGAATTTCTTCTGCAAGGTTAGATGCATATATGCTAGATAATTAGATAACTGGCAGTAAAAATACTAAAAGTAAGTTACATTTTTTGAAAGAAGTGTAGGATCAAGGAGTGAGAGGTATGAGTAGTCCCCAGAGCTGCTGTGATGGTACAGAGCAGCAAGCTTCAGCACAGACGACTCTTCCACGTAAATTTTATCTGACCTCCTTAATAGCCTCCCGGGTGTTGCTGTAAGGGCAGAGGTCAGGTGATGGCCCGCAAATCACGCTATAAAAGCCAGGAAGCACGCACTCAGCAGAAGCATTTTTGAGATTAACTTGGCAGGCTCTTAGAGGAGGTATGAGAAGCAGGGCTCCTGTATTAGGAATATTCTTTAATTTGGGCTGTTAGTTTAGTATCGTGAATAGACAGGTCTAAGAAAGAATTGTCACAGCCTGCAAGAGGTGTAAAACTAGCAGAGCAATCAGAGATAGTAGGTTGAGGGGACAGCTAGCAATATAGAGACAAGTATGATTTGATGCTGCAAGGGTTTTAAAAATGAAGTAGGCAATTTTGCAGTAGGAGGGAGATGGGGGTGTCCTTGCAAATGTAATCAACACTGCCTCTTAGCATGTCAGGTCAAGGATATCAGTGCATGCTGATGTATAAAGTAGTCCTTCATGAAGATTAGCCAGTTCCTCAGGCCTCCATAGAGACACTGGTCAGAAAAGAATTTTCTTCTTAGATTTTTTTTCTATTCAAATACTAATCACATTGGCTGAGAGCCTGGCATAAGGCAATGCAGTGAATCACTGGCACACATCTGCCTAGAACTCGGGCGTTCAGGATTCCCATTCCCACGGTCTCCCACTCAATCTGTGTTTCTCAACCTTCTCCAGCGGGTGATGACTTCCTCAGAGTAAAAAAACAAAACTCGTGACTGTAAAACTGAGAGAGGAAAACTTACTGCAGCGATACTCCTATCTGGTTCCCTTTGTGTTTAAGCAGGCGAGTCAAGAAATGCAAGGAATAAAGAATGTATTAGTGAACAGGTGTCATGTGAGAAGCCCTCTGAATTATTTTCAAATGAAATTCCCCATATAGTTAATTTCAGCAATTCAGCCATGGAAGTTCTGTTTATGCAGACCCCACACTTTAATAAGCCTCAACAGAAGTGAAAGGCACTGTAAGGGATACAGCATGGGGGAGCGGGCAGAGGGAGCCCTCTGGCCAATTAGCACCTGCCCAGGGTATAAAGGAGGGAAACATGGCTATAATTAAAACAAAGAGAAAAAATTCGATCTCTATCTTTTAGGGCATTTGCACCCTTACCACTGTGAGCAGTCCCTCTACTGTGTGATCTGTAGGCAAACCTTAAAATCGTTTTGGGAATCTTTTTTCTTGAATACATTTTTTTTTCTCTCAACCTACCACTGGGTTTTGTAAAATCACATCCTAAATATGAATCATTTGCCTGTCTTCTTTGCAAAACGTATACCTGTCCATACTTAGACATAAGAAATGCCCTGAAGTGGAAATACATAGAAGAGGCCAGGTATTTTACAGCTACCAGATGGCAAGGCATGGTTATGATCAGTAAAACTAGCCTTCTCTAAGACCATATGCATGCAATTTGGTTCATACTCCAGCTTTATGAATTTATTTTACAGTACAGATAACTACTGTCACAAAGTAGGGTTATCCTATTACTGAACTTCTATCCACTTGTTAGCCAATGTGTACCCAAGCAGGTAGCACTCAAAATGTGTTCATTTTGGATAATTAATTGTACATGATTTAAGTTCTGCACTCGGGGGTGTTTTGGCACTGGGAGCTGAAAATTTCCATCTTTAAATTCCCTGATAAAAAAGTTTCTTAATGCATTTTAGTGATTCCTTAGGAAGATTTTTTTTAAGAAGCTTTCTAGGGAATAGTCAGTTCCTTAAACCCACCCTCCTTTTCCCTGATAGAAGTTAATAGCAGAAACGAGTCAGGTTTTTGACTGTTTTCCTATTGCAGGGACCACCAGAGCGTTGTACCTGGTAGTGTATCCTTCAAAGTTTTGCCGGGTTAGTCTTAAATGGTGAATATGTTGCTGCAAAGTTTTGGGTCTTATGCATAATCTGACATGTTATTGTGTATTCCACAGGTAGGGCTTGATATTTGTAATTGATTCAAACAAAAATGTCCGCCAAAGGAAATTTCTCCCAGACATGGCTTTCTGGTTGCATCGGAGAGAAGCAAAGATTTATTAGCATTTGGGGGTGGGGGTGGGGTGTGTTTTTTATTTTTTCTTTTCACAGGAATACCAATCACGGTAGTTTAACTCAGGTAACAGTGATTAGGCACAGAAATTAAGGTAGAAGAAGCAGGTAGGCCATCCAGAGAGTTCTGATGAGCCCCTGGAGTGAGCAGTGTTGAGTAACTTGAACAAGTGTTTGCTCTTGCTCTTTGCAGAGGCATGATTCGACATGCTTGGTATAGTCTTGCTTGGTCCAAAGGCCCACTGGTAAGGTCCTGCAGTGGAAGATGCTGGTTTTTCCAATCAGTCCTCGGACTTTCTAAAACTCCCTGTTGAAAGATGAAGGGAAGCAAGAATTTCTTTGAAGAAATGTTATCTCATTCAGCATTTTTAATCTTTTTGTTACTTCATAATTTTAGACTGTGCAGTTCTCAGTGGACTAGATTTTTTTCTCAGCATTCTGGAAAGGTTAGAACAGTGTCAGACTTAATATTTGTACAAGCATATGTGTTTGCAGCTTTATCATATTAAATACATGGACCTGCTTCTATTCTCAACTGTGTAAGTGTAAATCTCTTTAAATTTAGAGTGACTGTAGCAGTATAAAACAAATACAGATGAGCTTAGAATCTGTATTCATGTGTGTATGGATATTTACAACAAATTTTTATAAGTTAAAGATGGATGGCACGTAATATATTTTAATCTTGCCTACGAAGCATTAGTATACATAGGACTGTTGCAAGTCAGATAGGATGTTTGAACAAAGGAGTAAATTTTTACGAAGGAGTTTGCAAAGCCTATTAATTTTTAAAAACTAGATCTCATCTACACCAAATATTACCAAAAAAAATCTTACTCATTATACAAAAACTTTCTGACTTCACTGCCTTTGTTTTCAGCATCAAGAGAGTCTGTGTAGTATTCTCACTTTCTACATTGATGGCTTCAGGCCTTTTGGCCTGTAGCCAATACTTCCATGACCAACTGCCAGTCACTGATAGAAAACAGCAGGTTTTTGAGACAGACTACATCTTAACTAAGATTAATATCCCTGTTACTTCCTTGATAAGAAGGAATAAATGGAAGCCTCAAAGCAGGATCATTTTCCATCTTTTTTTAAAAACTCAGAAGTGGAAGAGAACCTTTCTAAAAATTATAACTTCCTGTTAATTTTCAACATTTTCAGGCATTTGTCTGAGATGCTGTCAGGACCTGGAGCCTTACCCAGTCTCATTGTTTTTATGGCTTCAGACACTTCCTCCATTGTTGCTCCTCTGTCCAGTGTTTTATTCCCTTCCAGGCAGAGCTTCATGTTTTCAGCACCTCCTGGAACCACAGCCGTGAAATCAGACATGGAGAAGACCTTTTGGTCACTCCCCATCTTTTGCTACTTCAGGATTTTACAGCTAATACCCCTTATATTTTATATGCCTTGAGTGTTCCAACTATTTTACCCTGCTTTAACCATTTTTCTCCCTTAATACCAGTTACATTTCTAACATTTGGCTTCATTCCAAAACTACCGACTTCTCTAGTTCCCTGCATGCTTTGGATTGGGGATTATTTTTCCTTTCCCCCCTTCATTTCCTCTTTCTACACATCCTCTGATAGAACTCTTCATAACATCCTCTTCATTTGAGTCACTTGTGAAAATACTACCATGTTGATATGTTACTGTATGAGAACAAATGTCAGAGTGGACTTAGAACATGATTGGGAAAAAAATAGCAAAAATATCTCCAGATTTCCAAATGAGGAAGGAAGTTGTCATATCCTTTCCTGCTA
Source organism: Harpia harpyja (assembly GCF_026419915.1). Classification (NCBI taxonomy): domain Eukaryota; kingdom Metazoa; phylum Chordata; class Aves; order Accipitriformes; family Accipitridae; genus Harpia; species Harpia harpyja. The sequence continues at coordinate 85,669,683 of NC_068943.1, forward strand.
TGTACTCTTTTATTCCAATTTTTACCTTGGCTTTCACAAGAGTTGCCAGACTGGGACTGGGAAGATGAAGAATGGGAGAGGCAGGATTTGCCCCCTCCTCCTCCACCACTGGCACCTCCTCCACCTGAAGTTTTACCACAGGCTCCACCTCCTGTTCTTCCTCTGCTCCATTCTCCTCCACCTCTGGAAGAGGAAGTTCCTCCGTAGGATCCTCCAATCCTTCCTCCACTGCTTCCTCCACCTGAGGACCAGCTACTTCCTCCTCCACTACTTCCTCTTCCAGAAGACCAGCTAGTTCCTCCATGACCTCCTCCTCCTCCTCCTGCAGATCCACCACCAGCTCCTCCCTGTGAGATGCTGTAAGGAGGAAAGGACATATATGTGCAAGATTTATAGCAACATGACCAGTGTCTGGCATCCTGTCGGCTGTATCAAGGCCACTTTCTGACTCCCTCTGAGCATCTTCTATGCCTGAGAAAGTACTATTGTGTGAAACATGTTCTAGAGAACTGGTCTTAAACTATCCGAATTAAGGACAAATGAACTGATCTGCACAGAAGAAGAAAAAGAAAGACAATGGATGCCTTTAGAAGTCTTTCAAAATATGTACCTTGAGTATTTATGAAAAAGTTATTTTCTTGCTTACCTTTCATTTTCATATATAACTGTACTTCCTGATTGTACTTAGGAGAAGAAATGGCAAATTATAGTTCTGAATACTTTTGTAAACATTTTTGTCCAGTTCACAATAAGTATAGAATAATACAGCTTTGTACACTGCCAGCCAAGATTTAGATTCCATATGAATTCCTGTGATTGTACTAAATGTGTTGATGATGAATTAGTTGCACTAGTTCCTAATATAAATATTGCTACTTTCATCTTCACCTGTTTGCAAAGGTGGCATGTTAATTAATTTGAATGTACGTACCTAATATCATGCTGCCCTTCCTCAAGCAGTGCCCGGTACTGAGCAATCTCCTGCTCCAGGCGGGTCTTGATGCCCAGGAGCATCTTGTACTCTTCATTCTGACTCTCCATCTCACAGCGGATGCTGGCCAGCTCCTCCTCCAAGGGGCCGATCATACCCTGGATCTGCTGCAGCTGCAAGTTATAGCGACGTTCTGTGTCTTCCAAGTTGGATTGCAAAGACTGTACCTGAGAATGAAAGAAAAAATACAGTGTTTATGGGAATGTGGCAGGTTTAGATCATTCTTATGCCCCAGATGAGAAAAGTGTTACATGGTGTCAGATGCACCGAGCATCTTCATTAAATGGAGTGCTAGCTATAGTTGATCTCCTGTCATTCCAGCAACTCACGTGTTCTTGGCATATCAGAGGATCAGAAGCAATCGTTACCTACCATGCTGATCTGTGACTGCAGCTCAATTTCCAGGCTCTGATATTCACGTCTCAGCTCAGAGATCTGTTGGTTGCTTGATTCCACTTCCCGGCCACTTGACTGGACTTGTTGACTCACTTCCTCCATCTAAAAAAGTAATATACAGCTTTGGAGTTTTTGAGTTTAACTTACAATGTCATTGTGGTAGTTTATCATGGAAGCATCTGGCAATACAACAAGTTGAAGCAGTGCCACGTGTAATATGGGGGCTGTTTAAACTTGATTATATGGCTCTGACAGCGCAGTTCAAGCCCACTTGTGATTTCCTTTATTTTAATCAAAGGTATTCTACCATTTTATCCTAAAAGCAATGGATGTTGTGATTCAAAGTGTCATTCATCTACAGGAAGTTCTTGCCAAAAGTTGGTATTGTTTTTCTTTTGTAATATAAACATTCAAATTGTAACCATTTACCTTGCTTTCATACCACTTTTCAACCTCTTCACGGTTTTTCTGAATAATATTTTCATATTCTTGTCTCATATCATTCAGTTTTTTCAGCAGATCCTCTCCTGGAGCAGCATTCACCTCCACATTCACATCACCACTGGACTGTGTTTGCAGCGATTTCATTTCCTGCAGAGAAAACCCAGGCCCAAGGCAAATAAACAAAAATGGTAAAATTACTTGCAAAAGAGTTTTGAAGTCAGTTAATTTGCTCTGACGTCATAAACCATCCTGGATCCTTTAAGAACATATATATGTATGTGGGGGTTTTTTTCTTGTTGCAATTATTTGACCTTGACTTCCCGGTCATTGCTTGTTGAGAGGGACTGTGCTCGGAAATGCCCTGGAGCAGCCTGGGCCTGGCAGTCAGCCTGTCTCAGGAGGTCCCTAGCTGAGCTGCCACACATTAGGAGAGCAGGGAAGACTATTCAGTGCAGAGGATGTTACCTGCAAAACCTCCCCACATTTCCAATACAGTAAGTGTTCTTGTTTTCCTCTGCAGTTTGCATTTCAAGGAACTGGCTCTTACCTCCTCATGGTTCTTCTTGAGGTCAATCATTTCCTGCTTGAGAGATTCAAATTGCATTTCCAGGTCAGACCTGCTCAGAGTCAGATTATCCAACAAGGGTCTCAAGCTATTAATGTCAGCCTCCACGTTCTGCCGGAGACCATACTCTGTCTCATACCTGTGCCAAGGACAGTGCAGAAAGGTCAGCCCTGGTCTTAGATTCTCAGTCCTTCTCCTACTGACTTAATTTATGAAAAAGTTCATGTATTCCAGTATCTCAGTGTCTGGTTTTACGTCTAGACTTTGTAGCACATAGCATCTCTCAATGAGCAGAATTATGAAATCAGCAGCCAGTACTTAAAGTTTAATATTAAAACATATTCTGTGGTATTTTTCATTGTCTCTTCTTACTGTAGACTTTGTGCAGGTTTCATCTATCTGTTTCATCTGAATTTCAGTGAGAGATAATCATAATTTTTCTTTCCTTAAAAATAAAGCTTTTTTAAGGTTTGAATCCACAGCCATAGGGAGTATTCCCATTGAAGATCATTACAGAAATAATGAAGAATTTTGAAGTCTTACAAATTATTTCAGTTGTGCTGCCATGGAACCAGGAGGAACCCTAGTCTCTGTGGATTGATACTTGTTTATGGAATGAATTTATGAAAGTAAGTTGAGGAAAGTAGGAGAAAGGAAGTCAGTGCCTGGAAAAGAGGAGTATATATTTACTTTATCCTGAAGTCTTCTGCAGTCATCCTTGTGTTATCCAGGTCCAAAAGTACCCTGTTGGTTTCCACAGCTGCAGTCACAAGCTAGAAGAGAAGATGATATGCTGAGGAAAATTTTCCCTGTGAATCTCTCAGGTTTGCACAAGGGACAGAAATATGAATGCGATCTTGTTACAATTCCCAGGTGTCTGAGGTGAACAGCATTTCCTATATACAGAGGCCTGGAAAGGTCATCTGCAGTGCAAAACAAAGAGGTACCTGTATGAAATAGCATCAGAATGGCAAAAACTGTTTTGTGAGTACAAGAGTCCTGTCAAGAGGCTTGGTGTCACCGCTGTAGCTCTGTCTCACTTTCCATGCCCGCGGGCCAAGGGCTGTACTCAAATGTCAGACAGTGCACGTCCGAGAGAGTAATTGTTACCATTCTTTCCTATGCTCTAAAATCCACTAGAGGCGTTCTGAGAGTCTGCAGTCACTGCCAGCGAATGGTCTGTGGGGTGTGCTATAGGGGGTGTGCATTTTTTTCCACCTCTAGTTGGAGATAATTGGATGCACGTAGAGAAGGCAGAATTTCAAGCGCAAGAGACACTTTCAGAGAGGCACTTAGTGAGTTTAGAAGTATCCATGCCTCAAACATTTTACTCAATCACAAAAAGTCTGTCAATGCTTAAACTTCTCTGACAAAGAACATCCTACCTGATTTTGAAGGTCTTCAATTTGTCCATAATAGTGGCTGTAGTCCTTTGTACCAGTAGGACCTTGCTTCTGGTACCACTCCCTGATTAATTGTTCAAGCTGAGCATTTTCCATTTCCAAATTTCTGACCGTAGCCAGGTAGGAAGCCAGGCGTTCATTAAGGCTCTGCATGGTCAGCTTTTCATCATTGGAGAGAATTCCCACATTCCCTCCATGAAAGCCACCACTGCCAAAGCTGCCACCACTGCCAAAGCTGCCACCACTGAAACCACTACATCCACCAAAGCTTCCTCCATAACCACCACCAAACCCACTCCCACGTGATCCAAAGCCTACTCCCATGCTGCCACAGCCCATTCCCCCTCCATAACCACCACCGCTCATTCCCCCTCCATAATAACCACCACTCTTTCCTCCTCCACAACTACCGCCACTCATTCCTCCTCCATAACTACTGCGCCTGATCTTTCCATGACTACCACTGCTAGCTCCCCCACCATAGCTGCTCCTGGAACTTCCTCCGCCACAACTGCTGCCAGAAATCCTGCCACCACCACTTGTCGTAGAAGTGATTCTTCTTGAGGAGGCAGAGGAATGCTTGCTGCCCCCTCCACCGCCACTACTGCTAGCACTGCCACCACTGCTCCCTCGCAGGCAGCTTTTAGAGGTCTTGGAACCACAGCTCATAGTGGCAGCAGCAAATGACTCGGGTTAAAACTCAAAGCTGGTCTTACAGTTGTTCTGGAATCATAGCTCCAACTTCCACCCTCCCTGGTCTGCATTTATACCTGAGACAGTGGGTGTCACCGCCAAAGGGAGTACCTTCTTTCCATGTGCATTTGCAAGCCGTAGTTTTTCTGCCAAGGGTAATTTGCCACAGGGAGATGTTTGACAGTGTCAGGAAGCTTAACCCATACTCAAAGTGTTCATGACCATTTGTTTATTAATACAAAACATGTAATTTCTATTGGGTGGCTCTGAATTAGGTAGATCTTTTCTGTGATCTAGTCCACTGACTTACAGTCATCTGAATTGAACTCATCCCACTCATCTCATCCTGTTTGCACCTCTTTCAGCACAACAATAAACTGTCATAATGGAACAGTAATGAATGTTACTATCTCTCTTTTAATGTAGTCATTCCTCATGCTTTTCCCCTTTCAGATATTTGTCAAGGAATTGCAGCTGATTTTTTTATACTTAAGTGATATTTTAGTAGGTTCTGGTTTATGGTTATCTTATGCTGTATGCTCCTTATTTTTAGTCCTTTATTACTTTATGCCTTTTGAAAACATATTGCAGGATGTATTTTGTAGGTACACTGAACCACTCTGACATCTTTGTAATTTCTTATGAAAACTTAGGGAACATTGGCAAATATCATTCATGTCAGCAATTTATTCCAAACATACATCTGCAATTATGTTTTATAAATAACAATTTAATTCTGAAAAATTCCATGACAACAACTGGAAAATAGCTCTGTGTAAGACTGTAAGGAAAGGAAGTGTGACAGGTTGTTGCAGGGAATAACTCTTCATGTGCTCGGGCCAAATGCCGTTATAGGATGGTCGAGAGACCTGGGGAAGTATCCTGGCTCTGGGCTAGTCTCTCTTAACATGTCTGTGAATATAAGAGGTAATGTTCTCACTCCTGAAGGGATTTCAAAATTTCAGTCAGGATGTTTTCCTTCCACAGTATAAATACAAACATACTTACTCAGAGGAGAAAGGTTAAGTTCTTGGTTTTGGGATTAAGTCAGAAAGCTGTACATCAAAATATCATTTTCCCTTCAGTTTTGTTTTCCATTCATGGACACAGCATGACCAAAAGTAGGAAATATTTGCTATCTTGCATCTTCTTCTTTTAAGATTGTATCTTTTTCAAATACATAGCAGTGGATAGTTCAGCTGCGCATCCATCTTCTGAGCTCTTACAGCAACCTGAGCCTCAAACATCTGAAAATTCTTTCCTGACTGCCTCTCATCTCTGTCCTCCTTCCCAGGCACATGATCTTTCGCAAAATGCAGTCTGTTAGCTGTCCTTCTTTGTAGGTTGAACTAGTTGTGTGATATCCAACTTCCCGTATTGATTTGGTATATTATTCTTTTCTCGCTCAGCCTTTGTGATGTTGGTTGTTGCTAATTTAGAGGTTTGTTTGTTATGGCTTATAGCAAGTGTTTGTGGAAACATCTTTTTGTAAATGCCCCTCCCATACACCCTCATCCACACAGTAGGACACACCTAAAGAAAGTTTCGTCTTCTGCTAGACTTCATTTCTGAAATGTCCAAGGAAGCAAGGCCTTCTCTGGCTTGTAGAAAATTAAATGGTTCTCTATAAAACTTAGTGGAGTCTAAGTCATAATTTTAGCTTGTTCCAGTGAGAAATCCTTTTCTCTTGAAGTGCACGAAATTCTTTTCTATACTAACAGCGACTTTGGCTCGTGAAACTATTGGGTTACATTCTGTTTAACTGTTGGCCTCCAGTTGCTAACACCCACGTTATAAGGATGTGGATATGTTTCTATGTTGTTCTGTATAATTCTGCATAAGGGTAAGGTTTGGGTTTTTCTTTTTCTGGAAAGATGTTTATAACATCTTTTGTATGAGTCATTCCTTTCAGGTGGACTAAGCTTCATGTCTTCTGTTCACAAAAAGAACATTTGTATAGTTTGAATATCAGTGAGGATGCTTGTGTGCGACGTACTTCACAGCTTCATGTCTAATACATGAAAGGAAGATTTAATGCCATTTTATCCCTAGAATTTGTGCAGGCAACATACCTCAAGAGTGAAGATTAGCTCCTTAAAACTGAAGAAGCCTGATGGATTCAGTGTATCTGGAAATGACTGGCCAAGATCAGAAATAAATGTTATGGAACAAATGCTACCTGAAAGGAATGTTTTAGTTCAAAGTTGCTGTAAGATGGAAGCTGTTTTACGAGATGGTAGTTTTCTCTGCAGTTATGGCTCATAGAATTGTCCAGGCATTTGCAAGCATACTGAGCTAACTAGATGATCTTAGATAATGCTTCCAGCAAAATCTAGAGATAATGCTGCAGAAGAGAACCTGGAGGGCTGGGAAAACCTTGGCATAAGAGAGATTTCAATAAACTCTGGAGGAGCTGCAAGGAACCCCAGTTGTACCTGTGAAATGGGACAGTGAAACATTACGAAATCTCGGGCTGGTGCTGTTTATTGCAGCATCAAGCTGCTGCTCCACAAACACAACAAGGCATGTCCTCCCTAAGTTGGTGTGCCCTTTGCTATCACACCCTGCAGTGCAGTGAGTACAGCACAAAGAGCTGTGAAGGCTTCCTCTGGCATTGCCCAGACTCAAAACTGCCTGGCATCACTCCGTGATGTGGTGCTCATAACCAGCTGAGCATCTGAATTCACTGTCCTCTACTTGCCCACCTCAGTGGGCTTACCAATGATGGAAACAGGCACTGACATATCTTCTGTCCACACTGAGGACAGTTCTCAGTCATGGGCAGATGAAGAAAGCTGAGTAAACTTCAGTTCGTGCAGCAAGCAGGGGCTGTGCTTAAGGAGCGGCTGAACAGTGTGACAAGGCAGAAGTCTTCATTTATCACCAGTGAGTGTCTCTTATAGAACCCGTGTTGTGCATCCTTGGCGCTGGCTGCTCTCAGGTATTCAGGTTAGAGTCTCAGGTGTGTTGGGTATGAGTATTAAAGAGGCGTTTTGGATTCTTTTCTGCTTGAGAGACCTCTGAAAGGCTGCTCCAGAGAAGCTGCGATCACCTGTGCCTCTCACACTGGTATAAAAAAAAGTGTGAATTGAACTGCAAGGTGAGATTTAAAACATGGGACTTGTTTTGAAACAGATTTTTTTTTGCAGTGGGCATAACTAATGGAGACAGCATACAGTCACTGGCATTCAGGAAAACCTGCCCTTGCACATTGACTGACATGCTTCAGGTCACAGCCAAGATAGGAGGGGTTGGAGGAGGAGGAGGAAGATGCCTTGGGGGTGGATGGCACCATAGTTGTTTGCAATGAAGCCTCTTCCCTTTTCCTGTGATTAAACTGTTACGAGCTCCTGCCAAGAAGAGAATGGTGGACTATTTAAGCCTGAAAGGCTCACCCAGTGTGGGCATGAATTCACACAGTGCACTTAAATGGCAGAATTATCATGTGCAACACAGACGTGCGTTCGCAGAGGCTGGGAGAGAATGAAGTCTTTTTTCCTTTGGGGTGTGTGTGGCAGCAGTAAAGGGTGAGGCTGAAATGGCCTCCGTGGTGGGCTGGGGTGATGGCACAGTGATGGGTGTGTGGGCTAAGCACACATCAGCTCCCATGGCAGCACCTTTTCTGAGCTCTGCATTTACAACTTCCTTTGGACTGATGTGCTTGGGAGAAACTGCTGAGGCTGCTGAGCACATTTGTGGGGGTACGACCGGACTGTTACCCACCCTTTTCGGTGCTTCAGTGTGTTGAATCCTCTTCCATCCTTCCTACTTCTGGTCAGGTCTTGTCAGGAAAATTCAATTTGCTTATGTTGCCACACAGAGAAAAACTGTGGAAGATCTATCTGGGGAATATGACTCATTCTCATAATTATACATTATAAACTAACTTCCATTATATAATCATCAAGCAATTTTCTTAACACCAGATAATCCCATAGAACAATATTTCTCCATAGTAAAGAAGAAACCCAGTCCCTGAAGTATGACTGTGTTGGAGGGAGAACACTGTTCTTGTTCTGAGGATGTACACTGCTCTTCCTTCTATTGAGGTCCAGCTGCCTAACACTTAGCATGAAACTGTTCTCCTCTCCACTAAAATTTAAATGACAATGGTTTTTTTCTTATCCCAATAAAAAGCTAGATGTTTGAAAACAGAATAATCTGAGAAAATATGATTCAGATTAGTTGAAATGTATTAGGGCTCAATCAAGTTTATTATTTTAATAGTGGATTAATTGAGAGTTCTAAACAAAAAGTAATTCCCACCTAATGATTCCCAATTATTTACTTTGTAATGAGGGCACAATGTGCTTTGGAATTTTTTTCCCCCCGCTAACTCAGCTGTTGGTGCCTGGCAGCAGTTCCATCCAGATATATTTGGCGTTGAAAATGTTGTCAGTTCCAGCTATTCCCAATGAAAAGTTTTCTCTAAATGCATTTTTGTAATTAGAAATAGTTCTGTCAAAAAAATCTGCCCCATTCTTCTCCTAGCAGTGGGACAGGACACTCAACCAGTGGACTTTGGTTTGTTCCCACAGCCGTTTGTACAACTGTCATGAACCCTGGTGCCCAGCAGGAGCATCTTCAAAGATATTTAGCATTACTTAGTGGAACAGTACACAGTACATATTGTTCATTCTGCTTCTTTCTTCCTATATATATTTATGGCCACATCTCATAAAATAAAGCAGTGTGTTTTTAGAGCTCAGTGAAATTCTATGAAAACCATCTGCATGTGGTCATTCCCTGCATGCCAAAACATACTCAGGCTTTTTTTAAGTGAAGGTTTTTAAAATATCTGCTTTGAAGTGAGAGGGTAAGTCCCCACCTCTCCTGCACTCTTCTGCAAGACAGGGTGTAAGTCTTGGCATCTGCCCACACCCTGAGATGTGTGGTCACGGGGAATAGCCCTGGAACATATCCTCGTTGCATCTGATGGTCCTAACACAGCACATTCACCCACCTGTCAGTTAAATCTGGACTGCGGCACTGGGAGGTGATCTGCTGCCCTCCATGTAAGGGTAGTCAGTAGTATCCAATCCAGCAAACATCTCTCCTTTAGGAAAAAAAATAATTCTTGCATACATTATACTTGATCTGTTACTCATTGTTATTGTAGAGACTAGTACTGATGAAACATTAAAGGGCACCTTCAAAAGATCCACCACCCAATGGAATGATGGCGATTATGATAGGAACAGTAATTAGGTGAGTCAGAGCTGTAAGAGACTGTACAAACCCTTTGGTTGGGAACTCCTCCATTTTGGGTCTAAACAGCCCCTTGCACACCTGACTCTTTGGGGTCTCAGTTAATGCTACCTCATTGGTAAGAGCTTTGCCAGCAAAGGGTCTAAACTGCATCTCTGCCATCGTAACACAATTACAACCCCTGTGGAGAGCCTGGGCTTCACGGTGCTCCTGCCTAATGACATGATGCAAAACATTCCAGTGCCATTTGCGAAACATAAACAGGTATTAGCAAATTGGTGCAGCAAGTTTCAGCCTGGCATCCATTCTGTGCACTTGCACACAGGAGAACACAGCTGGGGTCTTCAAAGAGGCAGGGGGGAAACCTGCGTCGTCTCCTGCAATAGTCACACACACAAAATCAGGTCATGTCAACCTCACTACAAATGTGACCATTGAATACAGGTGAGCGAGCTGGAGCAAGATGTCAGGGCTGATAGCTTGTTCTTTGTTTTCAGCTAGCAGGATCTCCCCAGCACATACCGCAGACACTACTTCATCTGTTTAGCTGAGTATTTCTGTTAGAAGAAAATTAGCCAAGCAATCAGAGCTGGGTTTGCCTCATGCCTCTCCCCGGGCACCCTTCGGCAGTCTCGGTGAGAGCTGAGTGCCCTCTAGAGAGCAGGCTGCAGACTGTGGCACAGGGCCTATGATGTCCGTCTCTTCCTGCATCTCCAAATATCCCATGTAGTGAAACACAAAATGTGTCTGTATCATTTGGCACCGTGGGCACAGGGATTGGCAGCGGCAGGAGGGAATGCTTCCCCATGCCACTGCAGTGCAGTAATTGCATCTTCCTGTGTGTTAGAGGACTGTCCAGTGCAGGTGGCCCTGGACAGTACTGAAATTACTGTATAGTATGCGTCATGACATTTTTATATAACATTATTCTAACTACATATTATTGTATTTTTGTTGTATAGTCGAACAGCAACTTCCATTTAGCCACAGATAGTATTAGCCAAACTTATCTGCATCTCCTGGCGTCTTAGTAAAATGTAAGTCCCACTTTAAGCAGAGTATCACATCTCAGTCTCACATACTGCGATAATGCACTATTTACTCTCCTTGGGTAGGCTGGAGCAAGAATAGGAGAGGACTGTACCAGACCAGGCGCTTGGGAGCAGGAGACTGGCAGGTCGGCATTTTGTTTGGATCTGCCAGTTAAGAACAGCTGACACCTTATGGAGAGATCTGGAAACTACCAAGATGTCTGGTCTGCTGGTGTTTACCAGGCACTTCTCCATTTCTTTGTTCTTCAGCACAAGCAGTATCTGCATGTAATGATAATTTATTATTCCAGCTCCCCTTAAGTTTTTATCTGACATCAAATACAGTGCTCATGAAAAACTTTTGCTTGAGTTTTGGTACAAACTGGATAGACTACCAGTTTTGCCCTGTGTTCTCAGGCAAATGTTTCTCTTTCCTCTGGGAAAAAACCCCCCCAAAACCCCAACCCAGTATAAATATTTTCACAAGTGCTTCAGTCGAGATTTCCTTATGTGGTGGCAAGAGGGAAATGCCAGTGCCAATGGCAGTAGAAAGTGAAAACTCAGATGCCAAATCCACAGGATTTTAGTTTTGATAAGAAACCGTCTCACTTCAGGGAGGATTTGGTTCATGCTGTTTAGGTGAAATCCTGAGCTGGGAGGAGCGAGCAGCGGGTGGCACGTCCGCAGAACTGTGTTTTGTACAAGGGTTTGTACAGTGGTGGGAGCTGCCGGGGAGAAATCACAGTCTGGGAAGAGCAACATGGCAAACCTGGCACGATACCAGAGAAGGTGCGTGTGCTGCTGACATTAACCTCTTCCTCCCCTGGCGCACATCAGCCAGAAACCTGGTGTCAGCCGTTTCTGCTTGCATTTCTTTTCCAGGCGGTGGTTAAAGCCAGGAGAGGCCGCCCTGGGAGCGCTGCGGCAGCAGCTCCGGGCGAGGGCCGGGAGCCAGCGGTGCCTCTCCGAGCGCTGCCTTCCACCATCCCCACTGCTCCTCACAGCCCTGTCCGCCAGGGATCAGCCTTGTTGCTTCTCTGCTTCAAAGCCAAAATGCCATCCTCCCTTTGCCCCCCCCCCCGTCCCCGTCTCCCTGCTTACTGCAGCGCATAAACTGCCCGTGAGCAGAGGCAGAAATGCTATTCCTCCAGGTGGGTGGTATATTCAGGAGTGGGATTTGGGGAAATGCACTTGCTTTTATGCTTCAAATATTTTTTAATTTCTCATCAAAGGACTCCGAAATATTTTACATGTGTTTATGTGTGAGAAATGTTTGTGCCACGTTATATAGGCTATAAAAAGGGCTTTCAGGCCATCTGCTTTTTCCATCCTGTGGGTGTCTCTGCACAGCTATGGATGTCCAACCACCCCTTGGCTGTCAAGAGAAGAGGAGATTCATGATAAAATTTGGATGCTGTCCTCTCAGCGCCTGCTCTGAGCTCTGCTCACAGTCACCCAAGAGAAGAGGCACTTGTATTGCACAGTCCCTCTCCCCAGGCAGATGTCAGATGCAGAAGAGGTGGGATTTGCTCTGTAGAGTGACAGACTCACTCAGATGTGCTTACATTACAGAAGTCCAGAAGACAGGTGAGGTCAGAAGACACCTCCCTCCCCCCAGATGACCGCAGTGCACATCTGTTAAGACATGTATGGCTGACATTATACTCCCCAGCAGCCAACACATCTCACAGTTTAATTCCTGACACATCTGGAGAGCAGCTGGAGGTGTACACCAGGGATGGCTGCTAAGCCAATAATTGTGCATGGATATACACCATCCTGAGCTTGCTTTTTCATGGAAATTTCTGTCACTGATCTCTCTGTTCTCCTTTCATTGACAAGCTCCAGCTCCACTTCCTTCTTTGTTGTTCTGCAATGAATTTAAGCAAAATGCTCTGTGGGAAGCACACATGCATCTGCCTAAACTGGCTCTTCATGTAGATCATGGAGGATGTCATGCAGGAACGGGCAACGTATGGTACAGGCTTTGACAATGAGGAGGTGGACAAGACCTGCAAGGTCAGCAAGGCCGTTCTCTGGCTCCCACTGGCAAAGTAGCTTTGTTCCCAGTGGACTATGATCCTGACCCATTTAGGTGACCCTTGTGCGTGGGTTTCCAGCTTTTCTGGTGGGGTCATTGCAGAGGCTAGCTAGCCTGGCTGAGGTTGTGGTTTGCACCTAGAGCAGCACCTGATTTTCTAAAGCAACTCAGTTTCCAGACACAGGTTTCTTGATTGCATCAGGCAGAAGGAAAGTTTTATTAGAGAAATTTTTTCACCAGCAGGTACATTAGTGATCCTGACTAACTCAAGTAACTTCTAGAGATTACAGCATTACAGAACAGAAGTAGCAGAACAGAGAAGAAGGTGGCCCCAAATAGGCCCCTTTAGATACATGGCAAAGCATCGCTGAGTTACTTCTACTTTCTCTGCATAGAGGTGTTCAGTGAACATTGAGTGTTCTTGTTTTGTCTGTGGGTCTCTCTGTATGTCATCTTCTAGTCCATTCCTCCTTAATCACAAATTCTCCTGCAGGTCACTGGAGAAAAAATGTAGCAACATTATTTGCTTGGAACAGAGATAAAATCCTTCAAATAACAAAAATTTTGTCTGTGTAGTGCCCTTATTTCAAGAATACACTCTGTTAAACGAGAGCAGTTGGCAGACAACCCAGGAAACCCCAGAAATTCCCTAAATAATTGTGTTTTAATGGGAATTTGCACTTGTAAAGTTACAGATTTGCCCTTCTTTTCACTCCTTCAAGACTCTCTTGCTAAGCCTTGTTTGGCTGTCATCTTTACTTCTACTTGCAGATTTTTTTTTTATGCCTCATTTCCCCAGCTTTCTCCTCTTAGTTCTACGGCTCCTTCTTGTCTCTCATTTGCTTTCTGCTACTTCATATTCAGTCAGAGCTCTCTTGAAAACTATTTCTTAGTAACACAGCTGATTTTGCACTGTGGTTGGATCCATTGTAACAGATCACACCTGTAGCATAGTAACTCTCTGAGAAGATACCAAAAACATGTCCTAGGAGCATGTGTTGTCTCCTGGCCTTATTACAAAGGAACAAACTGAAAAAAACTGTTTCTGTGAAAACATGGCTCTTACCTTGTATATCTCCAGTCTTGCAGGGTGGGACTTGGGGCTGGCAATGGGAAGATGAAGTTGTAGTATAGGTGTGGCTTGTCCTAATGACTCCTCCTCCTACACCAGTTCCTACTCCGATTCCTCCTCCATGACTGGTGGGATAAATTTGGTGAAAGGAATAGGGAGTTTTAGAACTTTACATGACACTGCTGACTGGCTACATGACACAAAGTTTCAAACTATGTCTTTTATGGGGGTTAGAGTATTTTACATTGCATTCTTTTTTCACTTTCAGAGTTGCTTTGTGTGTGTGCTCCCCTTTGGCATGGAAATGCAATGCAGAGCATTGCAATTAATTCTTATTTTGACAGTTCTCGCCCATCTTACTATAGAAAAGAGGTTATTATGAATGCTGACATAATACTAGTAGTTACAGTGTTGTAACTAGCAGTTAACAGATTTGATTTCTCTGCATTGCAGATCCCAAGGAGTGCCATTTAGTTCAGATTTGAATGTTCATCACAGTAAAGTTGCTCATGAGACAACTTTTTCATCTCAAAGAAAGCATTAAGATGGACTAAAGATTATATCAGATTCCCAATCTGTAATACAGATCCTTGATATTTTCATTTATTCTGTAGTGGATTTAGAGATCTACATACATAAGGTCCTGCTGTCCTCCTTCCAACAAGCACCGGTAGGTCTGAATCTCCTGCTCCAAACGGCACTTGACGTCCAGTAAGGTCTTGTATTCTTGGTTCTGGCACTCTATTTCTGCTCTTATTTCAGCCAATTGCTGCTCCACGCATGTGATCTGGTTCTGTAGCTCACCGAGGAGGGTGTTGTACTGGCACTCAGTCTCAGCCAGAGAGGATTCCAAATTATTTCTCTGATAAACAAGACAACCAAAGAAACAACATTCATTTAAGTGTCACCCTGGAGTTTAGTATTTCCAATCAAAAAATGAAAGAACTATTCACCACCATCATGCTGATTGGTAGGTCTGGCTGTTCATGCTAAGAAATCCAGCAGTAACCACATCACAGCTGAAAGTAAGCTCACCACCTACCTGGCTGAGCTGAGCTTGGAGATCAATTTCCAGGGCTTGCAATTGGCGTCTAAGTTCAGTAACCTGGTTGTTGCACGTCTCTACCTCCTGGCCGCTTGTAATAACCTCCCGATTCACCTCCTCAATCTGAAAATCACCAATCCAGAATAAAGAGCTTCAGAGAATATCTGCGTAAATGGGACTTGCTTTTACAGAAGCAGAATACAGTGAGTAGCTAGCAAAAAGAAAAGTGAGCAGGGCGAGTTCTCTGTGCACTGGGCGTTAACCGCCAGCTTCAGCTGCTTGCTCTTTTTACAAATCACATTAGCCTCTTGGTTATTAAGTCTCTTTAATCCAAATGTGGAATATCTTAGTTCCAACAACACACCGCAAGGCCTTGCAGCAAATGCTGCCGTTTCAGATGGGACATAACAAACTGGTCAGACAGGCCTGTGTCTCCTGTGGAACACAGCGTATAATGAGTGCTGATCTCAGGCTTCACTGTAAAGGAAGACCTGCTTGTTGTCTCCATGTCTGTTTTCTGAAATGCTCCTCTGCCTTGAAATGTGCATGTCAGTTTGTTTTGCAGCAGGTGTGTGTCGCTCACCTTGCACTCATACCAATCCTCAACTTCCTTGCGGTTGCGCGCTATCAGTGTTTCATACTGGCATCTCAGATCCTCCAAGATTTGCCTGAGATCTGGTCCAGGGCAGGCATTGACCTCCACACTCACGTCTCCAGTTGATTGTTTTCTCAGGCAATTCATTTCCTGAAAATATAGCCCAGATCAGATGCATACTGGCTTTTGAAAGACAACATAGAAGAGCAGAGCTTGGTGGCTAAGAACAGCACTCCCTGTGAGGGGTGCCTCCCAGCTATGGCTGTAAAAAGCACTGGGAGATGGTGCAAGTGTTTCCCCAACAAATCTGTTGGGTAATTTCTTTTCTCATCCACTGGAGTCAGCAGCAACTTTCACACACACCCCCCCCGGCACTCCTAGTGCCAGCGCAACCCCGAGAGCAGCAGCCACCTCTCTGCCAGAGCTCCCACACCACCCACGAGGCAGACAGGTCTGAACCCCAGAAGTGTTTGATGCGAAAGCTGTGGCGTGAAAGTGGTTGATCTTTACTTTTAAATTTAGAGCACATTCGTGTAGGCGAAGTTTTATGTCAGGGCCATGGTGCTCCTAGGGAAAGGGCAGGACCCTACCTCCTCGTGGTTCTTCTTCAGGCAGCAGAGCTCCTCCCGCAGTGACTCCAGCTGTGCCTCCAGGTCAGACCTGCAGAGCGTCAGCTGATCCAGGACTTGGCGTAAGCCATTAATGTCAGCCTCCACGCTCTGGCGCAGGGCCAGCTCCGTTTCATACCTGGTTTGTGCAAGAAAGCAGAAATTCAGAACGGTAACATCTCAACTGTGCTCAGTTTATGCAAAGATCTCCTTTCCCAACTGCTGGCTTTAAACTGTATTTTGTTGTCTAAACTGAATGCACTGTGCATTAGATTTCTGCACTGCACTTAATGTCTGTTATGTGAAAGCTTTCCTCATCTATTTTTTTCCTGCTCCTGATCACTGTATGTTTGATATCACTTATTCAGCTGCATTTCTGTTTTGCTGATCCCAATCTGCACTGGTCTGTGATGGAAATGCACCAACTATACCACTAAGGACTCCTCCCTGCAATGTGGGTCCCCAGCCCTCACCAACAAACGCTGTTGCCAAATGTTTCACCTGAGAATACTAATTAAGGGAGGGCTGGTGACCAAGATCAAAATGCCTTTCATCACTCCATCCTGTCCTAATGCGGTGTTGTACTGAGACTTGTCTGAAGTCTCTGTAATTAGTGCATGGAGACTCCACAAATCAGATGTAAAGGAGCAGGGAGGAGGCAATGGGGCTCATCTACACAGAGGGGCACTCACTTCACGCGGAAGTCATCAGCAGCCATCCTGCTGTTATCAATGTCCAGAATGATCTTGTTGTTATCAATGGTTGCGCAGACAATCTGGAAAAGAGCAGACCATGAGAGATGTTTCACTTCTCTCTGCTGTTATACTCTATAGGTCTATCTAGATTGCAGTTAGGTAGTAACTCTTCACAATTTCCTTTTTCTGTTACCTTCTTACTTCAGTAACCTTGTTCCTTGAGCAGAGCAGTTGCAGGAGGTAGCTTTGCCTCCTTAACTCACAGTCAGTAAAGAAAAGAGATCAACTGTGTAGAGATTGGGAGTTAGAGAGCTGTGAGAAGGGACTTCCCAGTTTCAAGATCTGAAGGCAAGTTCCAAAAATGCTTCACAAAGAAGTGAACCTAAAGAACCTTCCTTAAGACATTAAATCTCAACTGACATTCAAGCTGGTGTGTTCTGGGCTTCAGGCTTAAGGGTCTTCAGGGAAGACAGTTGGAAGGTATCTTTAAGCCTTAAGATCAGCCATAGCTTTCATTGTGGACATAATAGTATCAAGCTGTTTGTGCCACTGTGGCAATCAATTTCAAATACTCCACTTTTCTCACCTGGAATTTATAATGCTTTGTTTGATACCGCGTTTGATATGTATGTTTTGCTCTTGTTCTATAGTTCTCTTTACTTTGCTTTTCCTACTGGGCTGACACCACTGCATTTCCTCAGAGCACACTTGGTGATACCATATTTATAATTGTATAGTCAAAACACAATGTAACAAAGCATCCTTTTCCTTTTTAAGAGTATTATCCCACCTGTATCACCTTGCAGCATGCATCTTTGATATGCACCCACACTCAACAGTGTCACAGGGGAGCTTGCCAAAATTTATGTTTGCGAAGACATTTAGCAGCACCAAAGTTACCTCTAACAATTGCAGTAGATTCTAAATACAGATTCAGAAATAAGCCTTAAATAGGGGAGGAACAACTGAAAAAAGGGGATTACCTGATTTTGAAGATCTTCAATTTCTTTGTAATAGCAGCTGTAGTCCCGGGGCTCACAGGAAAGGCCCTGTGTAGCATACCACTCTCTGATTCTGCATTCCAGTTCAGCATTTTCCTTCTCCAAGCACTTCACCTTGTCCAGATAGGAAGCCAGGCGGTCATTGAGATTTTGCATTGTGACCTTCTCATCGCAGGATGAAAGCAAACAGTCGCCACCAAGACCACCAACAACCACACCACCTCCAAGGCCAAAACCAAGGCCATTGCCATAGCAGTTGCCACCTCCATAGCTCCCACCAGCCAAGCTACCAACACTCAGTCCCCCTCCATAATTCACTCCACCGCAGTAACTCCTTCCAGAAAAACCTCTGCCACTGCCTATCCCGTAGGAAGAAATCCGTGCTCCACCACCACCACCAATGATACAGCTGCCACCACTGCTCCTGCCTTTGCTAGACACAGTAATAGTCTCCTTAATGTTGCAACTCATGGCGACAGCAGTTGGAAATGCAAGCAGAAGCCCAAAGCAAGATGCACAGCTTGATATTAAATCAGACTGCGAGTTGTCCGTTGCCACGAAACTCTATTTATACCTTCCACAGTGGGTGTCACCACTGTTTCTTCTTCCCATAAGGCTGGCTACTCTAGCCATTGGTGCCAAGAATAATTTCTCAAAGGGAAGTTTCCTTTCAAGAATCCTGGTAGACAAGGAAGATACTTTACATGTCTCTTGCTAATTTCAAAAATACATTAGCAATAATGTTTTATGAATCATCAGCTTTTTGTTTATGATGCAAACTTTACAACATTAAGCCAGGAAAAACACTGTCCTAAATTATATACCAGGAAGAAATCATTAAAGGTTATTGCATCAAAGAGCTCTTTATCTCTCATTAATTTATTTTCATTTTATTTTGAGTTGAATAAGCAGTTTTCATGCAAGGTGCTGATGTTGGAATATGTAAGATGAAAAAGAAAGAATAAATACGAAGTTTGACTCTCGAATGATGTATGAGGAATGATGTAAGAACTTTGTGGAAAGATCAGAGACACAGAGATTAACCTTTAAGTCTCTCCATTGGCAAAATGACAACTCCAGAACGCTCTGCTATGAAACAAGTGAGACCGTGGAGTGATGTCTTAATGGACTTGGATGAAAGATTCTTCATATATGACTGTGGCTCTCCAGTAATTCACAAAGGTTTTGTTTCTTTATGTGGAGAGTGTAGAGTAAGGTAAAAGTACTTTAAATATTTCATGTTGTTCAGTGAAAGATATTTCTACAGTTTTCATCATTATGGATAGTGATCGTTGCTGGGGAAGGGTGGGTGTTTTGAAACAGTGAATGGCAGTGGAAACGTCCTATGCGCAATTTCTCTGTCAATATGTGCTGCATTCTAATAAGAGGTTTGGGACTACTGTCCTAGGAAATATAAAGACAGAATTGCTGATTGCCAGCAGAGCAATCGTTGCCCAATACAGTTCTACGCTGGCTTGGAGAAGATGTGTTAAGTACAAACCAGAGGTTCTTCTCTATCACTAATGTCTCCAAATCTTAGCTAGGCAGAGAAATTAAAAGGTAAGAATCCTTTCACTCTTCTGACATCAAAATTCAGGCTAAGCTCATTTTCATGAGATGTTTTGCTAAGACTCGAGAGCAATGGCCTTCTCTCTAGGGAGAACCTGCTTCTACTGGCTGTTGAGCAAGAGACAGGCATTCCACAGCTTTCTGAAACTAACCGTTCACTGTAAGAAATTCTCCAAGCCTACTTCACCAGGGAACAAGTGAGCTCAAACTCTTGCTAAAATCCTCACTCCCTGTCAGGTTTGTGGATTGGAATAGCTATTATTATGGCAAGTAAATAATCCCACTTAGTGGAGGACTGAATTATCCCAGTATTCATGTATTTGCTGATCATTTTATTGCTCTTGTTCTCCTTATTTCTGTTGAAAACATGCCTTCCCTTATCTCTGCATCTTTGGATCTTACTGATCCAGTACAATGAAACCCAGCAGCATTCTGCTGATATCTCCAGCAGGCCAGAGACAAACATGTGGAGAGACTTGCTCAAAGTGATTTACTCAAAGACAAAGAGCACGCCTCTGGCAGAGTCTGCAGTTGAACTTAGGTCTCCTGTATCAGACTGCAGTGCCTGAATGTCAGCCTGTCCTTCATTCTAAGTTGTGCTCCACTCAGTCACAAAATACAAAGGAGCAAAGCTCAGATTAGGTAAAAACTCTAATAAAGCTATTGTGTAGAGGAAGGAATACCTGGATTTCATTACTAGGACTGGAGAATGTAATTGGAGTCAGGGTGTGGTGGTAAGAATGAACCGAAACTGATGTAATACTGCATCGCTTGAAGCTTTGCCTGTCCTGCATATGATTCTTCAGGAGTTTCCCAATAGCTGTCTGCAGCAAGCATCTTTTCTGAGTGAGTGCACATTCCTTCCTCTGCTCCACAGTTATCATTTTAGCACATCAGAATAATGCAGGCAGAAACATAGAATGACTTACTCCTTTGTGGGAGTGGAGGATGTCTACATGCCTATTGCGGTAATTATTGCGGAGAGCAGAGAGGATGGCTCCTGCTCTTCTGACATACCTTGGTCCCCTGTGGGCCTGTAGCTTTATCCATTAGACCCACCTCTTTCTGCTGTGGGTCTTCAGCAGGCACCTTTGCCTGGGATCCTTGCATGGCACACGCTTGCTCTCTTTCTTGCTATTTTTCCTTTTTATCTTCAGGAAATGGGTGCACTAGTTATGCTAAGGTAAAGTTAATAATTGTTCTGAAGACCTTAAAAAAATAAATTAAGCTTTCCCTCCTATTTTCATTCAGTTATTTGAACTCATAAGCTTCCTGGGTCTGTCTCATTAGCACAAAGAAATATGGAAATCTCATGGAAATGTAGTTTCCAGCCCAAGGTTTGCAGCTCCATAATTTGCAGCTCTTTAATATATGGGTTGTTTCCAGGGTGTTTTCTGCTGGGGAACTGTTTATCACAAGCTACCTTCTCATGAGCTGCTTTCCAAATGCGTCCCAAACTTGTAGGTCTACAAACAACATCACAGTGTCTTAGGAGCTGAGTCTGTACAACCCCAGGGGCTTTCCAGAGGCATATTCATAAAGTCTGGACCATTAGAGTCCTTTTGGCCATGTCATTAGCTCTCTTTCACCTCTCAGGAATTTAGGACAGCTCCTTTGTGAAAGTGCATGCTTTGCACCTACTGGACCTGGTGGGAAGGGTGGAAAGGCCTTTGATATGAATACAGGGAATCAGGTGGAGCAGCTAGATGTCAGTAGCAGTTCACAAGAGGAGACTAGCCCAGACCCGGTGGGATTCAGCTGGGGCTCCCAGAAAAAAGTGGCAAGATTTTATATATTGTAGGTTGCCTAGAGTTTCCAGAAGACTGAAAACTGGAAGAGCATCAGTACAGTATCTTTATATTTTTAGAAATGAGAGTGTGAGGACTGGTAGGTTGGGAAGGATTGAGGCCAGAAAGGGCACCAGTGGGTTATCTTACTGTCTGTCTTTGCACTGAACAAGGCAGGAGAAGACAACGGGAAAGGAAAAGGGAAAGACTTGCTTTCTGACTTCTCAGCCAGAGCTCTGAGGACAACTGGGATATACACAAAAGAGTCCAACCAATGGGAATTTCCCATTATAACCATGATAAGTATCTCTTTTGATCTCTTGTGAAGCAGTGGCCTTACACGTCCACTGAGGGATTTCGGCATCAAGTCTGGGACTTTCTGTAGGGCTGGAACTGATCTTTAAAGAAGGCTCAATTTAGAGTCTTGGTTTAAAAGCTTCTACCTATGGTCACTCTTCTGAATCTTTATTGCAGTTGTTCCAGTGCTGCATTTTCTTATTGTGCTCTAGCCCCTGGATACTATTGGGTTTAGTGTCTGGTAGATGAAATAAAAGAAATACCACTGAGACATCTTGTCTCCATGTTCTTTTACAGCAGGAGAAGGGCACCTTTCACCTGCTCCCTGATACATGAATGATTGAGATTCTTCAGACACTTGCTACCTATAGGCCTTGGAGATGCTGCTTTCCTGGAAAGTTTCAGGTTCTGTTAAGTCTGTTTCTGTAGTAAAAGAGAAATTGGTGTCCATATAAAAGAGCTGACACTAAAAAAGTGTGCCACACTATGCTGTATATATGGTCCTGAAATGTTTTTGTCTTTATACCCTTTTCTAGTGCCCCCACCCCCCACCCCGAGGCTGGCTGTTCCATAACCTCCAGCTTTTGATGGCAAAGGAATAACCAGGAGTTTTGCTTTACCAGGTCATCTCATAAGTGAATATGACTCTTTCTATAACAACCACATCGCAGTGTACCAGAAGTAACAGCAGCCATAACCAGTGTTGCTCTTTTAGCTGTGAACCTGCAGGGTGGAGTGGACGTGTAAAACCGGCCACTGCTTGTTTTTCAGGACCAACAGACAATTTAAACCTCAAAACACCCTCCAGGTCATAATGGCTTTTAACTGAAAATTCTCCAAACCCAGAATGACTCTGCAAGCTCACCATGGCCAGTTCCCATGGCTGCACCCACCAGAAGTGCTCCAGGGCCCTCAGTTACCAAACTGCTGCCCTCGCTTCTCTAGGCAGGTCAGTGTCAGGACGCATGCACACCACCATGCCAGTCCACACTGACTCAGCATCAGCTACATGGCTGCTGTTCAAGGCCCAAAGGAGGGAGTGATCTTTGCCTTGCTTGTGAAGTTTAAGACATACTGGCTCTGTGTATCCAAAGGCCCTAGCTGACTTTTTTCTCCATTGTATTCTCTGTTGAGCTGCACTTTTTCAGCTCCCATCCTGCCCTCTCCAGTTCTCCAAAGAAGGTATGTTTAATGTAAAGATGATCTTTCAACAGTTCCTGATGTTCAGGTTGAAACTCTTTGAAATAGAAGGATGACCAGTAAATGACTCAGTCACTATGTGAAAACAGATAGAAAGAAACCTTTTGCCTTCAGTCCTTTTCCCAATGGGAAGATTCCTATAAAATGAAAGGGATAGGTCAGAATATAAGCCATGTCAGCAGAAATTGAATCAGTCGTGGAGACAAAGATTTCCTCTTCAGTCTAATCACAGTCCCCAGGTTGGATGATGAAGTATGAGAGGGCACAGCCCAGATGTGTCAGCACTAGACTGGGGCCGAGGCAATCTGTCTCCAGATGTTCCATCGCTGACTTTCAAAATATTTCTAAAATTGTGTTTTAGCACAATGTTCTGTGGGAAGCACACAGGCATCTGCCTGATTAGGCTGTCTGTGTAGATCATGGAGGATGTCATGCAGGAACGGGCAACGTATGGTACAGGCTTTGACAGTAAGGAGGTGGACAAGACCTGCAAGGTCAGCAAGGCCGTTCTCTGGCTCCCACTGGCAAAGCAGCTTTGTTCCCAGTGGACTATGATCCTGACCTGTTTAGGTGGCCCTTGTGCATGGATCAGCACCCAATTTTCTAAAGGAACTCAGTTTCCAGACACAGGTTTCTTGATTGCATCAGGCAGAAGCAAAGTTTTATTAGAGAAATTTTTTCACCAGCAGGTACATTAGTGATCATATACTACTGGTTAACTCCAGCAATAGTCATGGTGGTTGGGCACACACAGCAATACAGACTGGAAAAAGCAAATAGCAAAATAAAGCAGAATGTGGCCCAACGCTCTGCTTATCCCTCTGACACATTGCTTAGCATTGCTGAGTAATACAAAAGAGCACGCTCCTTGCTCTTTGCAGAGGCATACAGTAAATATTCTCTCTCTTCATCCATGGCTCTGCTTCAGGGTTCTCTTGTTGGATATTTTCATTTCTCTGCTTAATCACAAATCCTTCTGCAAGGCACTGGAGAGATCGAAGGAAACATTACTTTGTTTATAGCAAAAATAAATTCTTTCCCACACTGTCATTCTATACATGTGATCATTTCACAAGCCAATTCAATTAGAATTTCAGATAAATACTGTCCCTTCCTGGAAAGGTCTGATTGTTGCCTGCCAGTCAGGCAGATGGGATTTGTAGCTAGCTGGAGCATGGTCTGCCCTTTTACATAAAAATGCCAAATGGTGGAAGCTGCAGACTTTGTACCAGCAGCAATCTGGATGAGAGAATGGCATCAGGGTCCTTGCCAGAACAATGCCCCTGCTCACACTCATTCTCCTGGACCAACTGTCGCCATATTTCTTTCTTTGTTTTTCAGTTTGGCTGGAAGTTTCCCCTTCAAATAGTACTAGTAGTTTTCTGCCAGTATTCCCATGATTCGTGCTTTTTTTTCTGATTTCTGGGCACTCTACTTTCTCCTTTCTCCTACTCTTTCCTTTGTTCCAGATTTCATGTCAGTCCTTTCTCCACATTCTCTGTGGCTTGCCTGCCTGCTCTGTCATTCTCCTTCCTATCCCCCTTCCCCCTCCTCCCTTTTTGCAGTTCTCATGCTTCCTAGCAGAGTCACAGCTCCTGAAAGCACTTGTAGCCACTCCTCTGTGGCCTCCCATCATGTATTTCCCAGTAGCCTCACAATAAAACTTTCAAATAGCACCTGTAAGCTACGTGGGAAAGATCTTTGTGGCTGCCTGTCCTTGCTGCATTAGAATAGAGAAGACTGTGGAAATCTTGTAGAGTATTGCAGTTTTTACCTTGTATCTCCGCAGCTGCACAGGATGGCATCTGGGCAGATGAAGTGTAAGTGTGGCTTGTTCTAATGATACCTCCTCCTCCTATTCCACTTGTTCTTGCAACTCCTCCTCCTAGACCCGAAGACTGACCAATTCCTCCTTGCTGACTAAGGGGACAGGAAAATAACATTTTAGTGAAGGAAATGACAGATAAACTAGAACTACAGTTTTTCATTGTCTCTGCTGCTCTCAGTCTGGTTTCCTTTTTGGCAGAATATTGCAGTGACCTTTCTTCTTGTGGCAATGGCTGGCACAAGGTAGGGAAGCAGATTATCACCATTGATTACCAGGCAGCCTGAACAGGCCAGTAAGGGTGAAGGAGCTGTGCAGAGCCTCCACCTATTGTTCACTTTGCTGTTATGTTAAAATACCCAGGACACAGGTATTTTATTGTGTCTTTCGGTGCATCTCAAGCCTACTTACATAAGGTCCTGCTGTCCGCCCTCTAGCAGGCAGCGGTATGTATGGATCTCCTGCTCCAGACGGCATTTGACATCCAGCAGGATCTTGTACTCTTGGTTCTGGCATTCCATTTCTGCACGCAGATCAGCCAGTTGCTGCTCCACGCATGTGATCTGGCTCTGGAGCTCAGCAAGGTGGTTGTTGTAGCGACACTCTGTCTCAGCCAGTGAGGATTCCAGGTTGTCCCTCTGAGGAGTGACATGTGGCACAATACAAATACAGGCATGAGAAACACTGCGTTTAACTACGAATTCTTACATCAAAACATAACTGTGAGACAGCTGAGCTTTACACCAGCTCACCACTCACCTGGCTGAGCTGAGCCTGGAGATCGATTTCCAGGGCTTGCAATTGGCGTCTCAGTTCAGTGACTTGGTTATTGCACGTCTCTACCTCCTGACCGCTTGTAATAACCTCCCGATTCACCTCCTCAATCTGAAAATCACCAATCCAGAATAAAGATGTTCAGGGAATGTTTGATGTAAGGCAGATTAAGGAAAGAGCAGAGAAGCTAGCAAAAAACATGAAATGAGAAAGGTTTGGGTGAACTCTCTGTCATCCTAATGGAGTGTGAACCCTGCTCGTCATTCCTCTTGTTCTTCTAATAGTACTGCTGTCCAGTTCTTCTCACTACTTACTGCATTGTAAAGAGTTCCTGCCTCAAGTCTCACTAACATGCAGCACTTCCCATCACCCCATAAAAAGAATGCAGAGTGGCAGTATCCCCTGTGTCACTTGGTCAATTTAAACCAATGCTAAATGCTGTTACAGTATGTTGTGTGGTTTTAACGCGTAATAAATCACTGTGGAACCATTGCCTGGATATCAGCTAGGGAAAATCAGGGCTGTGTACATGTACTCACCTTGCACTCATACCAATCCTCAACTTCTTTGCGATTGCGTTCAATCAGTGTTTCATACTGGCACCTCATCTCCTCCAGGATCTTTCTGAGGTCTGGGCCAGGGCAGGCATTGACCTCCACGCTCACATCTCCAGTCGATTGTTTCCTCAGACAGTTCATTTCCTGGAAACACCACCCAGATCATGTCATTTTTTAAAAAGAAGGAAAAAACTGAGGGAGCTAAGTTGCCCCATAGGTAAGAGCAGAGCCCCTGGCAGAGGCCCTCTCTGCTGGACATTCACAGCTCCTAGTTTACATGTATTGTCTCCATCAACCAGTTGCCCGTCTGCAGCCAGCACCCCAGGGGTAGGGACCACGGAGAGGGAGGGTGATGGATCCTGCATGAATTAACACTTTGGACACGAGAAGGGCAGGACCCTACCTCCTCATGGTTCTTCTTCAGGCAGCAGAGCTCCTCCCGCAGCGACTCCAGCTGTGCCTCCAGGTCAGACCTGCACAGCGTCAGCTGATCCAGGACTTGGCGTAAGCCATTAATGTCAGCCTCCACACTCTGGCGCAGGGCCAGCTCTGTCTCGTACCTGGGAGTGAGAAAGAAAGCAAGAAAGAGTAGTCAGTGTCTGACATCACCATTTGCTCTTTTTTTTTTTCATTTGACCATCCATCTTTCTTACAGTATTTTCCTAACTAGCCTAACAGGATTCTAAGAAAAGCAGTCTGAGGCTTGCTCCATCAAATCTGCCCTCAGTCTGCCTTCTCTGGAACTTTTTCACTGGGATGGAGGTGTCACTCACCGCATTTCTGCGCTCCAAAAGGGAAAAAAAAAAGCTTCCACTTTGAAAGACACCATGTGCCACAATGGCAGCTCAGGTGAACCCACGCTTGCTCCCTTTTTCCAGATCCCTTCTGCTTTCTGAAGAACTCTAATCTCTGCTCAAAACCATCTTGTTGTCCCAAATTTTCCACCCTGGAACTGCCACTAATTAAGGCAACTCTAGAGGCAATGGATGAAAGAGCTTTTCTGCATAGCCTCCAGCCTGTCCTGACCAGAGAATCACAGGAGACCTGTCTGAGAGCTCCTTCTCACCAGCTCTGTGAGCGGGAGCACAGTGACAGAGGAAGGGGACAGCTGAAGGGTACTCACTTCACTCGGAAGTCGTCGGCTGTCATCCTGCTGTTGTCGATGTTCAAAATGATCTTGTTGTTGTCTATGGTTGCGCAGACAATCTGACAAAAGAATATTCACTCCTGAAGCCTCTTCTCTGTATCCTCAGGCTCAAGTGTACCCATTGACAGGTGCTACCAGACCTAACCTCTTTCTCTCTCTCTTTTTTTTTTTTTAATATTGTTTAGCAGGCATGGGGGAGTTGAGGATTGCAGCAATCAGAGGGGTGAGTGTTCAGTGAAGTACAGTGAAGGCATTAAAATGATAAAATACGTGGTTCAGATACGGACAGTCAGAGAGGTATAATTAGTGTTGTCCAGCACCTGCCACAACCCACCTAACCTTTTAAATCTAAATCTTACTTTCATGGATAAGAGGTTTAAAAGCTTTGTTTTAGGACTTAATTATAAGTGTCTCTCTTTCTGTCTGTTTCCTGGATTATTTTCACTTTATTCTTCTTTGTGCGTTGACATCCTAGAATTTTTGCCAAACACACTTTGGAATAATTTTTAGTTTTAATTTGCATACTCAAGATGTGTTATGGTAATGCTCTTTTTGTTCTTATTTTTAATTAGATGTCCTATATTTCCCAATTCTCTATGAAAGAGTAAACTTGTAAAAAAGGAAATAACATTTAACTGGAATTCTGCAAGACTGATGACAGAATTATAATAATTCAGGCAAATTAATGCGATCCATTATTTATTTCTCTTTTAGCTGCTTTCTTGGCATATATCTATTCAAACACCTTGGCACAAACCTAATTCAGAAAGACTACTGAGCCAGTCCAGCTGTATTCCATGAAGATAACATTTTGCCCTTCAAATATATCTGATTAATAAAAGCAATGGAAACAGTCCAAACACTCAAGGTTTTTACCTTTGAGCTCTAGGGCTTTCTACAGGCAGTTGTCTTAATGGCTGTTTACAAAAAGCATTTTACAACAATGGAATGTTACTCTCAATCGCTGCATTAAGTTGTGAACCAAGACCGTGGGAGAAGCTTACAAGGGAGAAAGCAGCTGAGAAATGATGTTACCTGATTTTGAAGATCTTCTATTTCTTTATAATAGCAGCTGTAGTCCCGTGGCTCACAAAAAGGGCCCTGCTTGGCATACCACTCCCTGATTCTGCACTCCAGGTCAGCATTTTCTTGTTCCAGGCACCTCACCTTGTCCAGGTAAGAAGCCAGGCGGTCGTTAAGATTCTGCATGGTGACCTTTTCATCACCAGAAAGAAGAATGCCATCACCAGCAAAACCGCCTCCAACTACCCCTCCACCAAGACCAATACCAAGGCCACCTCCAATGCCACCGCCAAAGCGAGCACTGCCACCGCTGAATCCAATGCCTGAGCATCCTCCGAGGACAGCGGCTCCTAAGCCACCTCCATAGTTTCCACCAACCAAACTGCCAGTGCTCAGTCCTCCGCTGTAATTCACACCACCACAGTAGCTTCTACCAGAAAACCCTCGGCTACCACCTATCCCGCAAGTTGTGTATCTTCCAGAAGAGACTGAGGAGATCCGTGCTCCTCCACCACCACCACCACCACCAATAACACAGCTGCCACCACTGGTCCTGCCCCTGAGAGAGCCAGTTGTCTGCTTAATACTACAACTCATTTTGAGGACAGCTGCAGATCCAACCCAAAGCCCAAAGCAAGATGCACAGCTTGATATTGAATCAGACTGCAAGTTGTTTGTTGCCGCAGATCTCTATTTATACCTTCCAAAGGGGGTGTCACCTATAAGGTGTTTCTTCTTCCCACGGGGCTGGCTAGTCTTGCTGTTTATGCCAAGAATAAATAGCCCATAGGCAGTTTCCCTCTAGAAATCCCAGTTCACAAGGAAGATACTTTACATGTCAGCAGCTTATTCCAAAAAGTAAAATAATGTTTTATGAGTCATCGGCTTTTTGTATGATGCAAACTTTACAACAAGTCAAGAAAAAAAGTTGCCCTCGATTATGTACAAAGAAGAAACATTGGTATTTATAACATCAAAGTGCCTTTTATCTTTTATTAATTTGTATTTATTTTATTCTTAGTCCAGTAAACATTTTTATATCACATGCTATGGTAGAGTACGTGGAACAAAAATGGGAAATTAATATAAATTCTCACTTCTGAAAAGTGTGAATAAGAGTGACTGTAGTAGTGAAAAGACCAGGGATATCATGGTGTAGATGTCTGTCACCTGGCTCAGTGACAGACAGTAGGTCTAATACATGCTTTACTGTGAGATTTCTTAAATCACCGAGGTAATTCCCCATGGGTTTAGTTCCCCATTTGTGGCTTATATTTCTCTGGTCATGCAAACACAAGAAGTCAAGTTGCTCACAGTCTGCAAAGATCAGGCCTGTTAAATGTTGGAATTCCTCTGTGTCTAGATGTTACACAGACTTGATGTAACTGAAGTGTATGAAATACCTCTCTGAAGTTATTTTTCAATTACTTTAATTGCTGTCCATGCTGCCTCAATTGGTGGTGACCATAGATAAAGAAAGAGATGACAGGAAAGGAAGTATCCATGAGCGATATATCCAGTTTCCTGGATGGACTGAGATGTGATCCCACAGGTCCTTGCCATTACTAAGATTGTGCTGAGCACAAAATTAGAAGGAGAAAAGCTTTTCGCATTTCTTAACTGAGTTTCTCAGAGTAGTAGCAGGCATTAGCACAGCCTGGCCAGTCATGGGAGCGCGATCTCCAAAACCAGACAAGCAACAGCCAGAGCAGTGTTCGGAGAACTAGCTCCACCAGTGCAAGTATCTTTCTCCAGCAGACTGCTGTAATGAGAGGATATTCTGCTCTCCAGGGGACAGAGGCTTCTGTTCCCTACAGGGTGGAATTTCCAAGCAATTCTTACTCACGGGTAACCTTTGACTCACGTATGTCCATATTTACAGGAGCAGTTGTGATAAATCCTCTTTGGTGGTGCATGTGACACCTGACAGGGAGCCCTGAGAGCAGCCATCACCTCTGGACAGAAGAGCAGAGAAAACCTACACTCATACGCTCAGCCACCTCTCATTTACTGGTGGGAAGTTAGGTGGCTTCTGTCACCATGGTAGGAGAGAGTCCCCAAGCGTGTATAGATGTGATTATCTTCTCACCAGCATAAGTTAGGACTCTCCATTATCCATTGAGATAATTTATTTCTTTACTTAGATCAGAAATGATAAAAAGACGCCTACCCAAGGCTGGCAGCATCCTAGAATATTCATTATTTGTATGGTGCAGTGAAATAACTTGCTCAAGAACAGAGCCGGAGTCTGTCAGAGCTCAGATTCCTAGCTAAGACTGCAGTGCCTGAAATACAAGTCCATCCTTCCCCTAGAAACACATCCCCCATGCTCCCCACACAGCCTAGACTCACAATAATGAAAATCATGAGCAAAAAGGAGGATAGGGAGTAAATCTGGCTTTCATCCGTCATTTTGAGGAATATAATTGAAGACCAGGTGTGGCTGTAAGAGCCAACAGAAATTAATATAATGTCTGGATTGCTTGGAGCTTTGCTTCTGCTGTGTAGGTTTTCAGAAGAAGTTACCTGATAGCAATCTAAAGAGAGCAGTGCTCTGGGTTAAGGTTGCCTTTCCTTCCCTTTCACTTAGGTTTAGGAGGAGACGTTGCAGATATTGGACATTTCTCTATGGGTGAGCAAGAAGCACCTACACCTCCTTCCTTCAGCAATTGCCTAATAGGAAGAAGGAATTAGGTCTTGCTTCACAAAACAAACTGGTTTGCAGCATTGTACAACCTTTTACATGTGTCCTGGCAGAAAGGTCCACAGGCTACCAAATCACATTTTACCAGTGAAGATTAGAAATGATCATATAATTCTTCCAAAGTACTCATATTTGTGATATAATTACATTCTTTGGAGCTTTACTGGGCTCCTGCCAGTTTCACTGGGACATGGAACATGGGACTGATACAGCAAATGCATCCAAAAGCCGGTCCCTGACTAACCAGACTGTATTTTAAAACCAGTTAGATTTTTTTTCTCGCTCTGTGCTGGATAGCTGCAGCTGTGTTTGCTGGCACACGGGCAGCTTGCATGGCCGCGTGGTAGTTTCACTCCAAGCAGTGTGGTATTGCCCAGCTCCTTACGAACATGTCAGGGCTCCGAGGCTCGGCACTGAGACCTCGCCACAGACTGGGAAGAGGCGTGTGTGTGTTTTCTGGCTATATGGGTCTCTGTTTTCTCTAGCTGTGAGCCACCATCTTGTTCTGAAACATCCATCAATACCAGCTTTTTTCCCCACTAAACTGATTTATTTACCTCCACTTTTGTTATTATTTGTATTCCTGTACCCTAGGGGCATAGCCTTGGTGCAGAGCAGTGCATAGGAAAGGACTGTGCAAGTCTAAGTCATAAAAATGTCCCAAAAGGATTTCCAACCTAAATGTAAGACAGGAGGAAACAAATGGTTTCATACAGATGGAAGTAAAGGAAGCAGTGACAGGCTGTTAGCCAGCGTGATTAGCAGTGGTCTCAGCACAATGTCAGTGCAAACACTGTTAAGTCTTGTGGGCATTATGAAAGAGAGATCTGAAGGTGGACAAAGAGGTAATAAGTGTAAATATTGACACATAGTGATGGGCAGCTCTGGAGAAGGTGGAAGGACGTTACATTTTCAGTGGTGTTGTGGGCAGTGGAGTTTGGCCCCGTGGCAACTGCTACTGTCCCAGTGCACAGCCTTTTTGCAAAATGTCAGCCTGTCTTTTCCACGCTCTGCTCACTTTACTTATCAAAATTGATAATGTTTTCTTGTGTCAACTACAAGAAGGGTGTGTCTAATTTGACAGAACTTTGCTTTCATAAGCATTGCTTCAGTGATGTTTGTGCAACCACACTGGAGTATGATTTTATCTTGTCACTTGTAATTACCATTAATAATTTGCATAATAGCCATTAGGCATTACTTATTAAACACTTCTTTGATGTGATACTGAGCCGGCTCCAGACCTCATGCTCCCATCTTTCAAATGCAGACCATGACTTTTTTCTGGCTAATGACTCATTGGTTTATACCACCATGTTTAGCAAAATTCCTGTAAGGCAAGTGAAATAATTATCACAATGAGTTTGGTAACAGCATGATCCTAGGTCTTAAATACGCCTCAGAGACCAAGGTGATTACTCTGTGTCAGTTTCTTTCTTGCTGACTGTTCACATCTTCAGACTACCTCTGAACATTTGCTAGTGATGAAGTAGAAGTTCAGCAGAACATGGACGTGGGCAGAACCAGATTTCTTCCTACTGAAGCTCACAGTCTTCCCTGATTCATTTTGTGAAGGGTTTTAATTTCCTTCCAGCACCTATCAGACCATGACAGTGCAGCCAGACTTCCCAGCATTTACATCTGTGGAAACACTACTGATTATCATGGCAAAGAAGAGTACCAGAGAATTTGTATTAGGACAGATGGGAATACTGGTGGGTGAACAAAACTACAGCAATTTCACTCCTGCGTGGACAGCTGAGTGCAGTGCAGGTTGGGAGGAAAAACAAGGCTTTAGCCTGCAGTCCCTGCTGGCAGAGCCACGTGGGTCAAACCAGAACCTGACAAGCAGAACTGGAGTGTTCAGGTGCTTCCTGCGCTCAGACACCATACAGCGGTACAAGAGAGACAGGCAGCCAAAGGTGTAGGCCAGCCAGAGCCTCCCCAGAGTGTCTTCTTTTTATCTTTATTTCATACTTGCACTAAAATGTCTCTTAATTTCAATACAGTTTCAATATGTGGTTCATACTGGCAGCTTAAATTATATTATTCAGTGTACTGAGCTGAGAAATCTCCTGCTTGATTGTAGTAGTAGTTTACTCATCTATATAATTCTTTATAAATGTGAGACTGTACCTGTCTACATACTTTATAAAATAGACTTTTATAGAGAAATTATAGTTTATACATCACATCAGAATACGACGTACTATTAAAAATGCATGGTGCCTGTAATCAGGTATAATTGCTTGTGCAGTGCAGTCCTTAACTCATGGCTGATTTCCAGCATTGGCCATTTGCAAAACTACTTGTTTTCTTTCTTCACTGATGTCTTAAACCTCTGGTATATTCACTCCTCAGGGATTTTTTCTGATGGTGTTGTAATTCACATGTGTTTGCTCTCTCTGTAACACACAGGCCACATCTGCTGGAGCAACCACAGTACATTTCATCTACAGCCACCAGTTGTGATGCTGATAGCTTCTGCTTACCAGTCTGAGTGCTGATATAAATCCCCCTCTTCTCTCTGGGGTACCCACCCTTGCTCTTTTTATCCTTAGATTCCTCTCCCAATCTTACACCTTCAGCCTAAGTCTCTGTTTGTCTTTGACATACTCATTCATTCTTGGTTTACAAGATTTGCACGTTAAAAGAGAAAAGAACGAGCTCTTATAAGCTGCACTATCTGTGTGCTCGTGTGAGTGGCTGCATATGTGGAATATGATAGAAGTTTGCCTGCAGTCAGTGTCCCAGGTCACTTCTTGTCCTGTTGTCCCATGCACTGCATCCTCTGCATTTCATTTATCTTCTCTTTCCCGTCTCTTCCTGTGCTGTTTCCACAGTCATCATTTCCCATCACTGTCCAGGTTATAAACTCATTGGGCAGGGAAGGCATCTTTTTATTTCTGCATAGAATTTAATGCGGTGACCTCAGAGGTGCTGCATAAACACTCAGGCAGATTAAATAATACTGAAATGCACAGTATAATTAGTGTTGCAGGAATGGGAGATACAGAACTTAGCAGAGAAAGTATTTAACATTGAGCCTTGTCCAGAAGCTCGTTAGAGCAATTACCCCCACAGGGCTAACAAGTGTCTGTTACTTGGACAGAGACTGGGGAGAGGCCATCCCCCAAAGGGACAGCTGGAGCCGGTCCGTGGATTGCTTAGCCCCTGGCCCTCCGTGCTGGTGCAGTCATACAGACATGACGTGTGACTTGGAGTTGAAGGCTTAGGGCACAAGAGGTGACACATGAGCAGACGGCTTTCTGCAGAGCAAAGACCCAGAGCAAGAAACAGAATCCCATCTTTGCTGTGATTTTTGCCAAGAGAATAGCTCTGTGTGGTCAAGCTTTGGCTTGTCCTGTGTTGTCATTCCAGAAACATCTGAGCTGTTTCTTTCTTTAGAAATGGACACTAATTCAGACTCATTGTATCCCCTGAAGTCTTCTTGTTAGAAGCCTTCATGTTAGACCTCTGTATAAGGTTAGTCGTCAAACCTCATCCAATAGTTCATTACAGAAAAAGGCTAACAGAGCCACATAATAAAGAGCAAAGACTGTAAGCACCACTCAAGCCTGTCTGACGCATTTGTTAGATACTACTACCAGTGAGATGGGACAGGCTGGATCTTGAGTCTTTGCTTGCACAAGCAGCAAAATGCAGTTGTGTTCCTGAATGTCTTAGTAATTCCTTTCTCTGTGGTAATAAAATACCAGCATCTTTTTTTTTCTGGCTGTTTATTGTATCTTACTTTTAAAAAAATTCTCTCCCACATATTAATTTGTCTCACCCTTTTATCTTCCCACATGTTGCCAGCTGGTTCTTCCTGTTTGCCTTTTTTTAAAATCCATTTAAAGGTTCTTTATTTAGCATTTTCTCTGGGAATTGTTTTCCTCCACCAGAAGGGTGTGTCAAGTCCAGCAGAGCCTTGCTTTCAAAATTACCACTTCAGTATTATTTGGGAAAACTTGTTGTTCTTGATCTTATCCTGTTACTGCATATTCATAATAACTCGAAGGTGTTGTGTATTGTATTATTATATTACATTATATTATATTATATTAGCACACACCTACTTTAATGAAAACTCGATTTTCACTCAGAAGTCTCTTTCAATAGAAGATTGTCAGTCAGACTGCCTTGAAACCCCTTCCCTGCACTCTGTCCAGCCTCCCTGAATGTTTCTTTCCTCATCACCTTCTACTTCATGTCTTAGCTTATGCTTCCTCCTCCAGTAGCAAATGTCCCTTTCCACAGCATCAGCTGGTCCCTTTCCTCCATCCTCCTGCAGCTGCCCCTCCATCCTACAGCCACTGAATTCAGCAGCAGTGCAGCAGATGGGAACATTGCTTATTTTTCTTTTTCTTTGTAATGATTGCTTTGTGGATATAGATCAAAGATGGATTTTTAACCAACATTGTACAATAACTCTATCTGCTTAACAATTTTTAATTGTTAATTTACTTGTAGAAATTATTTCTCAGGTTCAAAGCTGTGTCAGTAGTAGCAAAGTTTTATTAGAGACAAGCTTTGGTAGTTGTTAGACAACTGACCACAAAACAGTTTAGCCCAAGTAAAGACAAGGGATTGGATCAAAGCAGCATCAGAGGATGAAGACAGCAGGCAGCGTGGGTGGCAGGAAGGCAGCCATTCTGCAAAGACGCCTCCGACTGGTGCTATAAGCAGAACTGAGAACTGTCGGGTTATTTTTGCCTTGCTTTTTCCAAATGGTTTGCTCTTCAAGAGACCTCCTCAGGGGGATGTGCAGTGGGGCTGGCAGGGAAGCTCTGTTGTCTGCAGTGACCTGCCAAGGGAGAGCAGGGAGTATTACTTTGTCAGGGGCTTTGTCTGCATACCATGCCTTTGTCTTACATCCCCCTTGCTCTTGTACTGACCTTTCTTTTCCCTCTTCTCCCTAGCTTGCTTAATTTTATATACTTGTTGAAAGACTCATGACTGACTGATTCCCCCTCCCAGTTCCTCATTTTCATGTTGTGCTGAAAGTCTTATAAACACATTTACTACTAGTAACCCCCCCAGTGTCAAACATATTTTCTATGCATAAGTTTATAAATGCCCTATAGCTGCATCCCTTGCCACTGCTTTCTACCATAGCCCAATTAATCCCCGTAATCTACCACCAACAGTCACAACTACAATCCTGCATGTCTGACTCCCTGCACTGCCTCTCTCCAGGAAAAAGAAATCACCTCCAGCCCCCCTTCACCACCCAGAAAAGCCTGGAGATCTCTCACCCTCCACTTCCCCAGGTACACAGCAGGACTAAAGAAGCAGCTCACAGTCACACTCACAGGCTTCTAGAGGACACCTCACCTTACACATCCTCACCCAGAGCGCACAGGCTTAGGGCAGGCACGGCTGACACAGGCTGGCTTTAAGCCCACTGCCTCTTCCAGCTGATGTTGCAGGGGCTCCTCTTCCCACTGGCCCTCTGTGGAAAGGAGACAGCTCTGGTAACCAAAGCCCCCGACATTCACGCCCTGGAGATCTGCCCCGTGACCTGGAGCATTGGCTTTAGCTGTGTCTCTTCAGTCACTGTTGGCCACTTCCCCTTCAAACCACGAGGGTCATAAGAGCAACAATTAGCACATCCTCCATCCCGCCTGTCTGTTGACAGCTATTGCTTTTCCATCTCGACACGCTCAGGATTACCGGAGGCTCTGAGACAAGCTCTGACAGTGTCATTTCATCCATTGCAACTGGCGTTTTGGAGCAAAACCTGATTTTTCATGTAACTAATTTAGGACTGGAGAGTCCAGGAGACCCCACCTCAGGGCACCACCATTAAAATACCTCTTTTTCCAAACTAATGGAGCAGGTGGGTGCTCAGGCTGGTTATGTGTGTATGCAGCCATTTATGAGATTAACAGCATGGCTCACTGTTTCAAAATCTCAGTCAATGGGAGGCAGGGAAGAGCCAACTGCTTTGCATACAAATTAAATTTCCCAAAACTTTAATTAAAATTGTTGTGTGAAACTGAAAATGTTTAGATAATTTATTGTTTCAGTTAATTTAACTGCCAGTCCCTAATCCTGTCTAGCTGTGGCAAAGCCTATAAAACTCAGTTAAATGACAGTGTTAATAAAAAACCTTGCCCAGCTCACAGTGAAACCGCCCTTCAACAAGCTGCGATGCTGCACCTTGCTCAGGTGGCTCAAACAGCTCTGGGGGCCTCTCCCAGCCGCCTTCACTGGCCCAAGTTAGAGGAAAGGTCTCTGGCTTGCACTCTGGACATTTATCAGAGCCAAATCCTCAAATGCCTTGTGGTTTGCTGAGAGGCCCTGTCTGGTAACAGGTCAGTACTGGTTCCTCACCACAGTGTTGCTTTTACCATTTGTATCACAAATTTTCATATCCCTGTGAGTCAAAGCATAGAGATTTTACAGCGCCCGGGTCTGTCTGTAGTCTGCGTACATGATGTCGTGCTGTCCCCCCTCCAGCAGGCAGTGGTAGGTCTGAATCTCCTGCTCCAAACGGCATTTGACGTCCAGTAGGGTCTTGTATTCCTGGTTCTGGCACTCCATTTCTGCTCGTATTTCAGCCAGGCGCTGCTCCACGCAGGAGATCTGATTCTGTAGCTCAGCCAGGTATTTGTTGTAGCGACATTCAGTTTCCGCCAAAGAGGATTCCAGGTTTTCTTTCTGAGAATGGAAACAACATAAAGGTACCTGGGTATGCTGCAGGCTTAGCCCATCTGGTTACAGGTATGACTCTGGTCATGCAGCTTTCTAAAGAGAGCTGGGGAGTCTGAGATGTGAATCATAGTGGCATCACCTACCATGGTGAGCTGGGCTTGTACATTGATTTCCAAGGCCTGCAGCTGACGTCTCAGCTCAGTGACCTGTTTGTTGCTTGACTCAATCTCCTGGCTGCTTGTGATGACCTCCAGATTCACCTCCTCCACCTGCAAAGTTAGAAAAGAGCAGCCCTTTCCTCACCTCCCCAAAGCATCGCATTGTGGCAGGGGCTTCACTACACTGCTTGTGCAAGCCCTGCAGCGCACCTGAGTATTTCCAAATCTGAAGCCCCCCCATTTATTCCGTTGTGACCCTGTAACACCATGCAGTGGCCCCTCTGCCATGAACAGAAGAACACCGAAATTGGGCAGTACAATTAGATGCTGAGCACATCTGTGACACAATTGCTGATATTAAGACATCTCCAGTAAGTGTTCTTAATCTCTCATTTTTCCCTTTCCCCCCAACAGGCAGAGTAGGGTACAGCTCTGCATGTGTAGAGTACCTTGCAGGCATACCACTGCTCAGTCTCTTTGCGGTTGCGCTCCATCAGCATTTCGTACTGGCACCTCAGATCCTCCAGGATCTTCCTCAGGTCTGGGCCAGGACAGGCGTTGACCTCCACGCTCACATCTCCGGTCGCCTGTTTCCTCAGACAGTTCATTTCCTGCAGAGAATACGTGCACCATATCAGTAATGTTGACACTTGGGGGGACTTCCCTTCTTCTTTCTTCTTAATTCTCTAAGAGTAAGGGGCAATCTAACCTCCTCGTGGTTCGTCTTGAGACAACACATCTCTTCAGTCAAAGCTTCACACTGTAGCTGCAGGTCGGTCTTGCAGCTGGCCAGCTGATCCAGGACAGGGCGTAAGTTGCAAATGTCTGTATCTACATTTTGCCGGAGACCACATTCAGTCTCGTACCTTAAGCCACAGGCAACAAAGAAAGGTCAGCATGTCAGTAAACCACGGCAAGCCCTTGAGTTGAGTTTGTGGGGAAAAAATTTAGGATCAAGTTCTTTCACTTCAGGCACACAATGCTATGAACATTGTCAATGGTATTCACGCCTTTCACAGAGATCTGCATTTTAATACGGCAGCATGACAAGCAAAGGGTTAGGATTTCCCCATCACTACTGCTCACCTACCCTTCCACAGGCAGTATGAACCCCTCAGTCCAGCACAGGACCGTACTCACTTCACTCGGAAGTCATCAGCAGTCATCCTGTTGTTATCAATATTCAGAAGGATTTTGTTAGTCTCCATGGCCGCACACAGGATCTGGAGAAGAAAATGCAGGACAGAGATTCGGGCTTGCGGCTTCGTCTGGCTCCAGAAGGGCCTGGAGGAAACACCTACCCGGGGTAATGCAACCCACTTATTTTATAATGATTCCATACATTGGGATTGTTAATCAGTTAGATGGCTTACAGTGGGGAAACCTGCATGCCAGCTTGTTGGAGCAGGCTTTGCTGAAACTTCAGCTCTCTGTAAATGCAGCGTTCTCCTCCCTCAAACTGTCCGTTTCATATAAAGTATTTCTTCATCTGCACCTCCAGAGACATAGCTGTTGCCTCTGCCATTTGACACTGGTCTATCCACATGTGAAAGCAAAGCCCAAAGAAATATTTAGGATTTTCTTCAAAAACAATTATTTACCTGGTTTTGAAGGTCTTCGATTTCCTTATGAAAACAGCTGTAGTCCCGTGGTTCACAGCTGGGCCCTACCTTGGCATACCACTCCCTGATCTTGCACTCAAGGTCGGCGTTGTCTCCCTCCAGGAGTCGCACCTTGTCCAGGTAGGAGGCCAAGCGGTCGTTGAGGTTCTGCATTGTTGCCTTTTCATTGTTAGCGAATAAGATCCCATCACCGCAACCAGCGCTGGCCCTGGTGAAACCACCACCAACGCTTCGAGTGCAGATGCCTCCACCACTGAATCCAAGGGTAGAACAAGCCCTCTGGGTAGCTCCAAAGCTCCCACCAGTAGCACTGCCAGCACTCAGCTGCTTCCCAAGTAATCCCTCGCTTAAACTGCCACCAGAAAAATTGCCAACCGCACCACCTAAGTCATAGGCAGCATGTCTTCCCGAGGAGGCGGAGGAGACCTTTCTTCCACTACCAGCTGCAGAGCTGCCCGCGCTGCTTCTGCCTTGGGAACAGGCAGTAATGACCTGCCTGACGGCACAGCTCATAGTGAGAGCGCAAGGATCCAACTCAGAGCCCAAGGCAAACTGCACAGATCACTGTGGGAGCCAGTTGTGATCCCTCTGTCCCCATAGTCCTCTATTTATACCATTCCTTATGGATGTTGCCACTGGAGTAGGGCTGTTTATTCTTCCTCCTTGTGACCTGGCTAGTACTGGGTTTTTTTTTCAGCCGGAAATATTTCCCCAAAGGCGTTTGTCTCCAGAAATCCCACAACAGAAAGATGCTTTGGTTAACAGAAGCGTGTTTCAAAACTACATCAAAAATGTTACTTCCTGAATCATCAGGTCTGACTTGTGATGACAGCTAAACAACAGTGACACAAAAAACGACGATACCCGAGAGTGCCCGGGGAATGAAACACCATAGCAATTATCCATCCCTGACGTGGGCGAGTCTACCTGGAAAGTGAAAGCTGTGGGAAAGCCGTCCTATCTGACAGAGCCTGTTCAGCCCCTTTGTGACCAGAAGCGAGCGTGCCCCCTCATTCAGGGGCCCTGCAGTCCCTGGGACCAGAGCCAG
Source organism: Harpia harpyja (assembly GCF_026419915.1). Taxonomy (NCBI): domain Eukaryota; kingdom Metazoa; phylum Chordata; class Aves; order Accipitriformes; family Accipitridae; genus Harpia; species Harpia harpyja. Next base: position 85,709,842 of record NC_068943.1, read on the forward strand.
GAGACCACCCTGGACCGTGCTGCCTGTCTGCAAGTGCACCGCAGCAAGGATCTGTCCCATTCTGCATGGCTGTCAGTTGAGTGAGAACCTGCCGAGGTCTGGGTCATTAGACCTCGAAATGCTCTTCTCTTGGAGAGTACAAAAGAATAGTGCACTTGAGTGTACCACTTGAGTCATACCAATGACTATTTGTTACTTCTCTTTCTCCTGCATGCATCAAAACATCCCCTTTCAGAGGGGAGATCCCATGGTATTTGTTTTGCTGCTTTCGAGGGTAGACAAAATATTCAAATATTTATCCAAAATAAAAGAGAAAAGGATATTTCCTGAGTACCAAATGTTGCAGTTAACTATGAATATTCACTGCCAAGAGAGGACAGCCACACAAGATGTTTCATAATATTTCTAAAACAGTAACACGGAGAATTTCAGAAGTAGCTGGGTTCTGTATAGGTCTGACCCAGTTCCAACCAGCACCATGGAAATTCTCCAAATAATCTAGGGGAAATGTGTTAAATTTAGAAAAAACACTAGAAAAGATCATTTTAAAAAAGATATTAAACCTATTTTTTAGTCTTGGAATGCTGAATTGAGGAAGAAGGGAAATAATTAAAATGTTTTGTCATCTGAATCTTTCATTTTATTAATAATATTAATACCGCCATGCTAATATTGGCTGACTTTCACCCATGTGTTGTTCAGCATTGGTTTTGGCATCCAGGTCACCTGGACACATCACATAAAGGATGCGTCAGGTGCAGCCTGTTTCAGAAATACTGCTTATGCCATTTGGGTAAGTTCATTAGTCTTGATTTTATCTTGACACTGCAAATCCAGAACACCTTAAATGTGGTGTGGATTCTGTGTATGTCCATCCTTTGTTACATCCATAATTAGCAAGTGAAGCCTGTGCCATGGTGCCATGGCATGCCTCATCGGTGGTGAGATCCTGAGTGGAAGCTGTGGCATGGTCAGGATCAGGCACTTCTGCCATGGAGCCCGGCAGCCCAGCAGCCCAGCAGCAGTTAATTGATAGTCCTTCATTTTTCAATGAGAAAAATTGAAATGTTAATGAGTGGGGGTTTTTTCAATTATTGAAAAGTAATCAGAGATGTCCATGTTTCTTTCTTACTTTTTGAACTTCATACTTTACCATAGATCTCTGCAGCGAAAGGTCATTAGAATTTCTACAGCTTTTGTAAAGGAGAATAATAATTTCACTCCCGATTTTACTGGATCTGTGTGTTCTTCATGGTAGCTTTTTTCCCTTCCAAAATTTGAAGTTTTTATTAAAACCATCTCTTGCTTTTACACCAGAGCATACCTCAAGACCTGCCAGCAGTTACAGTACTCATTTTATTAAAAGAGATTTTCATTTTTTTATGAGGAGGTCTGCTAATGACGGTATCTACATGCATAATGGAAGGCTCTTTCCGGAATTAACTTTTATTGACTTCCAGACTGCAATCTACAGATGGAAATTTGCTCACCACAGCCTTGTAGCCAGCCACAGGCAACACCTCTAATGAGCCGTCCTCAGTTGACTTGGGAGCCCCTCGCGGGCAATGTGGTGCCCCAGGGGAGTAAGAGAAGGAGAGAAATGATGGCTTACGAGGATTCGAGGATTTCCCGGCAGGCATTTCAGAAACAGCAGTGCAGGCTTGACAAGGAAAAATTATTACTTCAAGTAACAAATGAGCAGAAAAGCCTCCCCTAGGCAAAGGTGCTGTTCCCATTTAATGAGCTTTGTGTAAAGTAGAAAGGAATTATACTTCAGCTTCACATTTGCATCTTGTACTGTGCTTTGTAAAGGAGAGCGGGATGGTGGTAGAGGATGGGCACTGTGGCGTTATTCCCAAGGGTTGTTCTACTGCACAAAATTATCAGATGCAAAAGGGCAATGGAAATGAGAAAGAAAGATTAGATTTCCCCAGAGGGAAGTCCTTTGGTAGTCTTGGCATATTTTAAGGCTTAAAACTGTTTCTTAAGCTAATGCATATGAAGTACAGAAAGTATAATGTGCCCCCGAGAAGGAGATCCAGCATTTCACGTTATTACAAACATTCCCTGAGTCACTAGCTGTTTTCACGTCCAAGAGAACTTCCCTCGAGACTTGGCGACTCAGACACAACACCAAACCCTGAGTCCCAGCTGGAGTCCAAGCTGCTGTCCATCACCCTGCATGACTGCCAGTCCAAGCTCAGGTTTGGGCTTGAAGCAACCACCAGGGAGTGCCAGGGTAGAGAAGCTGAGAGCCAGACACTGTCTGGCATCCGAAGCACCCCAACTTGGGCTTGTGTATGTCCCTCCAGCCTGTGCAGGGCTGGCCTCTGGCTTGGAGAGCCTTATCAGGAGGCCCTGATGTAGGCTGAGAACTACAAGCAGCCCTAGCTCCTGTCTGCTCATTGTTGGCTACATTTCCGTGTTTCACCTATGGAAAATTCTTGTATTTGCTATTTACAAAACATTTGCTTATCTACCTATTGATGTAATTGTCATTCCACTTTTTTTCTGTGTGTTATTGGCTGTACCGAAACTCATCTCCATCTCACTGATGACAGCAGATGCTCCAGGGTTCTGTTCCTAGCTTTGCAAATCACTCTAGGCAAATCGTTCAGCTTCTCCAAGTCTCAATTTCGTGCTTTGTAGGATGGAAACAATAATAACAGTAATCCTCCTTCTCAAGGGCACTGTAAAAACAACTGTCTGATGTAAACATAGAGCTTTACAGATGGGAAACATGATACTCATTTTAAGTATTATTCTTGTATGTAAGTATACTTGCTATTATATATTGACACTGGCACATCCTACATATTTCTCTCTGTGTCTCAGCTGATGAAATACCTTTCAAGGACATTCTTGGTTTTCCTTTTTTGTTTTGTTGTCCATTAAAGTTTCAGCATTATTCGCTGAGGACTTGCTTCTATAACTTCTTGCTGAATCCTAACAAGGCTTTTCTTCTTGTTCTTGCATCTTGCAGAAAATTTGAAAAATGCTCTCCAAAACCAGTGTTTTTCCATCTCTTGGATGTGATAATTTTTCCATGTTTCACAGATATAAACTGTGTGTAGCAAAGAGTAATAATAAAAAATAAATTGCCTAATAGATATTTTCCTTCTTGAGAGTACTGTAATGTAACACAGTGATTACTTGTGCTGAGCTTGGACTTCTCTTTTGTTTGTGGTAATAGGGTTATGCAGAATTTAAGCCTTTTTCATTGATGCAAATATATGTTGGTGAATAAGGAAAACTCCCGATAAGATACTCCCAGTGGAATTGAATAAACTGATTACAAACCTGGGCCTTCCATCAGCTCTCCCAGCTATTCGCCCAGCTCTTTTCAGGTATTCATTTCAGGCCGTTCCTACTGACAGATGTAAACGGGTATCTCAGCACTGGGTGACAGATATCAAATATAATTAAATATGCTGCTTGATAAATCTCTTCCTTGTGTCCTTTTGGCTGCAGAAGTGGCCATGCCTTACTGTGCTGCCAGCACAGCCAGATACTCTTGGACTGGCATCTTCTTTTAGCCACCTACTTATATTTAATCCATAATGTTTGCGGTTTTCAGAAAGCCTTTCTGTATTCATACACTTGGGGCATGCTACAGATGGCTCAAGAGTTAAAAAGCTGCCACTTGCAACTGAAATATAACTGTCTTCTGATGGCAAAAAAAAAAATTGCACATTTGCCGTTCAATCAGAATTTCCAGACTGCAACCTTGCCCATTGCCATAAAGTCTAAGACAGCTTGTTGCTAAAGTACATTTTTGCTTGATCTAGTTTTTATTTTTGAGATGGCTCTAGCTCACTTGGCTTGGAAGACTTCCTATTTCTGCAAGGAAGGTCTGTTATTCCAGCAAAGAGAACAGCATTATACAGTCAATGAACTCTGCACTCTGGTCTGTGTTTAATTTCCTACCCTTTTCTGTAATTGTTAAACAAGAATACAGAATGATAACATCTCTTCACACTCCCTTTTCTGGAAAGACCTGGCAGGTTCCCCACTTCTTCGATCACCTTCCGTCTCCTTTGCTTGTCTTGTCATGCCCAGCATGACATCATCAGCTCTTTTCAAGAGTCTGTTCAGGCCAGGGAGCATACCTTTGTAATTGTTCAATAAGGACCATAATGCCTTTGTGGAGGCTGAGGGAGAATGAATCATCAATAATAATCCAACAGACAAACGTGCTTAACTTTAGCCACAGAAGCCCCTTGCACATCATTATAAGCAAAGGGAAGCTGATTTACTGCAAACTATTACCTTTTCCTTTTGTCTAAGGCCCAAATTCTTGAGGTGGGTGACTAACATGAGGCCACGGTCCAAGACTGGATAGAGGTCCCAAATATCACTGGCTAGAAAGTATGAAGTTGGATCTAAGTGATTTCATCAGGCTTTTGGGTCTAAAATTATTTCCTCTCCTATGTAGCCCACAAGACACATTCGGTGGATGTGCGACCAGCGCAGCATCCTTTGGTTCCTCTGTCACTCTCCAGGAAATGAGTGGGCAAAGGCAGGTCAGGTACCTGGCTGCCAGTGCACAAGCTGCGTCACCTAATCCTGAATGGCAGCTTGCCTGCAGACGTTGTTGACATACGATAACTACCTCGTGTGTTTCAGGAAGGATTTTAGCAGTGATCTACTAGATGCTATAGCGATAAAAAGTTATTGCTACTCATCCCTCTGCGGATTAAGCAATGGTTACTTTAGAACCTGTTAAGTGCAGCCCTCAGGCAGCACGAAAACACCTGTATAAAGTTTTTGTACAATGTGCCTAATAGTGTGATTTAAAGGCAGTCAAATAAGACAGAAGGCATGTATGTATAAGATTTGCCAACCAGTCTGGTGTTGTGCTCGTGTCTCGGAATGGTACACATGACAGTCGTAGTCTTGCTGAAGTCGTTTAAGTTCTACTTACAGGAGAAAGTGATTCTTTATGATACCAAGAGTTAGAGAACTGAGCTTTATTTTGTTGGCTTTAATTAGGAGTTGTGTGGCACATTGAGACCTCAAACATCATCCTTCCACCATTGCCTTCATTTTGTATCAAACTTATCTGGTTTATGTCTCAGTCAGTCCCATGTATTTACGAGCAATGAGTTCAGTAGAAAAAGCTGCCACAAATTATTTTTGCTCCAGGTGGAACCCATATCCCTCTATTCCCCTCCTCTCACTGGCTGCTTCTTGTGGTTTCTTAGGACTTTCCCTGGCATGAACACACAACCCTGAGGCTTTGAGAGATCATGTATCAGTGACAGACAAGTCTGCAGTTGCATGAACGAGGAAAAAAACTTTATTAAATGTGTACAGAGTGCACGATGGCACCCGCATGAAATTAGGATAAAACAGGAAGGAGGAGCAGATGAATGAAGCAGACTACTTTCTGTAACACGACCCCACCACATACGGCCTCAGACAGTGCTTGGTTCAGCTCGCCGCTCTTTTGAGCTTGGGGTCGAGGCCCCACAGAGCTGCTTGCCCTCCTAGCGAGTGGTGAGCGCAACCTGCTCCCGGGAGGAGACCACCTTCCCATCCTGCACCTCCTCAACAATTGTGCGGACCTGACGGGAAGATGTCATGACTGCAAAAGGAAAGAGGAGGACAATTATTCAGGGGGCAGGAGGGAGAGAGATTTCTTAACATATTATCAGCTATTGCGTGTTCTTCAGGAAGATGTCAGAAATTCCACAAAGTACTGGAAAACGCTGTTTTAAACAAGCCTACATTGGCTAGGAAGAAGGGAGAGCCAGGCTGATGGGAAAGTTCAAGAAGGCAAAAGGCACACTCCTTAAACGTGTGGTGTCGCTTGTTTTTTCAGGTCTGTGTAAAGCCAGAACACTGGCTGCTCAATCACAAGGCCCGTTTAGGGCAAATCATTCTTGTGGTAAAGGAGCGCAAGATATTTCCCTTCCTGACAGCTTTTCCCTGTGGTTAGCAGTTGTAAGATGCACACAAGCTCTCTTAACTGGTGTCACTGATTCAGCCAGCGAGGCGGCACAGCACGCCTGAGGAGTGATTTTCACTCCATCAGTCTGGCAGCTGCTCTAAAAGCAGGTCTCAAAGCTCTTCGTTATAAATGTGTGTAGCAAGATAGGTTCTTACCGTCTCTGCCAGAGTGTGAGGACATAGCAGAGGAGTACTGGGAAGAGATGCTACAAGAGAAGGAGAAAAACAAAAAGAAGTTAGGGACAATCTCTTTTTTGTTGTTGTTGTTACACAGGCTCTGTATTCAGGCAGGAGGAAAACAGAAAAGGCTCATAGTCATTGCTAAAACTACTGCTCCACGCAGTGTCTCCTGGAGGGCAGAGGGTCTGCTGCCCCTTCCAGCAGTGAAAGGTGCCCGTTACAGCATCTCACTGCAAACAGAAACCAGGGTCAGAGCCACTGGGCATCCGTGGCTGGTATGAACATAAAGACAAACCCTGAAACCTGCAATTGGACCGAGTCCTGAGACAGCACGTTTTGTGTCTATTACCCATCTCCTCCCAATGTGCCCTCCCAAGCAAAGCCCCTCTACGTACTGGGCGTCCTCGCCCTCCAGGAGCCGGCGGTACGTGGCAATCTCCTGCTCCAGGCGGCATTTGACGTCCAGGAGGACCCTGTACTCGTGGTTCTGGCGCTCCATGTCGCACCGCAGCTCGGCCAGCTGCTCCTCCACGCTGGTGATCAGCCCCTGGAGCTGGGCCAGCTGGGTGCCGTAGCGGGCTTCCGTGTCAGCCAAGGTGCCCTCCAACGCCGCTTTCTGCGTGCAGAGGAGAGGAATGGGTTCAGGGGGGGACGGAGGGTGGTAGGGATGGGAGCACCCACGCGTCCCCTCGCCTGCGCTCCTGCGTGCCCCCCACCCCGCAGGGAGCCGGCCCCTCGTACCGTGCTGAGCTGGGACTGCAGGTCAATCTCCAGGCTCTGGATGGTGCGTCGTAGCTCTGTGATCTCCGTCTTGCCGCTCTGAAGCTGCTCGGTGTTGATGGCCACCTCCCGGTTCAGCTCTTCCGTCTGCAACAAGGCAAAACCGTGCCATTACGGCACCGGCGAGTGGGCACAGCCTCGGGTCCCACGCGCCCCACTGCACCGCCGGCGAGCCAGCTCACCTTGCTGAAGAACCACTGCTCGGCGTCCCTGCGGTTCTTGTCCGCCAGGCTCTCATACTGCTCCCTCATCTCAGCCAGGATCTTGGTGAGGTCGATTCCAGGAGCCGCATCCATCTCCACGCTGATCTCTCCACCCACCTGCCCGCGCAGGGCATTCATTTCCTGGCACAAAAGAGACACATTACACACATCAGAGTGAAATCAGTATATTCCCATAATGACAAATTTCTTATTTGCACCAGCACGCGAACCCCACAGACCTCCTCCTGGAGGTCCTGTCTGAAAGGATTGTTTCCCTCCCCCTTACCCACTCGAGTGTCTCCTGACAGCCCTGGTTGCAGAGACACTCCTGCACATTTGACCAAACCACCTTCCATTGTGCACAAGGTATATTTGTAGGTCCCAGTTTGAGCCTGCCTTTGTGCTCACCTCCTCGTGGTTCTTCTTGAGGTAGGCCAGCTCCTCCTTCAGGTTCTCGATCTGCATCTCCAGGTCAGCTCTGGCCAGGGTCAGCTCATCCAGGACTCTGCGCAGGCCGTTGATGTCAGCCTCCACACTCAGGCGCAGAGCCTGCTCCGTCTCAAACCTGGGGGGGGGGGGGGGACACAGTTGCACCGTGGAGCCCAGCTGATACAGGTTTTTTCTTGTTGTTTCCTTCCCCAGCTTGGCATATTTCTGCCAACCATCTTTTATTAAATGTGCGTGCACAGCTCTCCGCAGTGGAGGAATGTCAAGATAATACTGTGCCCAGGAAGAGATGTACTCTTTGCGAATGTCACACTTCTAGTGAGCAGTGACCTGGTGGAGCAACTTCAGTTGCAGAAAGCAAAGAAGAGCCTTAAACAGACTGGCTTTTCCCTCCCTTCTCACTAGAGCTCTTGAAGGCATTGGGCTTACTTGGTTCTGAAGTCATCAGCTGCCAGCCTGGCATTGTCAATCTGTAAGACGATGTTGGCATTTTCGACAGTTGCAGCAAGAATCTGGGAGGGAATAAAAGAGAGCGAAAGACTGAAAAAGTAGTTCCAAAAAATGGCCTGCTGCTGCCTGAGTTCCCATCCAGAAGGACTGGAGCAGCACTGAACGTCCTGCCCGTTGGGCTGGACTTCCACACAGACTCTGCAGAGAGAGAGAGACAGGGTACTCGTGCTCAGTCTCTCATTGGCACTGATTTGGTCTTGTGAAGACACTGGCATGCACACATGCCACAGCCTGTTGCCCCTGCCAGAGTGGCATCTCCAGGCGCTCACACCACACTCAGAGTCCTGGCAGCGCTCTGGGCTTTGTCTGGCAATGCTGAACAGCCCGGATGAGAAGGAAAAAGGGTTGAGGAAGGAGTGCCGTGCGCCTGAATTGTTTTGTTTTTGTAATTACACCTGAGGTGCAAATATTTGTTCTGGGATTTTGAAAATGATTGGCCATTTAATGAGCAGTAATTTCTGTAGCCACAAGCTAATGAAAAGCTCTCACTGAGTTCTGATGCTTCAGGGGATATCCAAGCAATAATCCCAGAATATTGATGTGGTAATTCCCCAGCTGCCGTGTGGGAGGGGAGGGAAGGGTCTGCCTCCCTCTGGATCACGAGCAGAGGGTTTCTGTAAGACCCAGCCCTTTATCGCTCAAATCTGGAGACAGCTTCTGCCTCCACATGTATCTGTGCTCCAGATCAGAGCACACCTGACAAGCTGGAATTTGAAGAGAAGCTCTATGCATCAGGGCAAGAGACCTTCACCCCAAGGCGAAGCCCAACAGAAGGGTTAAAGAACTGAAAAATTCTAGGTATGTGATTTCCCCCAGGGGTTGAGCCCTGAGCCTGTTATCGGCTGCTGCCCCATTTCCCTGGCATTTACTCTCACAGACCAGGTATTGTCATTACCCAACCGCCCACACCTCCATCCTCTCCAGTGGAACCTGAGCTTACTAAGGATGCTGTCACCTCCAGTAGGCAATCAGCTCATGATGAGTAATGTGGGCAGAGGGAGGACACCGATGGCAGGGTAGGAAGGGAAGACAGATTCTGGTGCTTTTGTTCAAGGACCTTTGCCTAAAATCAGCCAGGGAGCTGCTAAGAATAAAGAAACAAGCTTGGCCATGATTTCATCTGCTGCATTTTAGAGCAGGGCACACACTTGTCTTCAGCACCTCTGAAGCCACCTACCACAGCCCAGTATGTTCTGACTCCTGGATTTCACTCATGTCTGTGTTTGCACCTCCCAAAGAACAACTATCCCCTAGGGCAGGTTCTTTCTTTTTTAACCTCTACCTTGAGCCTCCTATCAGGCTAGAAAAGATCTGATTTGTAGGATATTTAAGAGAATGATTTAGCATCTCCATTTGCATATCATTCAGTAGTGAACGGTGCCAAAGAGATAACCTGTCCCTACCTGCAAGAGTGCTTAATCAGGAGTCTGGCAAAGGGAGCACATACTTGAGCCATAAGTAGCATTGAGGAAATGCAGGAAATGACTGGCGGTGCAGCACGCACCCTGGAGCATCAGGTAACTTGAACCAATGTCTGATAGCCCCTTACTCTGCGTTCCTGCCCCATCTTTCTCCCTACACGGAAACAGTCAGTAGAAAACCCATCTTTGTGCCTTGTGGACGACATGATCAAGAAACTGCTGTTCATAAATTGTGACTATGATTTCCAAGCATGCTCTTTCTGTTTTCCCATCACAGACCAATTACCTGTTATTTGTTAACACTCTTCCCTTCGGCTTTTACGAACAGGGTCATCTTTTTAAAAGTGACTTTAGTGAAGATGTCTTGGTAATCACAGCATCCTACCTTGTTCCTGAGCTCCTCGATAGTCCTGTAGTAGGGGCTGTAGTCACGGTCTGGACCAGGTCCCTGCTTCTTGTACCATTCCCTGATCTTGACCTCCAGGTCAGTGTTGGCCTCCTCCAGGGCACGCACTTTGTCCAGGTAGGCAGCCAGGCGGTCGTTGAGGTTCTGCATCGTCTCCTTTTCGCCAGCCGGGAGGATGCCATCGCCACCCCCAAAGCCAGCTCCAAAGCCAGCCCCAAAGCCAGCCCCAAAGCCAGCCCCATAGCTACCCCCAAAGCCGCTGCCGAGGCCCCCTCCTACGCTGCTGCAGTAGCTGCCCCCGTAGCCACTTCCAAGCCCCGAGACAATGCGGGAAGAGACAGAGTAGCTGCCTCCGTGGACGCTGGGTGCTCTGTACCCTCCTCCCCCAACACGCACGGAGGAAAGCCTGCTGGAGCCTCCACCCAGGCCACCGAAGCCCTTGAGGGAGGTGGAGGAGGAGTATTGCCTGACAGTGGTGGTGCTCATGGCGAAGGCTGGCGGAGGCTGTAGGGCTGGAGAGCAGCACCCGGCTCGGCAGCACAGACAGCGAGTGCTCGCTTCCCCCTGGCTTGGAGCCCTTTATAGCCCGGGCAGGAGGCGTTGCCGGTGCTTTTTTTTTCTGTTGCATTCCCGATGATTTTCATCACTCCTAAAATCTGAGCCAGCTTCCAGAATCGTCACTTTTGCCTTTGTTCTAGTAATGTTTTTTTGTCATATTCCACGGAAACTTTTTATCTCACAAAGGGCATCTTTATGCTTCTTCCGTTTCTAAGTAAATAGTCAGGTGTGATTCAAAGTAGGAGGCTCCTTGCTCAGGGCTACATTTTAATACTGCTTTGTACTGTTAGCTCTGAAGCAGAGCTATTCAGACAGCATTTCGATGGAGTAAGTCAATATCTCTTTTACTGTGTCTTTTTGTCCCAGCTACTACAGTTTCTTGTCTCTACTTAGGTTGTACACACAGCTCACCTTCAGGGATAACAGCCGTGTCATGAAGCCCTGAATGTACATCTACAGTCCCGTGAGTACAAGGGTGCTAGAAGGAACTTGGCTACCAATCCTGGAAATTCAAGTCTGCTCTTTTATCCACAGAGAGAGGGATGTTCTGTAATGAAAAAGCAATGAAAAGAGAGTTCATGCTTCAGGGCTCATTCAGTTCTTCACTTCGCTTCAGAGACCTCCCAAGAGTGGAGGAATATGAAAAGACAATAAGCAGTGGATATTTTGTGTTCTTCTTTGTGAACGAGAGCCTAGCAAACCAATCAGAAAGGGCAGGGTATGGCTACTAGCTAGCATAACTTAAAAATTATGAGATGCTCCAGGAAAAAATGTGGAATAGCATAAAGTAGATGGAGGATGTAAGGCAAAAAGCTCCTGGTCTCTAAGCACTGCGAACAAGAGTGCAAAGTTGACAGTAACATAGCTTAGCAGCTAATGCTCATGATGTTTTCTGTGATGAACATCTCAATCAGTTGTGACCACGGAGGACAACTTCAGTGTGAGTTTGGAGTTTACAGCTCCCATGTAAACAGAGCTTCAGGAGAAATACTGGTTGCCTCTGCAAAAAGGCTCCAAAAATGAGTGCACCAGGCATGGTCAAGTCCCACTGTCTGTTCTCCATGCTGACCTGCGTCATGGGCAGAAACCACAAATCGAGTGTCACTAGCTAATAATGCAGGGTGTGGAGGAGAAGATATTTCTCATGTGTGTACATGGTGAATTGTTTGACTGTCTTCGCAGACAGGCCCCAACAACCCCTTCCCAACAGCCAAGTTCTTCCTTAGATCATTTGCCAAAGGAGGGGGGAAAGAGTATGGAAATAAGCAACAAGGGTACATTTGTGAGTAGCTTTAAAGGGCATGACTGCCTGCCCTCTATCTGAAGAAAGCTGGAAACAATACAGGAGTGGGGTGTGTCCTTGGAATATCAGGAGTTGGCTGCTATGGAGAAGCACAGCTACCCAAGTTCCCATTTGCCACTGGTGAATGGAGACAAGTCTGTACGACTTACTGGAGAACTGGAATCTCCACCGTGTTTGCTCTGGCCGGAGGATGGGTTCAGTCTCTTGGCAGCCGCATCTTCTTGTCGCGTGAGCGCCAGGAGATGGGGCGCAAAGCCAGCGGACGCCCACTTTCTGCTCGTCCTCCCCAGGTGCGGATGGCAAAGGCGCAGCAGCGCGGGGGCGGCTGGGACGCGTAGCTCCAAGGAATGTGCTTTCTCCCCGTCTTCATTTCCTCACCTTCACCTGGGTGATACAAAAGGGCGGAACTCGCGGGCTGTCCCCGCTGAGCGCAGCGGTGGCACAGAGAAAGGGGAATGTCGGTGACAAAAACAGCACAGAGCCCCCGTGCAAGTCCAAACCCTCAGTCTTGACACGAGCAAAGCCTTTCGGACTGGCCAGCCGGCAGGAGTAACCGGCTTCGCACAGGCAGGCTGTAGAATGAATAACTGTCACAACGTTACAAGGTTAACAGCATATTCTTTCTTTACATGAAATTGCCTTTTCTTTTATCTTTTGTTTCCTGTTTAACTGCTGTGTCATAAAAATACGCATTGCTCAAAATATCTACGATATTTTGATAATACCACAAGGCAGCAATTAAAATCATGAAGTGATAATTAAGACTTAAACCGACATATTAAAAATTCTAAGACTTTATTTACATGACCTCCCATTGAACACAACCACAAATGACTGCATATTGTTTGTATCACACTCTCTTTTAAATAAAAGGCTGACTATTAAATCAGCTTCTGCCTCTGTTTCATGAGCACATACACACTATGAGCCCATTTTTTATACATTTCAAAATCAGAATGCCAGTTCTATGGCATAACAGTAATTTCATGGTAGCACATTGGTGTTTAAGCGTGCAATACTGTCTTACTTCAGGAGGAAAAGAGAGGTGAAGTTCTGGCTCCAAACATACATATCAGCAGACCCGTTAGATGAAACTACCCAGACAAAAACATTTCTCTGTTTGTTTTAGTGCACTTACAATGTTTGCCCTAGTATCAAAGTATCATAGGAAAGTTCCCTAAAATGAGCTGAAAAGCCACACCTTAACGTCTCTTTCTAAAGTGGTGGTCTGTGTCAGATTAACTCAGTGTAGCCTGAGAAGTCAAACTGTCTTTCTGGAATAAAATACCACTTTCTGAAACCTGCCTCAAGCTGCCGCTGCCTGTCTGCATAAGCCACCACCTGCAGCTCCCTCCTCAGCGGATTTCTTAAGGTCAGACTAATTATTAATGCCTAAGGCAGGAGGGAATCAACATCTGTTTTCCACACCTCTCACAATTTGCAGTAGCAGGAGTAATAATACTTTGCTAACAAAATCCCCTGTTAATGAGTCATTAAAACAGGGGCTTTTGCTAGCAAAGTATTATTTGTTGTTTCTATAGCGACACGGGTGTGCCCAGACCTTTCCAGGAGAAACACATAAAGCAAGGATGAATTCCAGCGAGGCACCTTCAGCATCCCCATGCCGGGTGCCGCAAGGGTGGCAGCCAGAGGGGCACGACCGCCATCCCTGGGGAGAACAGGGGGTCCCTAACAGATGACCCGGGAAGCCCTAGGTGTTAGCTGCGGGCTGTGTCTGTCCCTACCCTTCTCGGGCATCTGAGCTCGGGCTGCCCAACGCCTGCCCTCATCCAGCCCCGGGGCATGGAGCATCCCTGGGGAGAGTCCCTGTGCTGCGCAGGGCTCCCTCATCCAAGTCCAAGGGTGTGGGAGCAGAGAGAGCGCAGTCTGTAGGACTGCGGAGATGCGGTGGCTGGAATTGCCTCGGGTCAGGAATTGTGCCCTGTTATTTACTTGTGGCCTGTCCACGATGCACCACGAGGCCATGCGGTGGCAGAGCGGTGGGAGCCGTTCTCCTGACCGCAGTGCTCCTTTGCTGGGTTGTGTTTACATGTCCTTCGGTGGAATCTGAGTGGAAATGAGATCACTGTTCGTCAGTGGTAAGCTCCAAAACCAAAGCCATGTCTACCACAAGTCGGTGGGTGCTGGCAGCACTTTAAGACGGCTCGCTCAGGGCTGCTGCGCGGGGCGCACAGGGCAGCTGATGCCCTGCACAGGTCACAGAGGATCTGCTCTGCGTGGATGGGGGGGGGGGATACAGCCCCAGGCAACACCGGGCAGAGCTGGATGGCTGCAGCACAGGGTGCCTCTAGACCGTGCATCCATGCTACCTCGGCTTGTGGTGTAGATGATGCACTCCAGGGATCCTTTCCACATTTTGAAAAAAAACCTGAATTCTCTCTTATCTCCCCATAAAATCCAGACAGATTTTCTTGAAAGGGGTCTTAAAACTGTGTGGCCAGCTCTATTCTTACACACATTCAGTAGCATTTCTCTGAATCATCCCATTGATTTAGAAGTTGGATTAATGAAGTAATAAATATGGCAGAATCCAGCCAAGAATGTGTCTGAACTGGCTTTCCAGGAACGGCTGGGTCAGCTGACGGCAACAGGAGCTGCTGCATCAGGAACAGCCACTGACAGCCAGGGAGTGCCAGAAATAACTCCCAGAAGAGTTTTAATCTTTTTGCTTATATAGACCATACCCACCACTTACCATCACTTGTGTTCCTCACCCTTCAGCGGTGCCTTTGGAAGCAAGAATTACACTGAGTTTGTATTTCTGGAGGGGTGTCAGCCAGTGTATCGCTGCCACATCTACGGCTTAATTTTGTTTTACCACAAAGCTTGTTATCTGGACTGCATGGCAACTGCTGAGGCAGAGCTGGGAAGGGAATCGTTTGCAGGGTCCTGGCTGCGTGACCCGGTTTTTGTTCACTTTCTTGCTTAGACTCACTGAGTTAAAAGCTTCAGCTCTGCTGTTGCTGTACATTGCAGCCAGGGAAAAAGGACTCTCCCCCGATCTGAAAGTCACAGTGCCAGATCTGAGGTGAAATACAAAGACTCTCACAAGTTTCACCTCCCACGACCCACGTAACCAGTTCCTCTCCAGACCTCCACCCACATCAGCTCTCTCACTGATGCAGCCAGGTCTCAAGTGTTATAGAAGTGTAGGTGTACCGGCCCCACCACCTGGGTACCAAAGATGGAGAATATTGCTCCTTCCAGAGAGGAGCTTTGTCCTACAGCTCGAGGAGTGGGACAGCCTGGCTCTTCAGAGCAACAAGACAAGACCCTGGTTTGCACGAGTGCGCAGAAAAGCTTTATTTGATTTCTGAGCGCAGCACAGCACTTAGAGAAAGGGTGAGGGAAGCAGGGGTGCGATAAAATAGAAGATGCTTTTCGTCATCTACACAGCCAGAGCACGTAAGCTGGAATCTTCTTTTGCTTTGCTGTGCAAGGTTTGCAGCAAACCACGCAGCCACCTTAGTGGGCAGACTGGGTGATCTGCTCACGGGAGGAGATCACCTTCCCATCCTTGACTTCCTCAAAGATTGTGCGGATTTGACGGGTAGTTACAGGTGCTACAATGGAGAAAGAAGGAACTGTAATTTACAGGGAAGGAAGGAGAAAGTGTCTCAAAGATTTTCATGGATAGATTTGCTGTTACCAACAACTGCCTCAGAAACACAATATAACCACCACATTCCTACCCGTAAATATTATATAGTTTCAGTCTGGACAGATAATCTTCTGAAACATGTTTTGGTATATCATAAGACTAGTTTATGTCAATTCACATTTTGAAAACATAATAAAATAGTAATTTTAGTAAATTAGTGAAAAGAGTCTGAGCTGAGAAGGTGGCTAAGGATATGACAGAGCTATGTGTGATCAATGCTTCAGCCAAGACATGTTCTTACCTTCTTTCACAGACTGCGAGATGTAGTGGGAAGACATGCTACAGGAGAAGAAAAGAGAAAGAATGGTCAGAAACAGAAAAAAAGTACATAGTCTCAAAGACAAAAACATTATTTAAAACCCCGCCTTTTCTTCTTGTACCAGTTTGTGAATAAAATGCCTTCTGGAAACTGCCTAGTGTCAAAATTGAAAGGAAGAAAATGGTAAGGATGTATGTGTGCCACAGGGATTCAGACATAAAGGCAGCATGCATCCCAGCTGCAACGAGCAGCAGTGGTACCTGCTCCTTCCCCAGGATCACGTAAACACTGGAGGGATGGGAAGTGGACCCCAGGGATGCTGCAGTGCTGTGATAACCACTGGGCTGTTCTACACTAGTAGAACCAAAAAGTGAGACCCTGCTGCATGCCATGGGTCAGGAAATGGGCTCACAGGATTCTCCAGGGAATGCAGATTTTCATTATTTTTATTTGCTTCACTATGACCCATCTCCTCCCAATGTGCCCTCCCAAGCAAAGCCCCTCTACGTACTGGGCGTCCTCGCCCTCCAGGAGCCGGCGGTACGTGGCAATCTCCTGCTCCAGGCGGCATTTGACGTCCAGGAGGACCCTGTACTCGTGGTTCTGGCGCTCCATGTCGCACCGCAGCTCGGCCAGCTGCTCCTCCACGCTGGTGATCAGCCCCTGGAGCTGGGCCAGCTGGGTGCCGTAGCGGGCTTCCGTGTCAGCCAAGGTGCCCTCCAACGCCGCTTTCTGCGTGCAGAGGAGAGGAATGGGTTCAGGGGGGGACGGAGGGTGGTAGGGATGGGAGCACCACGCGTCCCCTCGCCTGCGCTCCTGCGTGCCCCCCACCCCGCAGGGAGCCGGCCCCTCGTACCGTGCTGAGCTGGGACTGCAGGTCAATCTCCAGGCTCTGGATGGTGCGTCGTAGCTCTGTGATCTCCGTCTTGCCGCTCTGAAGCTGCTCGGTGTTGATGGCCACCTCCCGGTTCAGCTCTTCCGTCTGCAACAAGGCAAAACCGTGCCATTACGGCACCGGCGAGTGGGCACAGCCTCGGGTCCCACGCGCCCCACTGCACCGCCGGCGAGCCAGCTCACCTTGCTGAAGAACCACTGCTCGGCGTCCCTGCGGTTCTTGTCCGCCAGGCTCTCGTACTGCTCCCTCATCTCAGCCAGGATCTTGGTGAGGTCGATTCCAGGAGCCGCATCCATCTCCACGCTGATCTCTCCACCCACCTGCCCGCGCAGGGCATTCATTTCCTGGCACAAAAGAGAAACACATCTTCATGCAATCCAGCAACCAGTGTATAAAGATGTTGCTCTCAAGATAGAGTTCTATAGGAAAGGTAGCATCCTTCAGCAGGTATTTCTAGAGCAGATCAACAGGGAGCAAACTGGGGCCTTTGCTCCACAATCACAAATAAAATAATCCAAATTCCTAAGAAATCTCCATTTGAGTTAATTCTTCAGAGAATAAATCAGAGCCTGTAGTTAGCTTCATTTCTCAGAAGATAGACCTTCCAGGCCTGAAGCTGCTGGAATTGTTAATGCATCTCTAACAGCTACAGTGGACATCATTACTGAAATAACAAGTGGTGAATGGATTTTATACAGGGTCCGGAGAGGATGCACTGTTATCCAGAATGCATCATCTCTACTTCCTTATCAGCACTTCTCATCTTCCCTCCCAGCAATTTAAAACTCAGCATAATCTTAAAGGTTGGACCAGACCTCATATTTCTGGGCCCAGGCTGGACTTTTTTAAGCCTGCCTTTGTGCTCACCTCCTCGTGGTTCTTCTTGAGGTAGGCCAGCTCCTCCTTCAGGTTCTCGATCTGCATCTCCAGGTCAGCTCTGGCCAGGGTCAGCTCATCCAGGACTCTGCGCAGGCCGTTGATGTCAGCCTCCACACTCAGGCGCAGAGTCTGCTCCGTCTCAAACCTGGAAACACAAGAACAGTCATGAAAGTTGCATGAGCCCTTGCCCAGCCAGGGACGGAGCACCTCGGTTTGTTGTTCGTTTCCTCCATGCTGCTGCTGGCATTGTGTCAATACTGCATGACCCTGATAGTGCATGGACAAACTTCTGATGATGAATGCTAGTGAATGCAGGGGAACAACTGATAACACAGTGTCCCTCTGAGTCCATAACATCACCTTGCTCCTGATATCACTGGGCCTTGTTACTGGGTCTAGGCTTTGTTGAGCTACGCACACACACAGTTTAGATGCACAGCAGAGGCACAGTGTAAGTTCTCTGCACAGGAGAGGTTGTACCATAGAGGAACAAGCAATGGGAATAAAATAGTGAAAGTTTTGATGGAAGCGCCTATGAGATTTAGATAACGACCTGCTTTGGAAATTACACCTTCATTTTGAAGGCTTTGTTTCCATGTTGCCTTTTGGGGTGTTAGATGGGATTTTCTCCTCATTTCGTCAAACGTCTCTGCAGACTTTGTTCCATTTTTCCAGGAAATGTGGCTTACTTGGTCCTGAAGTCATCAGCTGTCAGCCTGGCATTGTCAATCTGCAGGAGGAGGTTAGCATTGTCGACTGTGGCCACCAGGACCTGGAGGGTGGAGGATAAGGAAAAAGCACTAAATGAGTGTCAGGAACTCCTGGCTGACCAAGGGATGGGAGCACAAGTGAGACTGTCAGGACAGGAATAGTTTTGGGGAAGCCTGGGGTTTCTTTGGCAGAAGTGTGTATTGAATCAGGACAAGTGAGACAGAGCTGAGACTGACTGCAGGAAGGGGCTGATTACCCTGTGACCTCCCTTTCTGAAAGTCTGTCAGTATTTCAAAAGGCAGCATGAAGCCACGTAAGATGTGTGAGATCTGATGCCAGCATTTGTTCCCATGCTTCAGGACAGGTGCTGATTATGCAAGGGTCAAGAAGGAATCACTTGCTCCCCCATCCACAGCACCGTGCGGCTCTTCTGGCAGGACAGATGGACCAGCAGGGTGGTTGTGCTTGGCAAACCTTGTGCCCGCTTGCTACGGGATGGATTTAATTTCTTGACTGCAGAAATGGAGCAAAGTGCAGTGAGCAGGTGCCTACAGCTTCTGATACAAACCCAGGAGCAAATAATCCACACTGGGAGAATATTCAAGTCACAGTTTGGGAGGACATCAGTTATGGGCCCAAGGAGAGGGAGGGAAAATGGATTCCCTGCATCACTTGCCAGCACTCCTGCAGCTCCAGTTGTACACTGCCTTCCTTCATGTTTCCTGGGGACAATTCATACATAAGAAGTAACAGAGAAAAACAAAGTCAACTCCTGACTATTTCCTCCGAAATGGGGTGGTGGGAATCAAATCAGACCCGAGAGAAATCCCCCCAGAGCTGCCAGGGTTGGTGGGTTTGCAGCAAGCCTGGCCTTGGGGCAGTGACTGCCAAAAGGAGGCAAAAAACTTGTAGTTGGTCAGTTCCATCTTTTTCTCTTTAGCATCTAAATCACATCAATACTGAGGAGCTGAAACAAGCTTGCAAATTCTTTGCCTGAATGTTTACAAATATGACATCAATGTTTCGCAGTTTGCACACACCACAACTTCCCCTGCACACTAATGTTAAACTCCAAAAAAATATGTATTATCAATGCAGACTTGTCTCTTCCCCATTTTTGCATTGTCCTTTTACATCTGCTTCTTTCAGTGAAAACTGCCATTTGTTCCATCTAGAAGGATGTAATCAAAAGCTGACATTGAGACATTTCTCAATTTCCAGCCTGGCGCTCTGCATGTGCATCTGAGACACTTTTTACGACATAGTTAGTGCTTACTAATTACAGAGGTAGCAGTCAGTGTTTCTGCTTCCTCTCTGATAACAAGACGTCCCACTGTGTTAATCACAGCATCCTACCTTGTTCCTGAGCTCCTCGATAGTCCTGTAGTAGGGGCTGTAGTCACGGTCTGGACCAGGTCCCTGCTTCTTGTACCATTCCCTGATCTTGACCTCCAGGTCAGTGTTGGCCTCCTCCAGGGCACGCACTTTGTCCAGGTAGGCAGCCAGGCGGTCGTTGAGGTTCTGCATCGTCTCCTTTTCGCCAGCCGGGAGGATGCCATCGCCACCCCCAAAGCCAGCCCCAAAGCCAGCCCCAAAGCCAGCCCCATAGCTACCCCCAAAGCCGCTGCCGAGGCCCCCTCCTACGCTGCTGCAGTAGCTGCCCCCGTAGCCACTTCCAAGCCCCGAGACAATGCGGGAAGAGACAGAGTAGCTGCCTCCGTGGACGCTGGGTGCTCTGTACCCTCCTCCCCCAACACGCACGGAGGAAAGCCTGCTGGAGCCTCCACCCAGGCCACCGAAGCCCTTGAGGGAGGTGGAGGAGGAGTATTGCCTGACAGTGGTGGTGCTCATGGCGAAGGCTGGCGGAGGCTGTAGGGCTGGAGAGCAGCACCCGGCTCGGCAGCACAGACAGCGAGTGCTCGCTTCCCCCTGGCTTGGAGCCCTTTATAGCCCGGGCAGGAGGCGTTGCCGGCGCTTTTTCGTCACCCCTGACAGCCAGAGCCAAATTCCAGAATCATCATTTTTCTCTCCCCGATTTCATGTCTTTTGTCACATCCCACTAGAAGCACTACAGCACACACTGGACCTGCTCCTTCCGCTTTAGTTCCCAGCACCCAGCGTGATTCAGACCGAAGGCTCCTTGCTCATGGCTACGTTTTAGCATTTCAGTGTTGCACCTGAGACGCAGAGGTGCTCGCTCCAGCTCCACCCTGCTGCTCCTCGATGAAGTAATACAAGTGAATGCTCTGTGATATACCAAGTCGCCCACAAGTGTCTTATATCATTAAAAATCTACAAATCTATTTATTTGCTTTTTTAAAGAGTCTAAAGCCACGGAAAGCTGCTGACTCAAGAGCTCTGCACATCCATAATATTTATATGGGCCGACCCAAAGCCAGATGGAAATTTTCCCGTCAGGACCTCTATCCCGGGACAAGCACAGACCTGGCAGTATTTGTGTACTGATACCGTATTTGTCAGAAATTTAGTAGCTCAAAAGAGAAGAAACTCCAGTAATTTCTGTTTACATACTGGTCTAGGGTGACTCTCTCTATAGAGAGTGGGAAGTCCCTACAACAGTGGTCTTTCAGTCAGTTTAAAAGACAGATGCCTGATGTTTCCCAGTGGCACCTGCTTTGCTGCATCCCCTTTCACACAAACTCCACAGAAGCAGTCTGTGACTTCTAAAAGATTTGTGGAAGCTAAAAACTTCTGTGCCACAATTTCTTCTATCTCATTGCTGAGGCAAATTTTAATGCTTAAATAGTCTAAATCAGAGAAAAAGAATTTGAAGCTGCATTAGACACCCACTGCTGGGACATGTTACATGCAGTTTCTGATGGGAAGAGTATGATCAGTCCTTACCAGTGCTTATGACTGCGTGCAGATATGCTTTTTGTACAGATTTGCAGCTGCAAGACACAACGCTAACGTAACTCAGCAAGACCAGCAGCATCTGTATCAAAAGTACTGATGGACAAAGTGCAACGCACACGGCAGTGAGGAGCAAGAACACCACGACCACCTGCGAAGCAGAGGGTTTAAACAGGACAACGCAGAAGAGATGTACAGACATGAGGCAATGCAGCCACCCTGATAGCCACGCCTGCATCGTGCTATTAAGGGATTGAGCATAGTGATTATAGTAATGCAGCTGGACAGGTATTAGCGTGAAAAAAGCAGCAGAGAACCGGGAAGGGAGACACTGCACTGTTCTATCCTTTGTCAGGAAAAAAAAATCCCTTTACTGATGTGGCGCCAGCCCTTGCAGAGTATACAGTGGAAAATTGCACACCCAACCTGCTGGCCTGCCTGGCTCCAGCCTTGTCATCCTCCGCTGAGAGAAGTTATTTTTTCTTTTAGCAGAGGTGCCTGTGAGGTAGTGAAAGAGAGTTACAGGGATTAGGAACCCTTTTGTCCTTTCTCTCCTGTGGTGATCGCCTTCCTTCCCGGGGCCCCTCTGGCTGTTTTCACATTCTAATGCACTTAACTGATTTTGGAGTTGCTGAGATGTTCCCAGAGCCTCACCCTGGGTAATTCATAGTGCCTCCTTTCTTTCATCTGTTCCCCGAAGGACACAATAACAACAACGCTACATCTGCATAGCTGTTAGATCTCAAGGACTTAATAGGGAGTCACGTTCTCTTTCTTTAGCAGTTCCAGGAGAGGTGGTGTGATTTTTCTGGGCAGGCACCAGGGAAGCAGCTTAACCAGAAAGAGACTCCAGATCCTCTTAGTCGAGGGCTCTAGTCTCTGGGCAGCACTGCCTCAGAACTGATTGGCTTCAGATTTGGATTTTTCACTCCACAAGCTGCAAAATCTGGGGATTTGGGATGCACGTGTGCCCCATCCCTCAGAGAGCTGGGGGAAGGGAGGGGGCCTGGGAGCGACCCACCGCTGGCAAATGGCAGAGCGTGCAGATGACTGTGCTCAGCTTGCAGCACAGTCCTGGGGCAACCTGGCAGGGTGAAGATCAGTGTTCCTGCTGGCCCGCTTCCCTCCATAGCGGGCGGTACAGGATTACCCAACAGCCGTCGTGTGGGAGCTGTGCTCAAGAGCCATTCCTTGGCCACCCCTGCTCTGAGTTCTTCCAGATGTGCTTGCTCTGCTCATGTTTGCTCTAGCAAGCACCCTCCTGCTCCAGGCAGTTCCCATGTTGGCCGTGAGCCCCTCACGTGGGCCAAAAACTGTGCTGTGAGGTCTGTCCCCCTGCTCAGGTCACCCTCACATTTTAGGCCAAGTTACGTGTCAGCCTGAAGGTGACAACTGCCCTAAAACAAGGCAAAGCCCCACCACAGCCCCACAGGCAGGGAATATCTGGATTTAGGGCTTTTCTTTCTGTATTATCACAACCTCAGCCCATGTTTAAGCTCTTTTATTACAGCTGGCAGAAGAACCTAAGAGATCTGGAGATTGTCCTGTAATATCAGCTTTTTCTGGTCTTTTCTGATCAATGTTCTTGCCAGTCAGCTGCTGCCCTGACCTCTGGCTGAGCTCCTAAACAATAATCCCCAAACTCTCTTACATGAGAAACCCTTAGCACAAAGTTCCCCTTGCGCTGGCTGTGTCGACAGGGCGTGATTACACAGAGGAGCATGCACCACTTCAGCTATTTTATGTTACCAGAAGAATTCAATCTCCCAGGCTCTCCTGAAACACTCACCCACAATAAATTCCCTTGAGATAAAAAAAACAAAAAACCACACACATCATAACGTTCAGGAGATGGTATCAGAGTCTGTTCCAGCAAGAAGCATGCCATAGATGCTATCTCTCCCTCAGGTGTGCTGCAGGGGGAAAGAAAGAACTGAACTCCAGTTTGCATAGGAAGGGAGGTGAAATTATATGTTAGGGATGGACAAGCAGTGCACACAGTAACCCAATGTGGTGAGGGTTGGTGTGAAAAGGCCAGGGCCAGTGTGTTGCACTTGCCCCAAACAATAGCACTTAATTGTGCTTTTAATGCCATGAATAAGAGCTAATTAGGAGTCATTTGGTTTCCCCTGTGGGCCAGCTTCTCCTGAGTGCCTTTCACAGCAATTCACGGCTCAGTAGAAACTAGCTGAAGGATGCAACCCTGGGAAAGATGTCTCCTGCATGTAAGGAATGGCAGGCACAGGCTTTACCCTTGCTGACAGGCTTGCTCTGTAAGTTTGAACACCAAAATGGGTAACAAATATATCAAGGTGTGGAGTGAAATATGCTTTGTTTCTGTCTCAGCTGCTGATCCTTTATCATCTGTTAGGACATGTCCTGACAGCCCCCCTGCTGTTACCTGGAAAAAAGCGATCCTAGATCTGTTACCATGAAAGGAAACTCGATGGTGTGTGTGCAATGGAAACTCCCTCTGGGCAGGCTCAGGGCATTTAGCCATCAGCCAACGAGCCAAGGCTGGCCCAAGCTGCAGGGTGATGCTCACCCTATTTGATCCCCTCCTGCCCGCTGTGCCGTCTGCAGGATGGAGGAGAGACAGGCAGCACTGCCTAGTCCCCTTTAGCTGCAGAAGGGGAGGAGGCAGCAAGGGAGCCAGCAGGGCGAAGAACTGACTGGAGGGAAGACAAGGGGAGTTACTCCATATTTTCCATCTCTGGGCTCCAAACTGGGTCCTGCCAATGGTGAAGCCAGACCTTGCTCTGCCTGTGGGACCCTGCAGGCAGCCTCCATCGGCAGCCCTGTGTCAGGGCCGCACTGGTCCCTCGACAAGCCCTTTTCTCCTCTCGCTGAATGTGGAAGAAGGTGATGCTCCGTGTCGGCCCATGCCTCAAGCTGTTTGCAGAGCATCAGGCAAGGTCCTGGCCCTGCGTCATTTGATGCTTCACAAGCCACCTCCACCAGTGAGCACCTTGCTGGAGCACAGACCTGCTCCCTGCCCTGAGACCCGCTCTGCCCGTTTTGGCAGAGCGTGTGCCAAAGAGATCCCCCTGGAGGAGTGATTCCCAGTGAATCAGTGCTGTGAACGCAGCCAGTTCACACGCTCCGTTGCTCAGCTGCAGGAGCAGCTCAGCCAAGGGGCTGGGCAGTGTGGAGCGATGCGGTTATCTCTGCTTCGCTTTGGGGATCACAGACCTGTCTGGCACTAGACGGTCTTTCAACAGATCGTTCAAGCTCTTCCCCCGGGTCCTGCTGCTGTTATTCATCCTCGCAGCCACCCAAGCACTGTGATCGCCCGTCGTGCTCTCAGCTCACCCAACCAAAGGCTGTCTGAGCACTGCTTTTCTGCTGGCATGTTTTAGCAATAAAGATACTGAATGGCTTTTGATCACAACCAGTCTTGTCTCCAAGGTCTGGCTCAGCCCTTCTGCCCCTGCTTGGGGACAAGGAACCCATTCCAGCAAGCTCAGCGCTGTGAGCAGCTCAGCTCCCTCTTACCCTGAAAGGGCTCTCTGGTGACATCTCAGCTCATGCGCTCCAGCTCGGGCTCAGGCCAGTAACAATATGCAGACCCATGGACCAGAGATGGGGATTCCCTGGTCTGGAGCCCAAAGGGGAAGCTGCTCCACAGTGTGTGTGGGACCAAGGGTCTCCCTGTGAATCTCTCCGAGCTGCAGTCAGAGGCATGACTGGAGTCATTCTGGCTGGCAAAGGGAGGACAGATGGACAACAAATCAGTGCTTGTTTTACTCTAGACAAAAGAATATTTTTTGTGTCTGAGCAGAGCCAAACTCCCAAGCTATCATGAATTGCTTTAGCTCTATCTTCATAGCAAACTCCGACCTTTGGAGTTTCCCATGTTATTTTTTCAGTGTCTGTCTTCCAGGTAGCAAGCAGCTCTTGCATTTCCTCATGTCTCATTCTGTTGGTGTGGAAATACGATCACACCCTGTCTGTTCATTCCTCTCCCCTCGCTGAGCACAGCAGAGCAGGCAGGGAGTTGCACACATACTTTCCCATGCTGACGGCAGGCATCAAACAGCGGGTCCGGCATTCATTCTGTGCCCGTACCCCCTGCACCTAACGTGATGCCAGGCCAGGTCTCCAAGCCACAGATGGGAACCCCGGCTTGGGGACACCCATGACTCTGACAGCAGGGTGAAGCATGTCCTGGCATCAGCCTGGAGACACTTGCGCCCACAGAAGGGCAGGAATCGTGTTTTTCTCCCTGCTCTGGGGTGCAGTCATGCCAAAGGACCCCGGGTGGAAGTGCCAAACCCGTTGTTGGCAACAGGGACTCCACCAGCCCCGTGACTCCTCCGCGGCAGCAATTAGTGCCCTCCCGCTTCCAGGGCTTGTCCTGGCCTCTGTGCAGACCCACCCCACGCACACAGCCCCGATGACACAGGAGGATGGGCACGAGCGATGGTAACAGCCCCCACGGGCTGTGCTTTTCCTGCGCTCTCCCCAGGGGAAGCCCCTCTCCCCAGGTGGGACCCTGGGTCTCGGCTTGGTCCCCTCTGGAGGAGGGCTTTGACGTGGCCCCTCAGGTAGGATCTGGTACCCTCCCAACCTCCCTTTCTGTAGCTCCTTGAGGGCTGACACTTGCGGTGGCTGTTGCCTCTGAGAAGGCAGCGAGGCTGCTGCCGTGGCCCAGGTGCAGCAGGTCTGGTCACCTTGTGCACATGGGGGTTCGGTGGGGGACGCTCCCAGGAGGCCACCGCGGCTGCTGGGAAGGGAAGGGAAGGGGCTGCCCAGCCGTGAGAGCCATTGCACGGGGGAGATGCACCACATTGCCCCAAAGCAGTCCCTGTAACCAGGCTGCGCTGCCGCTTCCCACATGATTGTAATTACTTGGCCGCTCGTTAATCTGTACTTGGCAGGTGGTTTTCTGAAGTCGTTAACGAGACTGAAACAGTCCGTGCCTACCAGAGGTTCCCCAGCCATAAACCTCCCCCCACCCATCCCCAGCTTCCCTCCAAGGCCCAGACCCCCCCAACCTTGCCACCCCCACCCGCGACTCCGCCAGCCCCCGCTGCAGCACCAGCCGGGACCACGCTCCCCGCTCGGCCCTCGTGCCGTGCCCCGCAGGTCTCCTGGCTGAAGTCCACAGCTCCACCTTGGAGCACTAATGATTTTTCTGTACTTGAGTTCAAAGAGAAAAAACAAAGCCGGCCTGTCAGCTGGGTGTCTGGCATGAGGCGATTACCTGCCTGGGCTTGGCACAGCTCTCGGCTGCGCTCTCTCGCCTGGAGCACAGCTGATCCTCCCGATATGCAACAGTAATTACGAGCTGCAGCTTTGGAATCAGCTCTTTTGCCTCTGTTATTATTTTTTTTAATCCAAATAACAGTGCTCAGCCAGTCACTGCAGGGGAAGGGCGAACGCTTGCGATTAAACTCCACCATCCCCGTTTCACCGCACCGTAACGCGTGGGTGCGGGTCTGCACAGCCGGGGCGGGGGGACCCTGCGCCGGTTTGGGGTCCCGGCTGCTGCTCGGCTTGGCGGCGTAGCCCGCCCAGCTGAGCCGGCACCAAGACCCCCCCGCTTCCCCGGCGCTGCGCGGCGGAGAGCCCGGGACCGGCTGAGCATCCCTTGGGCAGAGCCGCCGCCCGGCCCGGCAGCCTCGCCAGCGCAAAGCGGCGGCAGCCTCGGTGGTGTCGGTGGCAGCCGGTCCCCGCGGGGAGGACCGGGAGGGCCCCGCGGGGAGCCAAGGGGCGACGGGACGCGCGGCGGGGAGCGGGGCCGGGACCCGCACCGGGGCCGCGACCCGGGACCGGCCGGGACCGGCCGCAGCGCTGCGCACGGGCTCCCCCTGCTGGCGGCGGGCAGGCGCGGCGGGACGGAGCTCGGCGGCGAGGACCGGGCGGGCGGCGGCGGCGGCGGGGGGGGGGGTGTTGCGGGGAGGGGGCTGCTGGGGTGGGCGGGGGGTGCTGGGGTGTTCAGGGCTGCAAAGAGGGGCTGCTGGGGGGTGCAAGGGGGTGCTGGGAGGGTGCAGGGATGTTCAGGGCTGCACAGAGGGGGTGCTGGGGTGTGCAAGGGGGTGCTAGGGTGCACAGGGGGGTGCTGGGGTGTTCAGGGCTGCACAGAGGGGCTGCTGGGGTGAACAGGAGGGTGCTGGGGTGTGCTGGGGTGTTCAGGGCTGCAGGGAGGGGCTGCTGGGGTGAGCAGGGGGGTGCTGGGGTGTGCAAGGGGGTGCAGGGGTGCTCAGGGCGGCACAGAGGGGGTGCTGGGGTGTGCAAGGCAGTGCTGGGGTGTGCACGGGTGTTCAGGGCTGCACAGAGGGGGGCGTGCAAGGGGCTGCTGGGGTGAGCAGGGGGGTGCTGGGGGGTGCAGGGGTGTTCAGGGCTCTGCGCAGAGGGGGTGCTGTGGTGCGCTGGGGTGTGTGGGGAGTGGGTAGGGGTCTGCCAAGGGGTGCTCCAGTGCAGGTAGCCGTTCCCTGCCTGTGTCCTGCCAGTGCCGCCCCCCCGCAAAGGGCTCCTTGCAGCGTGAGGGGGACACGGGGCACGCCATGTGCGGGGCCCACAGCCAGCACCTCGCAGAGAGGCAGGGCACGGACCGCCGCACCGGTGAGGCTTCGTGCATCACATCGGGGACGGACGCACCTCTCGGTCCTGGTCCCAGCCGGACCCCGGGGTCCTGCCCTCACCCTGCGGCCCAGCAGCCCCACAGCCAGGCAGGCAGTGCCGGCTCCCGCTCCTGGTGCAGGCAGAGCCGGGCCCTCAGTTAGAGCCGCCACATCGCTGGGTCTGGCGCTGAGCCGGCGTCTGCGTCCTGCCAGGCAGGGCTGGGCCCTCGCCCTTCTTGGGTGGAGAGGGGAGGAGGCAAGCGTGAGTAAGTGTGTAAGGGTGTGCACACGCGTGTGCGTGCGTATCTGTACGTAGTTCTGACTCGTTGCTACAGATGGCACCACTCGCCGCTCACCACGCTGAGGCTGGCAGGGAAGCGTCCCTCTGGCACCCCGGCTGCGGTGTGCAGCCCCTGCCCTGCCGTGAGGACGCAGGGTTTCAGTAGCTGCTGCCTCTGCTCTGCTGCAGCCGACGGCGCTCAGCCACACGCCTCTTACCCACCCCGGGTTGCGCAGCACGAGCATGCAGAGACCCGGCTGTGGTGTGCGGGAGCAGTGCAAGGCTCCTTCCCAAGGGATTCCCCTCTGGGGATGCCCTCAGCGTGTTCACCCCGAGCCCCTGGCCCCGAGCCACCGTCCCAGGGGCCTGAGGCAGCCTGGCCTCTGTGCCTTGCTCCAGCTCCAGCTGTAGGGCTGCACAGGCTTCCCCCGAGATGGGCCAGACGCTGTCAGCCCCATGCAATGGCCCTCTTTTTTGATAGCCCCACGAGCTGAGGCCCTTTGGCATCTGCTGGCTCACAGCCACCAGAAATATGTCCACTGGCCCAGTGGCAACGTCCCGGGGATGGTGCCTGCAGAGCTGGTGAGGGTGAGGGATGCTTGGGGCGAGGGCCAGGCCAGGCTGCAGCCCAGCCGGTGTCCTGCATGGCCAGACCCATCCCACAGAGCCAAGGAGGCACCTTTCTCCTGCGTCTGCTGAGACCCCTGTGCCAGGACACTGCCTGCTCTGGCGTGGAGAAGGCTCTGTCCCCTGGTGAGGACAGGGTGGGCAGCATGTGGGTGCTCGGTCACCCCGTGGGACGTCCAGGCTGGAGGACACGGGGCCACACGCCTGCACGAGCCCACTGGGGTGCAGCCACCCAGCACCCCGACTGCGGGTGCTCCCCTCCGTGCCGCCCAGCCTCGCCGCCCCTGCAGTCCCCGTGAGTCAGAGGGCACATTCCTGGGGCAGGAGGGGACGTGCGCTGCAGGGACAGGCCGGCTGCATCATCCCCTCTTGCTCCCACGCCTGGGGCTGGGGCGGCCCAGCTCCAAGCTGAAACTTGTCTATCAGTAATTACAGGGGAGATGAGGACTTCAGAGGATTTACATTCCTCTCGGGCCACACCTGGGAAAACTTTCACCATCAGCCAGTTCCTGAGAAATAACTTTCCACCTGCGCAGCCCAGCCACAGCCCTGCCCGGGGGGGGAGGCTGGTGGGCTCAGGGAACAGGGGGGCTCCTGCCAGCCCCCTCTCAGGTTTGTCCTGGGTGCTGTAGGCACCCCTGTCCCCTCTCTTGCTGCCCCAGGAGCTCCCGCAGGCTCCGGGGGGGGCTGGTGCCTTTGTTCCCTGTGCAGCTCAGTGCCTGACACAGCTGGGGTCCGACTGCGCTTCCCCGGGGGGTCAAAGCCTGTGGGTCGTGGTGACTGGAAGCTGGGGGGTTTGCACCGGCGTCCCCAAGAGATTGGAACCTCATGGGTGGCCAGCCAGGCCCTTCGCCTTCGCTTTGGCTGGGGACAGCTCCCTGGTGACTGCCTGGGACCCGGGGCTCAGACCCAGGGCTTTTGTGAGGGATGGGGGGACTCGTGGGACTCACTGGGGCAGGGGGCCGTGTCTGCTCGGGGCACTTGTGCCTGCCCACGGCCAGTGTTCCCCAAATTACAGACAGGGCTGGACCCGCCGAGCCCCTTTGGACACAACGCATCCCTCCCAGCTGCTAAAGCAGTGTGGAAGGACCTGAACCCCTCCTGTCCCTCATGAACACAGAGACACGCAGGCAGCCAGTTCCCCAAGCCAGCTTTGACACGCAGCCCTTGCCAGAGCCGCCTGCTTTGTCCTCCTCCAGCCACCACCGTGTTTCCCACCCTGTGCCGATGACCCAGCGGCGAGACCACTGTGGGATCGCTGGGACTGCTGTCCTGCTGCTGGCCCTCTCTGGTGTGTGCTGCAGCAGCCTGCGCTGAGCACCAGCAAATGCTGTTGCAGGAACGTGAGCATTACTGCAGCAAGTCTCTCTGCCCAGCACCCGTCCGTGGCTTACTGGCAAGATCAGGGATGTGGTTCACACCAGCCGGGCCAGCGTGGCAGACGGCGCAGAGCCGGCACTGCCAGCCAGGCAGCAATCCCTTTGTGTCCTGCAGCACGGGACCTGGGAGTTGGGGCTCCATGCACCACGCTGTGTGGGTCCCACGGCATGGGGCTGCCCCGCGCTCAGACTGCGGTTCCCTGCCTGCATCCCCTCCCCGTGTCCCTCGCTCTGCATCCAGTCCGATGACCAACCCTGCCGGGGTTTGGGGCATCGGCTTTGCAGGGTCCCGAGCCTTTGGGCTGCAGCCTGGCAGGGAGGCGGGGGGGAAACGGGGACCATTTTGGCCTCCACCACCTCCCAGGAGCTGCTGGGAACAGGCAGCGTCAGCAGAGCACCAAGTCCAAGGTGTTTTGCAAGCAGGAGGGAGCGGGTGGTTCCCTATTAGGCGGCACGGCGGCGGCATCTCCCCGGGGCGGTGGGGCGGCACACCAGGGCGGCGGCGCTGACTCGGGAGATGGGAACGGGCCGGCAGGCCCCCGCCTCGCTAATCGCAGCCCGGCGTTGGGCGTGGGGGGCAAGCCACGGCAGGGTGGCCGTGTCAGCTGAAGCAACACCGGGATGACACGCCTGAAATTCACCCCATCGCCCGCCAGCCCCGGGTGGGAGGAGGGGGGGGGCTGTGTGCTGGGGGGCCGCTGGACAGCCTCCGGCCCCTGGGTTGTGTTTGCTTCCAGTGAGACCGATGGGCTCAGAAAGAGCCCCTGGACAGGGAGGGCTGCGGGGGTATTTATTCCTGCTCCTGCTTAAGGAGCAAAGGCAAAGACTGAAATTCAGCTGGAGCCTGTCCCGGAGCAGGAGGGCGATGGGGGACCGGGGAGCAGGGCAGCGTCCCCACCTCCGACCTCAGCCCCACGGGGTTTCGCCCAAACGCAGCCCCAGCCTGGCGAGAACCTGCTGCCGGGCTGGGGTGCCGCGGCTGAGGGGCCAACACCAGCCCCGGCACCCGGACCCTGGGCTTCCCTGCACCCCCCCAAAACCCGCTCAATGCACCAGCCCTTCCTCACACCAGGCTGCCATGCCTCTACCTGCCGGTGGCACAGGCGCAGCAAAATCTGCAGCAGAGCTGCTTGCGAAAAGGCAACGGCTCCATCTTGACCTGGTTTTCCCGGGAAGCCCCATGCCACGCGGTGAGCACGGTGGCTGTCGGGAAGGCTGAGCACGTGGCGGCTGAGCAGCGCCGTTACGGCAATGCCTGTGCTCGGGGGCTGCAGAAACATCCCCCTGCAGAGAGAGGGGCTTTGGGGGCAGATACAGATGGAGCAGCCAGGAGGGTCCAGCCCTCGTCGCTGCCTGCAGATGCCTCGGTGAGGGGAGCTGGGGGGATTCAGGGTCCCCCGGGGAGGGCACATCCC
The DNA here is from genome assembly GCF_026419915.1 of Harpia harpyja. Taxonomy (NCBI): domain Eukaryota; kingdom Metazoa; phylum Chordata; class Aves; order Accipitriformes; family Accipitridae; genus Harpia; species Harpia harpyja. Next base: position 85,741,169 of record NC_068943.1, read on the forward strand.
TGGTGTCATCTCTGGGGTGCTGCTGCTGGGTGATGCCCGGCAGGTCTGCAGGCAATGGGTGCTTGGCTCCCTGACGTCTCGTAACCAAAAGAAGGAGCTGTGGCCGAGCTGTTTTCCAGCTGGACGCCCAAGGCAAGCCCGCCAAGGCTTCCCTGTCCCCCTGCCAGGCCAGCACACACTGGCTGCCAAGATAAAGGGCCTGAGCAGCTCGGTGCTGCCTGGTGCCATGGAACGAGCTAAACACACTGCTCTTGCACCCTCGGGCTACCAGGAGAGCCCCAGGCAGCAGCAGAACATGGCAGCAAACCTGAGCTGTGGCTCCAGCCTTTGCAGCCACGATGTCCCAAAGGATCTCAGGCACCCCAGGGCCTGGCATCCCTGAAAGTGTCCCTCTGCCACTGTAACCTGTGCTCTCTGCAGCCCGGCTGTGCCCACAAAGCTCCCCCTTCCCCGGGGCCAGCCTGTCCCCATCAGGTCTGGGCTTTGGGGGGCCACAGCACTGGGACCCCAGAGTGTGGCCGGCCCTGCTGCCGGCTCCCATCCTAGCTGGGCAGGGCGGGTGCCACGGCCAAATGTTTTGTAAGAGGCAAATCTCTGCAACGTCAGGCGTCCTGCCAGGATGGGGCAGCCAGGGCTGGGCTCTGCCAGCCCTGTGGAAAGGAGGGCTGGCCCGCGGCCAGTGTTTGGCCCTGAGGGAGTTGATGTGTGTAGGCAGGGATGAGTGTGCCTGGCCGTGGGGCAGGGAAGGGGCAGGGCTGAGGCTGGAAGTGCGTGGGGACCTGCTCACACCCCTCGCAGGTTTTGCCTTGTAAGTGAAATACGAACTGGAGCAAGGCAGATGCTGACCAAGGTGTTTGGCCTGACCTGACCCTTCTCTCTGCTCGAGTCAGCAGAGCAGGGACAGCTGGGCTCTGCCTTGTGCCCGCCATTTCTGCTGCTGTTACCCCAAAAATCTCCTGTCCCTTTAGCCCCGGGGCAGCGAGAGGTGGATTCAGCGCGGTGTCCTCTCCCTGTCACACCAGGGCAGGGTAGGATGCCTGAGCTGTTTGCAAACCGGGCTGGTCGCATGGCAGGGCTGATTCCTCCCTCAGCAGGAGCAGGAGGGTAACCCCCAGCCTGGGCTGAGATGGACGGAGCAGTGCAAAGCAGGCAGCAACGCTCCGGGGAGGGAAGGGGCTGCTCCTCTCGTGGGTCTTGGAGCCCCCCGGACGTGTGGGGAGAGCTGCACAGCAAGGGTCTTCCCCTCTGCCCTTGCCGTGCTGTAACAGGGGATTCTGCTTTGATCCCTGCTGTGCAAGGCAGCATGCGGCCACGCGTGGGGCACCTGGGAGGAGGGTCTCACCGCTCTTCCCAGTGCATTCAGGGTATCCCCATAGCTGGGCACCCAGCATTGCAGGAAAGGGCCCAGATTGGGCTGTCTTGTGTCCACGGACATCACCAGTGCTGGTACTGGTGCTAGTAGTGAGCTCCCACACACCAGGAGCCCAGCTCAGCAGGGCCCTGCCTGGCCCACAAGACTTCTGGCCCTTCCCAGGGTCTCTCCATGGCCCAAATTCTCTCCCTGGCATGGAGCAGGGAGCTTCCTCTGGGCTCGGGTGAAGCTGCCTGGCTCAGCCAGAGTGAAGGGGGAAGATGCGAGCAGGGGGGGCTGAAAGGCAGGACTGCCACATTGCCCCTACCCAGCTGAACGGAGGGAGGCAGGGCCAGAGCCATGGAGGGCAGAAGCAGTGGGAGACGAGTTATATCCCTGGCTGGACCCCCGTGTCCCAGGCTGTTCCTCTGCCGCACTGGCCAGCCCCGCAAAAGTGCAGCAAGGGAGCCGGCGGGAGCTGAGCCCGGCACCTTTGCCCCTTCCCACAGCACCCGGAGCAGCTCTCTGTCCCAACAGCGTGGCCCAGGTGTGACGAACTGCAGAAAAGCAGGACGTGCCTGGCAAGAGCACGTTTGCTGGCGTGTGCAAACAGGACGTGCCGGGGCCGACACGCAGAGGTGCCGTGCAGGGGCAATCCCTCCCTCTGCCCCGGCACAACCGCGTGCCGAGGCTCTGAGTCAGGCCAGTGCTGGCTGCACCTGGTGCCGGCAGCGCCGCGCTCCTGTCCTCCATCAGGAGAGACTGAATGGAAAAACCTGTCATGGCTCTCCCTGTCCCGGCTCCTCGAGCTGCCTGGTCTGGGCCCCTCCACTGCGGAAAACCCTTCGGACTTGCTTCCCATCACTAAGCAGGGGGAGAGCAGCCGTGGATGGCCCCAGAGATGTCTCTGGGGACAGTGTGGCCCACGCACAGGGGGTCACTGTGTCTCAGAGCAGCGGCTCTGCTCTCCACCAGACACCCACAGAGCCACTGGGGACCCCGGGAAGCCCTGGCAGGGTCTGCACTGCCCAGGAACAGTCCATACCGAGCCCGCATCTGCTTCAGTGCAAACCTCCTGCAGCCCCGTGGGCAGAGCAAGACCAGGCAGAGCTGAACAGACTGCTGGCGTGCTGAGAGCTGGGCACGAGAGCAGGCAGCGTGCTGGCCGGGGGAGCTGCTCCCACCCTTCCCAGTCCCTGCGATCGCTGCTGCCATATCAGGTTTGCTCCAGGCTGATGCCAAGTCCCCAAGTGAGGGCTGGGGCTGTCCGGGCCCTGGTGACCCTGACAAGGTGGACGTTTATTTGATGTTTTCCCTGTGATGTGGGCGCTGAGCACTGCGTGCACGGGGACCTCAATCTCTGCTGGGGGGAATCCCTGTGGGTGCAGGACAGGCCTCATCCTGGCCCCGTAGGAACAACACGGGAACTGGCCGGGGCTGCAGCAGAGGCTACAGCACCCCTTCTCTGCAGGAAACCCATGGGATCCCCTAGCCCCCCAGACAACCCTCCCTGGGACAACCCCCCCCATGCAGGAGCTGGGCCCAAGCCCAGAGGGACAGAGCAGCTCGGGCTGCAGCCCCCCACCCCACTGGGGCTTCCTAGCGCCCAGCCGGTGGGCACGGCGTGGGGCCGGCCATGGGGACGTTCCCAGCCAGGGAAGGGGGAAGCTGCGTTGCCCCCCATCGCTTGTGCACAAGTGCAGGCAAGGAGAGAGGCTGAGCTGGGCTGTGAGCCAGGCTTGTGAGCCAGGCTTGTGCCTGCTCGCCAGCCCCAGCAGCTTGGCTGGGCTGGGCTGAGCCCTGGTGCCTAGAGCTCTCCTGGCACCTCGCGGAGAGGAGAGGTTTCACAGCCGGTGCTGGGAAAGGCAAAGGCTGAGCAGTGGGGAGGAAAGCCCCTGTCAGGGGAAGAGGGAGCTGAGCAGTGGGAGGGAAGGTGAAAAAACACCATTAGAAAGCAGTAATTGCAATACACCCGGAGCCAAATTGGTGGCTGGGGGCCACTGGGTTAGACAAGAATCAGGGCATGCCCACAGACGGCCCTTGCTGTGCCGTTGCGGGGGAGAGGGCTGTGCCGAGATGGTGCGGCGTTGAGAGGGATGCATCTGAAATCCTCCTTTAAAAGTCTGTGTTACAGCATGGCCAGCGCCTCCATCCCAGGAGCATCCTACAGATGGGTATCACGGAGACCATCCTGCAGGCCACAGCCCTGACCTCAGGTGGGCAGGGATCAGTTGACTTGCTCAGTAAGTGAACACTTCCAGGGTTTGCAAATTTTGGGACGAATAGCCAGGAATAGCTGTGTAAGGAAAGGGAATGTGGTACTTGAGCAAATAGTCTAGGATTCCCTGCGCTGCCTCTGGCCCTGTGACAGCTGGGCTCACCCTGGCCATGCCTCAGCTCTTTCTAGGAGCAAGTTAATCACCAGGGCTGACGTCTGTCAGCGCCGCCTTCGCTGATTAATGGGATCAAATACTGTACGTCAAAAATCCGGCTCATCCTGAATCCAAGTCTGTGCAGTCACACAGAGGCTGTAGGAAGGATGTTAGAGGAGAAAAGCTGGTTTCTAGGAATGTCCTAGCCCGGAGGGCATTTCTGAGCTGCGGGAGAAGCAGTAAAGCAAAATGCCAGGACGATTCCTATCTTTCCGCTAGGCTTCCCAGGTGTATTGGAGGGGCACCAAGATCCCCCACCTCAGAGCACAGGGTGAAATGGCCTTGCAGGACTCAAAAGCGAGAAACCTGCCATAACCCAGGGCTGGTTGCCCACCCAGGAGTACCCGTGAGCACCTGCAACCACTGTTGCAGGACCCCCCCCCCCACACACACAGGGTTGAGCTGCATCACCCCAGGGTCGCCGACCCCTCATGTCACACAGACGTAGGTGCACGTGGGAGCGTTTCCACCTAAAATCCTCGGGTCTAGCAGGAGTGCCGGTGCTGGGCAGCCCCTGCCCTCGCCATCAGCATGTTTCCTCGTTGCAGGGGCCCTCTACGCTCTGTGTGTACCACTCGCTGCTGAGGGACAAGGTGGTTTCCAGAAGCCACCCCCAGCCCAAAACATGACTGCAGAGCCGTGCCTTTGATTGAGGGATGGTAACGCAGGTGTCACAGGACACAGACTGCTCTGGCCCCTCTCCGCTCCTCCTGCTGACCCTAAAACAAACCTGGCAGCTCACCAGGCATTGCCATGGCCCCACGCACTGGGATTTTCCTGTGCACAGAGCTAGCGTTCAGCCTAGAGAGGACGGAGGGAGATGATTATTTGCCAGGCACCGGGCATAGAAGAAACGGCAGCAACTCCGTGCTACCTGCTGAGATGCTTTTGCAAAAGCGATCAGCATTGCCACCTGGTGGGGAGCCCGGGACAAACGTCTCCCTGGGAGGAGGCAGCTCCTCGGGCAGGCAGGGAGGCAGGAGCAGGTCGGGACAGAGCACCCAAAGATGGACAGAGGTGAGAAGGGTGCAGGCGGCTCAGACCCGGTGCCCAGCTGAAGCCACCCCGAGACTGCAGGTGCCTGCTCTGAATCCTGCTCTAAAGGACGAAAAATGGATGTTAACATTTCCCTGATAGCGTTCAGCCCGTCACCAGCGATGGGCTTAGCTCTGGTGTCTAACACACGCTCGCCTCTTTTGGTATTTTACCAAAGGCTCTGGGGGTCCAGTGGCGAGGATACAAACCGGGATGTATCGTATGGACACTGTGAATCTGCAACGACGCTGATAAATTGACTCTCTGGGGTGTCCTGGGCATCCTGGCTCAGCCGAGAGACCAGTCTGCCCACCAGCAGACGTAAGACAGGAGGTACCAATGACTCTGTTCAAGTGTTTGGCATTGAATACGATAAACAGTCCCTTTGCTGTAGTAAGGACTTTGAAATGCCTCCAGCAGAAAGATGCAGTGTAAATCTCTAATTGCTTCTCTGCTGTCTGGATACACCACCATGTGGCTGCTAGAGACTGTTCCTTTTCTGGGAGAGAAGGAAAATCTGATCAGAAAAAGAGGAGAGAGAAGAGACATCTGCTTGTTCACGATGGTTGTGGAGCAAATTCACATTTTAATGAAAATTTAAGCCAGTTCTCCAGCTGATCTGTCACATACGGACATACAAAAGTGACAGATGCTTTAGAAACACCAGAGAGACACTGAAATGCAGCAACGCAAATTATTCCTTCTACCTAGTGCAAAATAAACAATTTGCCTTTATCTTAAATAAAACCCCCAAGAATGATGCAACATCTAAACCATGTAATGGCTGCCAGGACCCACAGATGGCAGCACACCCAGATGCCAATAATCTGTCAAAAATACATAGTATTTCAGAGATGGCTCCCAAAGCAGGGCAGGAACACCTACACAGTGAGAGCTGAGGCCGCAGGAGATCTAAAAGGAGCTGATAAGCTCTGGGATAAATGATCCACAGCCCAACAGATGCAACGCAATAGACCTGTGTCTCCCTGGGGGCAATATTCCCACTCCATCTGCAGCTCTAACTAGCTCCCAGAGGAGAGTTTACGCTCCATCTGGTTCTCTATGGCTTTTGACCCCATTAATTGTGTAGGAGATTTACTGTTCTTCATATCTGGGGTTTCAGTGTATTTTTAGAACATGTAATACATCTTTGAGCTGGATGCGATGTTCAGCTGCCAGCAGCCCCTGCTCCGCATTGTGCTGAGCCAGTGCTGGGAGACACTCGTCAGTTTGCAAGGGGCTTTTAGCCACGCAGCAGGCACCAGGAAAGCGATAAATTGTCTTTCTTTAGCAGCTCATACTGAAAACTGAGACCCAGGCTCCTGGCCCCCAAATTAGGAGTCAGAAGCAGGATTAAACGCATGTATTCTTCAAGTACGTTCGGTCACATCTCCAGCCACAGGGCTTCGAGGCAAGGACCAGACCTGAGATCACCAGTTCCCACTGACCAGGGCTCTGAGGCAGTGACCAGCAGCTTCGCCCAGCAGCACAGGCTGTAAGCCAGCAGCTGACGTGGTCCCTGAAGGACCCCCCGCTCCAGGTCACATTTGGGCTCCTTGCTCTGCTGAGCTGACTCCCGACAACACCTTTGCCTCAGCACGTTACAGAAGGCCAGAGACTGCCCCGTCCAAGTGCCGTGACCAGGGTTACTGGGATGTCCCAACCATGCCAGGCCGTCGTGATCCCCCAGCCGTGCAGCACAGCCGGGAACCAGGGAGGTGATGAGCCGATGCCAGCAACGCTGCACCAGCCATTCAGGACAGACAGTGAAGAGGGACTGAGTTTACCCTGCAAGGAGGACTCAAGTTTGCCAAGGTCTGAGTGAGTTGAAATGCAGTAAGGGCAAGGGGGCTTGTTTCACACGTTTAAAGAGAAAAAAGCTTCCTTTTCTGGCAGATTCAGGTGACACCTTTAGCATTTCCCTTTGGCATCAAAGAGCCCCCAGGCCCTCTCTCAAGAACATCGTGTTCTCCAGCACCATGGTGTCCTCAGAGCATCTCCCTGCCAAGCAGCCTTGGAAAACGAGTACAGAAGCCCTATTTCTGTCTGCATATGGCTCTCTACTTGCTTCAAGTGTGGCTGTCATCGTGGTGACAGCTGAGTGACAAAACATACGTCCACAGACAAGCTCTCCACACTGAGTCTGAGTCTTCTCAGGCCTGAGCTCGTAGAGAAGCCATCCACGAAGCACCCATAGCAGTGCAGCTGTGGAGCACGGGGCAGATAAATTGGCCCGTGAGGCCAAACCCAGACTGCGAGGACCCACACAAGGTAACTGGGAACAGGACGCGGCAGTGGCAGCCGCGGGCCGGCAGCTCGGGGGATTCCTGTGTGTTTTGATCATCGGGAGATAAAACCACCTGACCGGCAGAACCCCAGGCCCTCTCCACACGACACGGGCTGGTGAGCAAATGCCTCGTGTGCCCACGGGAGCCCCATGGGCCTGGTCGACGCCTCCGTCTGGCCTTCCGACGGCTTTCGGCCCTCGTGCCGGGCGGACGTGAGGGCCGCGGGGATGCGGCCGACCGAACTGCATCTCGCTGCCGCCAGCTCCCGCTCCCACCCCCGTCCGCAGGGTGCTGCAGCCGGTCACCACAGCCCGACGACTGCAGCTCTGCCGAGGGGCATGGAGCGGGCCCGGCCGGGAGGCAGCCCGACCACCGCGCTGCACAGGGGGTCCCACCCCACCTCGGGGATCCTGCCCCCAAGCACCGTTGCCTCACCCCCGAGGCCTCGTCCCACCCCGGGGATCCCACCCGGCACCCGGCCTTGTGTCACGCACCACCGGGACCGGGCCTCACGCCAGGGCACCGCTCCCCCGGCCCCGCAGCCCGCCGCAGAGCTGGGCCCAGCGGGTCGCCAAGGCGGTGGGGGGGGGGCAGGCAGAGGCCGCGGGCGAGGCCGGCGGCGGGGATCGGGGGGCCGGGGCCGGCGAGGGACCCCCGAGGCCCGGGCACGGCGCGTCCGCAGGCCCCGCCAGGCGCCCGGCGCTCTGCGCATGCGCCGCTCCGTACGACACCCCCACCCACCCACCCGGGCCTCCGCCGCGCATGCGCCCGGCGCTTCTCACGCCAGCCGGGGCGCGGCCGCGCTCGGCCGTGCGGCGTGACGCCCCCCCTCCTCCCCCCCCGTCCCCGCGCGCGTCGGCCAATCGGCGCCCTCGCTTCCCGTGCGTGCTGGCGTCACACGGAGGCGGTATATAAGCGGGCGGCGCCAGTCCCGCCCCCCTGACAGCGTCTCGAGCCGCCGCCGCGAGAGCATCCCCTCCGCCGAGAGCCGCTCGCGCCGCCGCCCACCCCCGCCGCCTCCGCCGCCGCCTCCGCCGCCGCCGACCGCCTCCGCCGAGGGAAGGGAAGCGTATCGTATGTCCGCTATCCAGAACCTCCAACCCTTCGGTGAGGCCCTTTGTGCGGCCGGGGCCGGGCCAGGGCCAGGAGCCGGGGGGGGGGGGCGGGGAGCGGCCTGACGGGCCCCGCCCTGGGTCGGCCCCGCCCCCGTGGCGCAGTTGCTATTCCCGGGGCCGGTTGCGTCAGCCGCGGCGCGCGGGGGTGGGGCGGGGCGTGTGGGCGGGCGGGCCTTGTGTGTGACGGGCGGGCGGGCTGGCCAATGGGGGGCGCGGAGGGGCGGGGCGGTGGCGGGCCGGGGTCTGACGGGCGCTCTCCGCAGACCCCTTTGCTGATGCAAGTAAGGGTGATGACCTGCTCCCTGCCGGCACTGAGGACTACATCCATATAAGGATCCAGCAGCGGAACGGCAGGAAGACCCTCACCACAGTCCAGGGCATCGCGGATGATTACGATAAAAAGAAACTGGTGAAGGCCTTCAAAAAGGTGGGTGCTGCGGTGGGGGGGGCCGGGGGCTGGCGGAGGAGCCCACCCAGCTGGGAGGGGAGTGGGGGGGGGGGGGGGCAGCTCCTTGTCGGCGAGGTTGGAGGGGCTGGGGGGGGGGCCGCCATGGTGTCTGGGAGCGGTGTCGGCAGTTTGTGTCGTACTAAGGAGGGTTTTCTTCGCGTTGTAGAAATTTGCCTGCAATGGTACTGTAATTGAACACCCTGAATATGGAGAAGTGATTCAGTTGCAAGGCGACCAGCGCAAGAACATATGCCAGTTCCTCGTAGAGGTAGGATGCCTTCACTCTGCCGCGCGTGCTAGCTAAATGTTAAACTAAACGTGAGTCTCTGCATTAATAAACTACACAGGCTCCAATTTTCTTAGAAGGGCAGGCTGATGGAGAAAGCTCTTTCTGTTCTTCTTGAAATTCTTGCTTGAGGCAAATACCATCCAGCAAGGCTTTGCAGTCACGGTCTAATCTTCATTCCGTACTTCAGGGAGGAGCAGAAATCTGACAGTTCTACAGCGTCTGCAGCGTAGTCAGCATACGGATGTGCGCAGAGGCCTCTCTGCTTCAGTGTGCTGTAAAGTGCGTTTTCTTTCTTGCAGATTGGACTGGCTAAAGACGACCAGCTGAAAGTCCATGGGTTTTAAGTGCCTGTGGGTCAGTGAAGCTTTATGCAAGAAGATTTCCTTACCATGAAATTCCCATCTGTCCCTTGTCATAAGTTTAAAACCAGCCGGTTTGTGTAATGTAACTCTCTTGGGTCCACTATTCAGTCTGGACTAGTGTAATTCAGTGATGTAATAAACTCACAAGAGCCCATGCTATCTCGTCTTGCTGTCCCTCATTTAACAGAGGTAAATCGGGCATTTGGCATGGTCCAGCCTGCAGCTAAAAGTAACCAGATGTTCCAAGTTAAGCCAAGGGACTCGGCCCGTCAGTCCAGAGACTGTCCGGATTGCTCCTCAGTCCAGCTGCTCTTCCATTCTGATGGACGGTAACTCTGGCGGTGCCTCCTGCGGTCCTACACGGAGCGAGGCACCGAGCGTGAGCCGTGACATGGCATGGGGAGATAGCACCTTCCCTCTAGGCAGTGTTGGCTCCTGGTGGCAGAGGGATTTGGGGAAGCTTGACGATGAACAAGAGGAGTAACTGAAGAGTGACTTCAAGGCTGGATGTCTGCGGTTCAGGCCTGGCAGGTGCCGGTACCCTACAAGCCCCAAGGTACCGGGGGTACTCAAAGGAACCGTTACCTTGGGTTAAACTTTTGACAAGGGATCAATTTTGGACTAATGTAACAAGCATCATTGTAGATAGAGCCACAGAGCTTATGTGTTCTAGCAACTGCTGCCGAATGCCCTGTGAAGTAACAGATTTTTGGTTTCATTTTTAATGTTTTATGTAATGTATTTAAAGTCTTATTTAAATAAAAATGGTTTTCAGAAGCATTTGCTTGGTGGATTCAGTTGCTTTCTCAAGCCAATGTGCCTTGCTCTCCATAAGCAGTGACGGTGGTCAGAGCGGGAGCCTCGTGGGCTTCCCTCCCACCGGTGGGAGCAGCGCTGGGGGGGGGGGGGACATGCAGCCCCGGGGAGCTCTGCGGGGTGCTGGGGAGCGTTTCCCTGTGTGACCTGCTGTGGGAATGGGGAGACAAGCACCCTCGGTGCTGTCTGGGCCGGAGTTGCGGTAAACAGCCTGCGAGTGGGTGGGTGTTGAGTCATTCCCTTCCTGGCCTGGAGTTCCTTAACCCTCGCACCGGGTCTTGTGCTGGTTTTTGTTCCTGTAAGCCTGGCCGGGCTGCTCAGCACTTCTGCTTCCAGCAGAGTCAGACCGCTGGGGTGAGGAGGGGGGGCTTCTGTCACCCAGTGCCAGGCTCTGGTGGGGGCTGAGGGGCCTTTTACCTCTCGCACCTTAGGAGCTCCCCAACAAGCAAGAGCAAAGTCACCTCAGGTAAAACATTGCGTTTTAGAGCAGCTCTGGTTACCGGGGCTGGCAACGCCTTCCGCGGAAAAGCAATGTGAAGCGTACTCTGGTCTGTCAGAAAGGGCGGAGAATGTCCGTGGGTTTCCTTCATCGGGGACCCCCAGCCCCATCCGTCCCGTGGCAGGCGATGCTGCGGCTGCAGCTGTCGGCCTGCCTGCCGCGAGGCCTGCGGTGTTTTGGTGAGGCTCACTTGCCGCCGGCGCGGTGGCGGAAACGCTGGGAGCTGCCTGGATGGCCGCTTGTGCTTCTGGCAGCTCTCTAAGAAGAGAGTCTTGTTTGTTCGCTCGTTGTCTGCAACGACTCTGGTTTTCCACCCCTTTTCCACACGCTGCAGTGCAGCGCTGGGTTCACTTTGCTGCCATTTACTTTCCTGGGAGACTTTGCTCTTGGAAACCAAATTGCCACAATTATGCAAAGCACCTACAAGTGCAGGTGACCTCCAGCCCTGCCCGCACCTCGGAGAGCGAGCGCAGGCAGCGTTGAGGCCGGCAGTCACGCTGGGGCGTGTGTACGTGACTGCAGCCCGATGCAGCACAATCTCCGGTCTGCTTCTGCCTCCAAAATTCAACTTCTCCTGCCTGCGCTGGGGCCTTGCTCAGTGTGTGGAGCCGGGCTTTCTCCCCGCTGGGCTTTGCCGGGCTGCTCGCAGCCATTCAGTCGCAAGAAGGAGGCACCGCTTTTTGGCCCAGCGTGCCTCAGCCAGCACGGACAAGGCTCGGCCAGGAGAGCCAGACCCAGCCAGGCAAAGGCAGATGCCGTAAGTCCTGGCTTTCCTAGGTCCAGCCTGTCGCGGTGCGGCCAGCGCTGGGAGAAGGGACCGGCCCGAGCGCCCGCAGGTCGGGCTGCAAACCTGCGTCAAGGGTCTGCCCGGCCCATGGTGCTGGAGGAAGTGGCCGCTGCATCCCCATCACCCTGACGGCTCATTTGGCCCAGATCGAGCCATTAAGAGCCAGAAATTGCAAAACAATTTGTTTGTTCCTTGTGAAAAACACTCCGCAGCGTGAGCAATCAATCGCTGCGGAGCATGGGGTGTGCCAGGGCGCTGCTGCCTTCCTGCCCATTCAAAGCCCATTTGTTTTGGCGTCGTTGTTTGAGGAGCACCGATAGCGGTCTTTTTGCAAACCGACCGAGTGCCAGGGGCGCGGGCTGACAGCAAAAAGTGCACCGATCCCTGGCATGTCACGCACATGGGTTTTATTGAAGGAGGGAGACAAATGTTCTCTACAAATACAACGAGATGAGGGTAAATACAGGCGAGAGGAACTGTCGATATTGCAAGAAGAGACTGGTGGCGGCAGCGGGGGATTTACTGGGGGGTGCTGGGGCAGGCCGTGCTCGGCAGCAGGGTGTTACTGAGCCTTGGGGTGGGCATCGTGTGCCCGCAGCCAGAGCTCCGGGGTCTGTCACCATGCACAGACAGAGGCAGTGAGCAGTGCCCACCCATTCCACGACACCCCGAAGGTTTTCGGGGTGGGGGGGAAGCTAACAGAGCTGCAGAAATGGGCTGCTCCAGGACGTTTAGGACAAGAGGGATTGGCCTCAAGTTGCGTCAGGGAAGGTTTAGGTTGGATATTAGGAAAAATTTCTTTACTTCAAATTTCAAAGGGTTGTCAGGTATTGGAACAGGCTGTCCAGGAGTCACCATCCCTGGAGTTATTCAAAAAAAAGTGCATAAACAAGGCATTTCAGAACATGGTTTAGTGGGCATGGTTGATGGTTGGACTCGAAGATCTTTTCCAACCTAAATGATTCTATGATTCTATGTGTCCTGGCAAAGGGCACGTCTCCCAGCAGCACATCTGTCCTGGCTGCCTGCTCCACCAAGTCCAAGTGGCTGGAGGCACAGTCCTCTGGGGACCCCCGTGACGCTGGGGGGGGGGCGTCCCCAGCACCAGCGTGCTTGTAACTGGGGGCGAAGATGTCTCGGCTGGTGCCAGCCTGCGGCGGGGCGAGTGCAGCAGCATCAGCCAGAGCCACACAGCAGGGCTGGGCCCCCCCAGACACCCCTGAGCCCCCCCCAGCAGCTGGAGCTGCCCCTCAGCCCCCACACAGAGGGGTCACCTCAGCCACATCATGGTGGCGCGCACACACACACACATATACACATATGTACATGCCTTCTGACAGGGCCAATGGCCCCATAGATTGTCAACATACATGTATGGCTTTATACCTAAATCTACAAGTACGTATACATACACACACACATAGGTGTGTAGATAGATATGTGGCTGTATACATATACACACATATATGTATAATAGATATAGTATAGTAACTATCTCAGTACTCTCTCTCTATATATATATGTACACATATAGCTATAGACACACATAAGCATGCATGTATGTTTATATAGATGGAGACTATATGGGGCAATTGGCCCCAGTGGGGGGTGTCATCTGTCTACATATATATACATATACACACGCGTATGTACATCAATATATACACACACAGTGACACATATATATGTGTGTACATACACGTACATGCCACTGGGGTGAATTGCACCATATAGTCTCCACACATATACATATACACACAGCCAGCCACACACATATATATGTGTGTGTATATACACACACACACAGGGACAAATTACCCCATATAGTCTCCATACATATAAACATAGACGCGTGCACATGTTTGTCTATATCTATAGCCACCTATCTGTAGCCATATGTATACATATGAATATATGTATATATTTAGATAGATGCATAAGATATACACTGTTATCTCTCACAATTATATACATTATGTATATTATCTGTATTTTATATTGTATAGAATGTTATATATTATACTGTATAGTCGCTGTTTATTATATATACATTAAAAGTAGCATATAATTTATCTGCATACATAGTCTATTATAAAATATAATAATAAACATATAATATAAACATCTAATTCTGTGTCTCCATGTGTGTACTATAGTATATTACACCGCCAGGGCCAAGTTCTCCTTATATGTATGTATACCTGTCTATGGCAGTATGTATGTAGATAGCTATGTGTTTGTAGCTACACATATATACTGCTGGGACAAATTGCCCCACATATTCTCCTCCATCCTTATAGACATAGAGGCACATTTGCGCATGTACACCCCCCACCCCCCCGAGCTCTCTGTCAACATCTATAGGTGTCTTTTTATATACTTGTGTCTACAGATACATGTATTTATAGCTATTAAGACCTGTGTGGTTTTTACATAGCAAGATACATGTGCCCCATCATAGAGTTACCATCCATATGAACATATATGCGAGCACATGGTTGTGCATGTGCATACACATACACACACACTCTCTCTCTCTGTCTATAGCTACATCTACAGCTAAATCTGTAGTCTATATAACCATAGGTATATCAGCCTATGTGCGTTTGAGTGTTCAGAGAGAGAGAGAGCGCAAGCACCCACCAGGATGAGCATGCAAGTATATGTACATGTGTACAATTATGTATCTATATATTTATCTCAATATATGGATTTCTCGGGGGGGGTGCACACAGCATGTGTGTACATAGACACATAGATATACATTTATATATATGCATGCACATAACCACGGCCAATTGCCCCATATAGGCTCCATCCACGCATACACACACATATGTGCACATCTATATGTCTAGCTATCAGTCATATCTATAGCTATACCTCCATTTATATCTAGATATAGCTATGCATCTATTATGTGTATGTATAAGCTGTATGCATTTAATTACGTATGTAGTTAGACAGATATAGATCTAAATCACACACACACATATATAGGTATATATGCATACACAGTGCTGTGGCCAATTGCTCCATACAGTTACCTTGCAAATAAACCTACCTACACACACATATACATCTGATGTGTGCTCTCTCTTCCTCTCTCTGTACGTGCACATATAGGTATGTATAGTGATCTATCTATGCATGAATGTCCCTGTGACAGACAGACAAACTGACCGCAGGGGGCCAATTGCCACACACACAGACACCCCCCCCCCCCAGCCCCCAGTTTTATAGCTCTGTCTAGATCTACACCTATGTATACATCTATATATACATCTGCAGATATGACTATATCTTTTAGCTAGTTATACACTCATGTGTATATGTACCTACCTGCATAGGTATCTGCATGTATATATATATGACTCTATATGTATTTCTAATTGTGTGTGTGTATATATACACACACACATGTGGGTGTATAGATATGTATGTATAGGTGCGCATGTTCAGCTAGATAAATAGCTATGCTTTTCTACATATATAAATGCAACCAAGGCCAAGTACCCTCTAGCTAGCTCGATCTAGATTTATGTTTACCTATGTCCATATGTAGCTATAGATGAACATGCATATCTATGTATACAAGTACCTATACATGTATATCTTTGTATATGGACACATGAGTGTGTCTCTATATGAGTATATATGGATCTATCTCTATCAAGGTCTGCATGCATATGTGTGTATATTTATATGTGCATGCACTCTATGCCTATACATATATATATATACACGCACACGTCTATATCTACAGCTACACCTACATATGTTTATACATATCTATACACATACATAGCTGTATGTGTGTATACATTGATCTCTATGTGTGTATGGATAAAATAATACACAAATGTAGATAGGTATGGCCAGATAAAATAGTTACCTGTTTATAGACACACACATACAATCACGGCCAATTGCCTCATATAGTCTCCAGCCGTACGCGTGGATCCACACAGCCACACGGTCCTGCAGCCCTGGAGGTGTGTGTCTGTGAGTGGGTGTGGGTGCACACGTGTGCGCCCGTGGGGCTGCCCCGGGTCTCTGCGGGTGAGTGCGGAGCCGCCCCGGGGTGGGGCAGTCGCGGCAGCGCCTTTAAAAGCGGGGTGAGCCGGGGCTGCCCTGGACCCTGCCGAGCCACCCCGCCGAGCCCTGGGGCCAGCAGGTGAGTCCCGGCGGGGCAGCAGGGACCGGCCGGAGGGGACTTGGGGACCCGCTGGAGAGAGGGATGGAGGGGACTTGGGGACCAGACGAGAAGGATGGAGGGGACTTGGGGACCTGCTGGAGAGAGGGATGGAGGGGACTTGGGGACCAGACGAGAAGGATGGAGGGGACTTGGGGACCTACTGGAGAGAGGGATGGAGGGGACTTGGGGACCAGACGAGAAGGACGGAGGGGACTTGGGGACCCGCTGGGAGAGAGGGATGGAGGGGACTTGGGGACCAGACGAGAAGGACGGAGGGGACTTGGGGACCCGCTGGGAGAGAGGGATGGAGGGGACTTGGGGACCAGACGAGAAGGATGGAGGGGACTTGGGGACCCGCTGGGAGAGAGGGATGGAGGGGACTTGGGGACCTGCTAGGAGGGACAGTGGGGACTTGTGAACTGGCCATGCCCTAGGGACGCGTACCCTGCTCCCCGCATGGATCACACCTTGCTGCAGGCTGAGCCTGTGTCCCCAGTTCGGTGGCTGCAGCCCCTCTGCTCCCCTTCCCCGCTCAGTCTCTCCGCAGCCATGAAGGTGAAGGTGTGCATCGGCCTCATCCTCACCATCATGGCGACCGCCTGCCTGTGCCGGCCCGCGGCAGAAGCACCGGGCGCTGCGGGGGACCCCCGCCAGCTCCCCACCAGCCTGGTCCGGCGGGACTGGCCCGGCTACCTGTCCCAGGAGCAGATGCACCTCATCTCCCAGCTCCTGCCCACCTTCACAGGTACCGGGAGGTGCAGGGTGGGCAGTCGTGAGGGGGGGTGGTCCATAAGGCACAGCCCAGCCCCCCCCCATCCCATGCCAGCCCCCAGCCCGGGGCAGCTCTAACCTGCTGCCCTTGCCCTGGCAGAACTGAGAGACCGCAAGGGCTACGCGCAGGGGGACGAGGGGATGGCGGCCCTGCACGACCACTACTACCCCGACTGGATGGACTTCGGCCGTCGCAGCGCTGAGGAGTCGGTCGATGCCGTGTAGCACCAGCACGCTCGGTGCATGTTTCTTCCTGCAATAAAGCTTTGGCACTACAGCCCCTGCTGTTCACGTCTTTGCTGGGAAGAGCTGGGGTGGGGGGGGCAGCCAGGCAGGTGGGCTTTGCCCCCAGCCCCACCAGGAACGGCAGGGCAGACACAGCCCACGGCAGCAGACACAGCACACACGAGGTGCTTCGTGACTTCACATTTATTTGACAAGGAACAGGGCACAGCCTGGGGCGAGGGACGCAGTCGGTGGGAGCAACAACTACACCCCGAGAAACACCCGCACCAGGAGTCCCCGTGCTGGGGAGTGCTGCTGCTACTGCTATTCGATGGGCAGGAAAGAGTTTAAAACCAACATTCCCTTTCAAAGTCAGCCCAGATGCTGGCCAGGAGCCCAGCCCAGTGTGGGAGGTCTCACCCTGGCACAGGTGGGTGTCATCCCCCCAAGACCACCTGAGCCCAGACTGAGCATCACCCTTCGCTGCAGCAGCCCAGACAGCCCCACAGGGCCGAGCTGCTCCTCGGACAGGCTCAGCAGAAGCAAGAACAGTTTTTATTGCCAACAACCAGCTCCTGCGAAGGCTCCGTACCCCCACAGCGTGGGACAGGGTCAGCCAGCACCCCCTGCCCGGAGCTGGCTCTCCCCAGCTGCATCACCCCACACACAGGACCCTGCCGCAGCATAGCACGGGGCCGGGGGAGCATCATGCTGGGGCCACATGGTACCGCAGGGTTGTGTCCTTGCAGCCAGGGCAAAACCCCTCTGAGCCGGTGCTGGGCCTGCTGCCAGGTCCTGGAGCAGAGGCTGAAAGCCTGTCCCATCTCCATTTCCCCATGGATGGGCGATGAAGAGGACACGTCTCGTCCTGGGCTTGTGGGCTCCGCAGCACCGTCACGTCAGCGCATCCCGGGCTCCCCTGCACTCTCCTCGGGCATAAGACATCTCCCCTCTGGCCACCACCTTGTCCAGCCCCAGGCGCCGCAGCTTCTCCACCAGGTTCAAGCTGAAGATGCTGCTCCTGAGCGGGGGTCCGTCCTGCCCCCCGGGCGCAGGGAAGGGCAGGGTGTCAGCATGCTGGGGGTCCTGGGAGGGGAGCAGGGGGGCCCACCATGACCCAGTCCCTGGCACCGAGGCAGAGATGCCCCGCGCCAGCAAGAGCCTGATGAGTCCCACAGGCATGCTCAGGGGTCCGGGACCAGGTGCCAGCATGGGAGAAGACGGCTCCGGCGAGGGGCTGGCAAGGCTCAGCCCCTCAAAGGGCCCACAAGAAGGCACGACGGCGTTATACAGACTGGAGGGGAAGAGAGAGCAGAAGGGGGGGGTCAGTGGGGGGCCCTGTCCTGGGGGATGCTGCTGCAGGGGCCAGGGGCTCCTCAGGCAGAGCAGGGCCCCCCCTTCCTTCTTCCTACACATTAATTCACCTAACATGCCTCAGGCTGTGGGAGACCCCCATGCTTGCAGCATTGCCCAAGGGCCCCAAAGCTCATGGCACAGCCCTGGGGGGGGGGGGCTGTGTCCATGCCCCCCAGCTTCCAGGCAGCCATGAGGGGATGGGACACGGTTGCTGCTCCACAAGCATTTTCCAAACATGCAGGGTTTTTTCTAACAGTGCGCAGCGAACTCCAGCTTACACCAACCCCCGAACAAGCCTTGGAGGGGGGGGCTCATTAGGGCTAAGCAACAGTGCTCATTAATTAAGGGGCAGCCCAGCACCTGGCTCCTCCAGTCCAGCCTGGGGAAAGGTCCTGGCTGGTGCACAAGTGCAGGGAGGAGGAAAGCCACATCCATTCCCAGGGAAGGTGACTCCCTGCCAGTGCCAGGAGCAAATGCTGCTCTCCCCAGGGAACTGCTCCCCAGGGTGAGCCCAGCCTTCTCCACCCTGAGGAAGGCTCTTCTTCCCATCAGGGTGCTGCAGGGCAGAGGCTGGGGGGGGGGGGGGGGGGGGCTGGTCCCAGCCCCCCAGGGGGGTGCACAGCCACTCAAGCAGCCAAATTCAGGGACATTTCAAGTGCCGGGCACCTCTGAGAGAGTCAGGGGCTGCAGGTGGTCCCTGGCCCGCTGCTTCCTCGAGCTGCACAGAGCCAGCCATAGGGCAAGGAGAGGGTTAGGAGGGGACGGGGGGGGCTGGTGGGGTAGCGGTGCAGGCAGTGCAGGCGGTGGGGGGGCCACGCGCCTTACCTGGGTGTCACCGTAGTGATCTCAGTGGTGGGGTGGAGGATGTGGCAGGTGGTGATGGTGAAGGTAGATGGGGTCTGGGGGAGGTTGTTAACAGAGAGGAACACTGGAAGGGACAGGAGACACTGGGTTAATGGGGAGGGAGGGCACAACACACAGGCAGGGAGCAGGGCTCTGGGCAGAGAGGAGAGCCAAAGCTGGGCTGTGAGCTGCCACGGCCAGCAGAAAGCTGCATGCACGGGCCACATCTCCAGCAGCATTTGGGTCTGGCGCTTGCTCAGAAGAGAGGGCTGCGAGCACAAGTGGGAACAGGAGCTGACATTTCTCCCAGACCCGTCCCTTCCACATGCCCAGGCCGCAGCAGGCACATGCCGGCGTGACGGCGAGGGCTCACCGCGCCGGGGCGGCTGCAGAACAGCCCTCGTGCAGCTGCAGATGGCGCATCCCCACGGGGACGGACGGGTGGCAGGGACAGGCTGCTGCAAGAGGGGAGAGCGTGGGGGGATGCGAGGGGCAGCCTGGGCAGGGCAGGGGCATCCCGGGGGCCGCATCCCCTCCGCCCCCTCGCTCCGCGCTCACCCCCGGGGCGCTCCTTGGCTTTGGCGGGCATAGAGGTAGGGAGCAGCTGGAAGGAGCTGGTGTCCACGTCATCCTCCTCCAGGTCGTTGAGGCTGTAGACCTCCTCCAGGTCAATGTCCAGCTGCCTGAAGTCTTTGGTAAGCACCCCGGGACGGGGCACCAGGATCCCACCCAGGTTGGGCCGTGCCAGCTGCTGCCAGTGGTGGAGTGTCACAGAGCCTGGGGGGGGGGACACACAGCCGGGGAGACTGAGCTGGTGTCATGGGATCCTCCCGGCACCTCCAGCTCTGCACACCAGGAAGCCCCCTCCACCCCTCACCTTCCAGGGGCTTCACGATCTGCAGCTTGTCAGGCAGGTAGGTGAGGGAGCAGAGGGAGAAGCCGGAGCCAGCGGTGAGCTCCGAGCTCCCCGAGTAGGTGGTCCCGGTGGAGACGATGCTCTCGTTGGGGGTGAGGAAGCCGCTGGAGCTCTCCCCGTCCCTCAGCCGCCGAAGCTTGTGCTCCCGCTCCGCCTCGAAGAAGGAACGCTCCTCCGAGGCATGGCTCTGCTGCCGCACCGACAGCCGCTGCACCGCCGCCTCCAGGTCCTGCCGGCCCGGGGCTGCCCGGGACTCCTCTCCGGCCCTCTCGCCCCTGCCGGCAGGCACAGCGTGAGGGTGCTCGGGCCGCGGTCCCACACCACGCACCCCCCAACGCTGTGTGCCGGACCCCAGCCGGCAGCGAGCTCCGGCTGCGCCTGCCCTCCCCCTGCCCCAGGCTGGCGGCGTTGATTAATGCTCCGATGCGATCGACGTCTTGCCAACCGCCCATCTCCTACGCGGGGGCAGCCGCTCTGTCCCACCCAGCCCAGGTCCCCCCACTGCAGCACTCACTGGGCACCCTCCGAGCCGGAGCAGCTGGTGCAGGGGGTGCTGGCCCCGCCAGAAGGGGCGGCTGACAACTGCTTGGAGCCCGGCATGTTGTGGGGAGACTCGGAGCAAGACCTGGCTTTGGCCGCCTGGTTCACCGCTTTCACCGTCTCAAAGACACGCAGGTAGCTCCTACGGG
Organism: Harpia harpyja; assembly: GCF_026419915.1. Lineage (NCBI taxonomy): Eukaryota > Metazoa > Chordata > Aves > Accipitriformes > Accipitridae > Harpia > Harpia harpyja. Next base: position 85,761,589 of record NC_068943.1, read on the forward strand.
CAGGAAGCAGGCAGGGATGGACCCTTGAGCCAGCCCCCCAGGGACCCCCCCGTCTCGTGGCCCAGCACGAGCCACCGATGCCAGCACTCACTTGTAGTCCGAGGAGGAGCTGTCTGTGCCCTTCCTCATCATCCCCTTGATCTCAGCCGCCAGCGAGTCCTGGAGACACGGGGGACCCAGCGTCAGCAGAGGGGAGAGCGGAGCCCCCCAGCCCTTCCCGCTGCTCAGCCCTGCCCGCAGCCCCCCGCTCACCACGGGCAGGAGGCTCGGCGTGCCGTAGCGGCTGACGGTGCTGTTGGGCAGGCTGCGGCTGCGCAGGCTCTTGACCTCCTCCTGGGCTTCCTGCAGCATCCCACCGCACTCGGCGTACTTCTCCTGCAGGTCCCGCAGCTGCGGGCACAGGCGCAGCTCAGGCATGGCCCCATCGGCGATGGGGCAGGACCCCCCCCCACCAGACGGGGGACCCATGGCCAGGCCCTCCCCGGGCTCACCTCCATGCGGAGCTGCTGCTGCACCTCTTTTGCCACAGCCAGGTGCTGCTGGAGCTCCTCCACCTCCGAGCCGTACTATGGGCAGGAGCGGGCAGGTCAGGGAGCTGTGCCGTGTGTGTCCCCCCCCCCAGCACCCCCCTGGCACGGGCAGGGGACACTGACCGTGCGGCACTTCTGCTGCAGGTCCACAACCTGCGCCAGGAGCTGGCTGATCTCCTCCTGCTGCCGCACCGTGTCCTCCGTCTTGCGGGCCAGCTCGTCGGAGAGGTAAACAACCTGCTGGCTTGCTTCAGCTGGGGAAGGCCCAGGGTCCATCACCGCCGGGGCATGGCCCCCCAGCCCCAGCCCATGCAGTGATGCTGGGCAGTACCCGCAGACCCCCCCTAGCCCAAGCCCGGAGAGGAGCTGCCCCCCGCGAGCCCAGCCCCACATACAGAACTGCTCCACACAGTCGATCATCAGCTGCTGCTCCTGGTCCTCATACTGACAGGTCTTGGCTGCAATGTTGGTGGCCTGGGAGAGAGTGTCGGAGGGGCTGAGCGTGATGGGCAGGACCTCCAGCCTCCGCAGGGGCCAGCTCAGGTCCCCCGGCACCAGGAGGGGAAGAGGTGGGCACAGAGAGGGGCGTCCCACCAGCCGGCTCTGCTCACCTCCATGCGAAGTTTCTGGTTTTCCTCCTCCAGGCACTTGAGTTTCTGCTGCAAGGTGTCGTACTGGAAGTACTGCTGCAGGGACAGCGAGGACTCTTGCCGGCGCAGCCTGGGGACAGCAGGGAGGGCACTGAGCACCTGCAGTGCAGGCAGGATGGGGCTGCCCACCCAGCCCCCTGCTCACTCCCCCCAGCTCCCAGGCAGGCATCTGCAGCGACCCAGCTCTGGGGGTCTGGACCCACGGCCACCATGGGAGGGAAGGGAGTGCCAACCCCGGTGCTACCCCAGGGACTCCTGCCCAACGCCTCTGCCCGTCTCCCCAGGAGCAGCCGTGCCCCAGGCGAAGTGGTGGGACAGGGACCCCCCCCACTCACGGTGTGGAGGTGGCGGTGGTGGGCTCGCTCTCCTCCGTCGTGGTGGTGTAGAAGTGGAGCAGGTCGTCCCGCATGGAGACCTCGTGGCGCAGCTGCGCGATCTGGGAGGGGAAGGGGCATCAGGGCACGGCCAAGGGGACCACAGCCGCCCACGGCCCCTGGGCTGGGCACGCAGGGGGCTGAGGCCAGGACCCTGTACCCGGGGGCCGTTACCTCCTCTTTGGCCAGCTCCAGCTGCTCCTCCAGGAGCTCGTTGCGCTCGGTCAGGCTCCGGTTCTGCTTCAGCAGGGACTGCCCGATGCGCGCCGCCAGCTCCAGGTCCCGCTCCTTCTGCAAGGGGCAGGTCTGCGTCAGCCGGGGCCTGTCCCCTGCTCTGCCCCCCCTTCCCCAGCCCTCGCCCACCCCTGCGTCCCCAGGGTCCCACCGGTCCCCAGCCCTCACACCAGCCCAAGCCCACACGCGGGGCGAGCACCGACATACCTCATCCAGCAGGTTGGTGACGGCATCAATGTCATGGTAGGTCTTCGTGATCCTGACCACCCGCTCAGCACACAGGACTGGGGGAGAAGGGCAAAGGGTGAACCCCCGCACTACTGGAGCGCTGGCCCAGGGGCTCAGCCTCCCCGCTGCCTCCTGCCCTGTGTCACTGCTTCCCTTCGGCAACCCTCGGGGTTGGACGGTGGAGGGAATGGGAGATGACTGCTGCAGGTGGCACAAAGCTGCTCCACGGTGGTCACCAAAAAGGACCTTTTATCTGCTTGGCAGCACCACCCATGGTGCAGGGCAGAGGCAGGCAGGGATGCTCACAGCTGTAACAGCATCACCATGGGAAACGGGGTGCTCCCACCTCACCCCCCAACCCTGCACGCCAATTGGGGTGGCAGGAAAAATGCCGAGCCCCCCTTGCTGCACCACCACCCCAGCCCGGACACAGTGCCAGCCCCACCACGGGACGCACAGACGGGAAGGAGGGATGGAGAAAGGCAGGCAGCAGAGACAGGATCGGAGGTGACATCTCCAGCAAAAAGCAGGCTGGAGCTCCAGTATAAATAGCGGTGGGTGGCACCACGCCGAGCCAGGCTCGCAGGCAGCGTCCCCTCCAATCTGTCCCCGGCCCCCTCCCCCAGATCTCCCCCTGAGAAGCCAGCCCTGCCCTAGTTTCTCCCTGGAGATGCTGGCCAAGGCAGAGCCAAGCGCAACCTCTCAGGATGCTGCACCCCGCAGCCACGCCGATGCCCCTCCAGCTGCAGCAATGCAGCGATCCGCGCTCTGAGCAACAGGGGCAAAGGCAGCTGCAGGCAGGTTGCCTCAGTAACAGGCAGCTGCCTGCCACGCCAACACCGCGCAGCACTGCACCGGGCCAGGCCCCAGCTAAAGCCTGGCCTCCTCCCCTGCCGCTCTCTGGGTCTCTGGCAGGGAGAGGTGGTGAGAGGACAGGGACGTCTGTCCCCCGGCACCATTCCTGCCAACTGTGCCTGCAGAAGCTGCCAGACAGCACCGGGCACGCACCCAGATGGCAGCGCTGGAGCCGCGCGGTGGGAGGGAGCCGGCAGTGAGCACGAAGCCCCAAGTCCTGCCTGCACCACACAGCTGCTCCTGACGCTCCCTTCTGACATTCAACTGCCCCAAGGGCGCGTGCCTCAGTTTCCCCTGGCAGAGCAGTGCCGGCTGCACTCGGGGCCTCGACCCGCGTCCCCAGCCACAGCCACGCTCCCCAGCCGGGCAGACAAAGTGGGTTAACTGGAGAGGCTCAGCCACACAAATCCCATTACGCCGCCCCAGCTGGGGTTGTGTAATGGTGTGCATGTTGTCATGGCAATGCCCCCCCCCGCCACCCCCACCCCCCCCCAATCCCAGTCTGGTCCCCACTGCCCTGGGTGCTGGCCCCGCACCCCAACAGGCACGTACCCCAGTGGGCACGTCCACAGGGAGAGGGGCCAACCCCAGCCCCGGCCTCACCCCCCCTCCCCATGCCCCAACAGGGCCTGCTCCCCGCAGGGGTCCCCAACTGCACCTCATCAGGCCCCTGAGCTGTTAATTGGAAATAATTAGAGCATGAGCATCGTTACAGTTTGAGCAATGGCAGGCCCTGGGAGACACTGGGGGCTGCAGCGCTGGCAAACACGTAAACAGCCACCCCCTCCACGGGCCTGACCCAGCGCGATGTGGGGACCCGCACCCCACGGGAGGGCAGACCCCCATCCCCGCGGGCACGGGCAGACCTGGGCGGGGAGGGGGGGGGGGGGAGCCTTCACCCCATCCCTCTGCCTGCTCCCCACCACCACGGGAGCGGGAAGACCCCTCCCTGGGGTCAGGGTGACCCGGGGGGCCCCCAAAGGACCAGGCGGCATCTTCCCCGGGATGGAGCTCTGCGAGCGGGGGCTGGGGCTGCGCACCCCGCAGCGGGGAGGGGGACAGCACCCGACCGGGGGAGAGACCCCGGCCCCCCCCCCCCCCGCCCGCGGAGAGAGCCCGGACCCGCCGCAGCCGCCCTCCCCGGGCAGAACCGGGCCGGGTCCCCCCCCCCCCCCTCACCTTCCTCCAGCTCCCGGGTGATGGGGTCTCCGCCGCCGCCGCCCCGCTCCGCGTTCCCGTTCAGCTCGTCGTAGGCGGCGGGGCTGCTCCAGATCTCCATCGCGCCGAGCCCACCGCAACCGGCCCGGCCGCTCCCGCCCCTATTTATAGGGTCGCCCCGTCTGCGCGCACCTGCCCGGGCGCGTCCCACCGGGGCCGGGGCCGGGGGCGGTGCCGGGGCCGGGCGGGAGCGGGGCGGGGGCGGCGGGGCCGGGGAGGGGGGCCGGGAGCTGCCCGCTCCGCCGCTGGTGAGGATCGGCTCGCTGCGGCTGGAAGCTCCCCCGGGGCGTCTCGGGGACGCGGTCCCCCGTCAGGGCATCCTGGAGGGATGCTCCCCACCAGGCACCCCAGGACCAGGCTCCCCGTTGGGGCACGCCTGGGGAGCCATCAGGACAATCCTGCTCAGCCCTGGGGTGCCGGTGCAGCTGGGGTCTGCGTCCCAGCTCCCGGCCCCCAGCCTTGGGCACACAGCGGGCGCAGGGCTCCCCACGGATGGTGGTGAGCGCTGACTGCTGAGAGGGGACGCTGAGGGGTCACCGGTCCCTGAGCAGCAGCTTTGCAGGGCTGGCCCCACGGGTCATGCGCAGGCAGCGGCTTTTGCCCCTTAGGAGGGACAAGGAGAGGTTTCGAGTCCTTCGTCCCAAACCCAGGCTGTGTGCAGGGCTGGGGTTCCCCTGACGGTCAGGTTACGCCACAGTACAGCCTTTGCCAAAGCTCCCTGCCCTTTGCCTGGCCAGCCTTGCTCTTCTACCCCAGGCCTGGGTCCCCCCATCATCACTGACACGGATCACCACAAATCCTGCACACGCGGGTGCCCGGTGAGGTGCTGGGACCTGCCGGGTCCCTGACTCGGGAAAGGGCTTTTCCATCCCCCTCCAACCTGCTCCGCTCAGCACCCCCCTACTCTGAGCATGGGCTGGCACGAGCCTGCCCCCCCCCCGTGCCCTGTCCAGGCTGCCCCACGCTCCCTGGCTGGCACCCCCAGCTCCCCCACAACCACACTTGTGCAGAGGCAGCACCAAAGCAGGAGAGCTGAATAAATCATGCTGTGCTGAATTATGGAGGAGCTGGCTGGCACGTAGCACAAGCCTCGTGGGTGGGAGGGCAGCAGGGCTGCGCCGAGGACCCCGTGCCACGGCACCACGGCGCACTGAGCGTCATACTGGTAACGCCAGCGTACACACTGCCTGCCCCCATCACCTGCCTCAATGCCATTCCTCATTAGTACCGAACTAATGGATGAATTGAGGAGGCTGGGGCTGGAGCTGCCCCTCATCAACACACGATACCCTTATTTGCCTGCTGGACTCCCACCCGATGGGATCCTGACCCCAAACCACGTCCTGCTGTAACCACCCCTGGAGCTGGGGCCAGAGCCAGGCACCCTCAGTCCCAGCTTCTCCCTCCTCCTTGCACCAGTGTTTCTCCTCCTGGTGATGGCAGAGGGTGAGGGCAGGGACCCAACCAGCTCACCTGGGCACCCACTCCCCAGGGACCCCAAGGACACAAGTGTGCGTCTTGGCATGGACAGGCAGGAGCCGCTTCTTCCTAATCCCCTGCCTGGGGATTTGCTCCTCCGGGCAGGTCCCCTGCGTTTCTGCGCAAGCAGATTACAGGGGGCTATTTCTGACGGCAGCTTAAAGGTTTGGGTAAAGGGATGAGGCAGCGCGGGCCCCCTCCACGCCGGCACATGCAAGTGGCACCAGAGTCATGGAGAAACGTGACCCGTGGGGGTCCCGGGGCCGAGCGCGGCTGTCCCCATGGAGAGGGGATGGGGGTGCCCGGGGTCCTGCTGAGCAGGGTGCTCCCTGCCCCGTGGCACGCAAACGGGGTTTGAGGCTCAATCCCTTGCACTGTTGCTGCAGGGTAGGGGGGTGCCGATGGCTGGGGGGGGGGGGCTGCACCCCGCTGCCTGCTGAACAGGGAGGGGAGCAGCCCGATGGGGAAGGCTGCAAGCAACGGGCAGGGCACAAGTCGCCAGCCCAGCCTGTCGCAGGCGGTGGGGGGGAGCTGGGGCGGCAGTGGGGCCGGGGCCTCAGCCCCATCTGTCTCCTGCTGCCCCACGTCCATCCCCCATCCCCTCGCTCTAATCCTGTCCCCGCCACACGTGGGCCAGAGGCAGAAGCAAAGCAGAGATAATCTGTCTGTGCCCCCCGCTGAACCCCGACCCTGCCCCAGGAACGGGCCTCGCCGCAGCGCCGTGGGGCATCATCCCTGCCCGACCACGGCGGCTGTAGGTGTCTCCCCCCGGGCACCCGCACCCCATGGCTCCGGGGGCTTCGCCGGCAGCAGCGGCCCCATGCCCCCCTTGGCCGCTCCAGGCTGTCGTGTTTGGTGGGGCAGCAGCACTGGGGGCCACCAGCGCACTCCCCACCCCAGAGAGCCACGGCACAGTGCAGGGGGAGCGGGGACATGCAGGGGGTCCCGGGAGATGACAGGAGCTCTCTCCAAGAGTCCGGCTCAGCTCAGCAGAAGCTGCTCCCAGAATTAGCTCGGGATGTTCCGGGCGAGGAAATCCAGCCCGTCAATCCCATTAGGGGCGATTAGCTCCTGTGTTGCCCTCGCGTCCCCGACCCAGCCCAGCCGGTGCTGCCTGCACCCCGCTGCCCTCGCCGGCCCCACGGCGCGGGATGGGGCACTCACGAAAGTACTGCAGGGTCTCCTCGATCTGCCGGGGGGTGAGGGGGGCCACGGGCTCCGGGGGGCCGGGGGGGGCACGCAGCCAGTCGTCGTGGTCGTAGCAAAAGACGGTGTCAGCCCGCAGCGTGTAGCGGGGCAGCTGCTGGCCCAGCAGGCTGATGATCTCCACCTCGGGGACATCGCCGCTGCACAGGTCTGGGGACAGAGGGGCACAGTGTCAGCCACGGGTGGGGGTCACCCGGGAGGAGGGGGGGGGGGGGCTGTGGCAGGGGAGCGCTTCCTGCACCCCTCAGCCCACTCTGTCCCCTCAGGGTTTGAGGCTGGTGCCACCAGCCGGGTCCGTCCTCCGACCCACTCGTTTGGGGACTGGGGGTCCCCCCTTAGGGTGGCACACAGGGACCCCCACCCCAGCTCTCCCCTGCTCCCCCCTCACCCCCCCGCTTTCTGCGGGCAGGGTCCTGCTGCCATCTCCTGGCCACGCTCTGCCCGGCCGAGCGGCACTGGGGACAGCAGGCGAGGGATGCCAGCGTGGGGCGAGGGATGCCAGCGTGGGGCGAGGGATGCCGGGATGGTGGCTCAGCTCCGGCCACGCCATGGGGACAGGACGAAGGACCAGCCCGGAGCTGCCCCGGCTCCTCGCCCCCCTCACCCCGGTCCCCAGGGCCACCCACCGGCACCGCCCGCCTCTACCCACCGGTGATGGTCGCAGCATCGCGGTGTCTGCCCGTGGCCGACCCGTGGGACGCGGGGCCGGTGTGGAGCAGGGCAGCGACGGGCGAGTCCGGGCTGGGCTGGAGGTGGCAGGTGGGTGGGCGCTGGCTGGGGGGGGTCTCTTGTGGGACCGCGGTGTCCAGTTTGGCTGGCGTTATGGGGGGGGCTGGCTGCCATGGGGAGAAGCACCTTCCCCCGTGGCTCCCTGGAGCGGCGCTGGCAGGCAGCAGTCCCTTCTCCGGCCCCTGCCTGGGGAGAAGGAGCTGTTAGGGTGATGCTCTAAGGACCAGGGACACATCCTGAACCCCATGTTCGGGCATCCACATGTCCCCTAGCATCCTGCCAGCTGGCCAAACACCCTCCCCAGGGGCAACGTCTGCCAGGCCTGGGGCTTGTGGAGACCTGGACAGCATGGCCAGGGCTCAGGTGTCCCCGCTCCCCGGCCAGCCTGTGGCCTGCTGTGGGGACAGGGGGACCGTGGGAACAGCCAGCACCGGGGTGGGCCCCAGCTCAGCCCCCACCTGCTGCTGAATGCGGGGTAGTTTCAGGGATGGCACCGGGTCAGCATACCTGCTCAGCACCGCCTCTGCGGTGGCCGATACGTGACACAGGGGGCTCAGCACCAAAGCAAACACTTGGTGATGTCCGGATCAGCGTCAGTGCCAGACAGGGGAGAGGATGCTCCAAAGGGATGGGGCAGGACCCTGCTCCCCCTGGGCTCACTGCTGGGTCCTGCCTGCGGGAGCCGGCAGGGGAAGGAGCTGTAGAGCCGCTGGGCAGCGGGCGGACACGGCTGTGGTGCTGGCAGGAGCCCTCGGGAGCCCCACCTCGGAGAGCAAAGTTCAGCTGTGATCCTCCACCCCATCAGCACCAGGATGCAGCGCAGGGACCTGCCGTGTCGCCCAGGGCAGGGCTGGGCAGCATCCATGGCGGTCCCATCCCAGCCATAAACACATCACAAGACAGGCCATAAAACCAGCACCTTCCTGCTCTCCTGCCACCTCCAGTGGGCCTGGCTTGGGCTGCAGCCACTGCTGGCACTGCTGCCTCTCTGCCCTGGGGGGGGGGCAGAAGCCTCCTGCGCAAGCCCCATAACGCATCTCCACCCCTGCTCCCACCTCCGCCGCGGTGGGTGCTGCGGCACCAGCAGCCCCTCATCCCTGGCAGCAGGTTCTTGCCAGGGCACCGCTGCCCTCCCTCTTGGCACGTGCTCATGGCTGCTGTCACATCCACAGCACCCAGCATCTCCCTCCAGTGAGGCCGGATCCTCCCTGGCACACAGGAGGGGCACGAGGCAACACAGGCACCCCGAAGCACACCCGCAGGCCCACAGTCCTCTGCCCCACAGCACCAGGACCACCAGACACAGGCGGCCCAATCCTGCACCATGCTGCCCAGAGAACAGCTCCCCAGCCCCGAACCTGCAGACCCTCTCCCTCCCAGCTTCTCCCCGGAGAAGGAAGGGGACCCACCGTGCCGAGGTGCCGGGGCTGCCGCTGCCCCACTCCCTGTGCTGCTGCTGGCTCTGGGGAGGGAGCCTGGCCGGTGAGTCAGCGCTCAGCGGGGGCTGCCAGAGCCCTGCGTCTCCTTTTGGCCCAGCTCCTGCGCGTACATTAACTCTCCCCAGGGGGGACCTCGTTCAGACACGTGCGGGCAGCTCCCATCGCCCCCGTATCCCACTGTCTCCCCACCAGCGCTGCCGGACGACCTGGGGATCTGCCCCACGGGGGCTGGCGGGGAGCTGGGCGAGAGCAGGAGGATGGCGGACCCACGGCACCGGCCGGCGACGGTGGGCCAGGAGAAGCGGGACCCTGGCTCGGCCCGTGCGCGGGTGCACGTGCAGACCTGTGCTCGCTGCTCTCTGCCCTGCCCTGATGCCGTCATGCAGCTCCTGCCCGGGCACCTCCCTGCCTGCGCAGCCTCACGGCAGGGCCAGGCTGCCCTGCGTAAAGGGTAGGGGCTAGACCCGAAGCCCCTTCCCCACCCTGCACCCGGGTGCCGACGCTCGGCAGCAGCTGAGCGGCACTGGGGTGGCTGAGCTCGCTCCGAGCTATTTTTTCCCTTCAGCTGCTGCGGCAGGAGCCTGGGGCTGGGGAGGGGAGGCTGCTCGTGGCCAGGACCCTCCACGAGTGCCTGGGTCAGGGGGCTGCAGAGCAGCAAGGCCAGCATGCGGGTTGAGGGTGAGGGCAAGGCGGTGGCTCAGTCCTGCCACTGGGATGGGGGTAACTGCAGCCCTGCCCTGCCCCGGCCGAGGGGATGTCCCCAGAGGGGTCCCTGCAGAGCCCCCCGGGCTGTTGTGCAGAAGAGGGTACGGACACAGCCCGGCTGTGGCTCCAGCATCCCATTAGATCCTGTCTGGATGCTCAGGCGACCCCAGGAGGCAGCAGCCGCCTGAAGCATCGTCCAGAAATGGGTCTCTCCCTGCACCCGAGGCCATCGGGGAACGGACTCCTGCCCCAGCAGTTCATCCTGCGTGCTGCCTGGCTTCCCAGCTGGAACGGCCTCCCCAGCCCGCAGCTCAGCTGGGGCTCCATCACCTTTGCTCTGTCGTGACCCCGCAGCGCCCGACGCTCTGCCCCTGCCGCAGACCTCGCCGTGACTGACCACCCCGTGGGTTCCCTGTGCCCAAGGGGCTGAGCCCTCCGCTCCGTTCCCCCTGCAGAAATACTCTCAGCAGCGTCAGCCTCTTCCCGAAGAGCAGGAAAACCCTCCCTGCTCCCGCACAGACTTCCTGGTTCAGGAACCCGGGACCGAGAAGCGCAGCCAGACCCCGGCCGCCACCGCCGAGCCCCCTCCCCAGCCAGCCGCTGCTGTGGCCAAACCATCCCCCGGGACCCCAGCCCTACCACAGGCCCCTGGCTGCTAATGCCAAGGGAGCGGGAAATCCCACCCAGGCGAGGAGCGAAGGCTTCGGCAGCAAAGCGTGGAAACGCGTTATGGGTGTCGGAGCCCACGAGTGGGAGCGGGGCCGCGGGCGGAGCTGAGCGCTGGGAGAAGGGGTGAGATGAGGCAAATTCTCTGGGGGGCTCAGGCAGCTGCTGCCTGTGACACCCCCGGGGGACCAGTGGGGACCGGCTGGGCACGGTCTGGGGCTTGCCCGCCGGGGCTGCCCAGGGACTCGGGGTGCCGGGGGGAAGTGGGACATGGCGGGGAGCTGGAGGCACAGCGCACCCCATGACAGCGGGAACCCGGTGTGCCCCGGAGGGGGGGGCAGGATACCGGGAGAGCCGGGGGCTCGGTGCAGCGGGGGATGCCGGGAGGTGCCGGAGCTCAGTGCACAGCGGCGGGGGGGGTCCCGGGGTGATGGCTCTCGGTGCACTGGGGGGTCCCGGGGCACGGGGCACACTCACCGCTGGGCGCTGCTCCCGGTGAGGCGGCAGAGCGGGACCCTCGTACTTCGCTCTCACGGCTCCGCCGGTAACAAAAGCCGCTCCCCGGGCAGGTGCGGATCATGGCCGAGCATGCCGGGACCTGTAGTCCGGCCCGCCGCCTGCCGGGGCACCCCTCCGGCTCTCGCCGGGGGGTGCAGCTCCCTGGGAGACCCCGCAAGTGGCTCCGGCTGTCCTGGTACAGGTGTCCTCTGGCTCCACTGCCCCCCCCCCCCCCAAATCCAGGCAGTGTCCCCTGGCAAGCCTGTCATGGTGGGACTGGGGGTCTCGGGATGTGTAGTCCTGCCCCGGTGAGGGGACCCCAGGGTGGGCAAGGGGCACATCCTGCTCATGGCCCCGGGAGGGGCCGGGTCCCATGGCCGTGCCCTGAGGATGGCCGCCGGAGCCGGCCCCTCCTGGGGCAGATGCTCTGGGGCATCTCCAGGCCTGCTGGCACCTCGGGGACAGCCGGATCTGACACCAGGAACATCCCCGATCCCCACAGTGGGGGTGGCTGGGAGCCCGGAGTGGGGCTCCAGGCTCGGCACGGCCAAACCCCCATCCCAGGACACACAGGGCTGGAGCCCCACATCCCACGTCAAGCCAGGCATGGCTGCTTGGGGTGCAGCAAAGTGCTGGCAGCTCTGCTGGGGTCCCTACGGACAGAGGTGAGACTCGGCACAGGCTGGGAGCGGGAGGACTCCGTCTGCTCCCCCGAGTCACCCTGGGGACCCACCCAGCAGGCCAGCAGAGCCTGCACCCACGGAGATGCACGTCTGGGTGCATGAATGCCCTCCCGTACTGCACAGCCCAGGCAGCGAGGGCTGGTCTGGCTGGATCGCCTGGCTCCCCCCTGCACAGGGGGCTTATTCCCATTGCCTGTCACGGATCCGTCTCTTGTTCTGGCAGCGGCTGCAGCAGGCAGTGGGCTGCCTGGCCCCCCAGCCTCATCCGGAAGCGTGCTCAGCTCCGCCGGGGCTGCCCGGAAAGCAGCTGTTGTTTTGCTCGTCCCTGGTCCTGGCAGAGGCCGCCGCAGGAAGCGTGGCCGCACCGCTGCCGCACCGGGGCCTGGCTGCGGCCACGGGGCTGAGCTCGGTGCAGGATGTTCCCCCGAGCCGGCGGGACAGCGCTGGAGCCAGCCCTGCTTCCCAGACCAGCTCCTGCCGCTTTTGTCCCCGGCTTGCTCCTGCCCCAGCCCAGCTTGCTACCGGGACTGACCGCGGCACGCCGCGATGGACGTGTAAACTTTCGTGTCCTGCTGCGCTCTGCAGCAGCCCCGTGTGCGGTGGGCACCCACCTCCCCGTCTCCCCGTCTCTCTCCGTGGTACGGCTGGGCGCAGCAGCAGCGCCGAGCAAACGCGCAAGGACAGAGGGGTTGATGCTGACGGCAAGCGGGAACGGCTGCGACTTTGTTCTCAGCTCCCTTTGATCGCGTCCCCCCATCTCCCCGTGCTGGCGTCAGCCGTGTCGGGCCGATTAGTGTCTTCCCAGTGGCTGCACAGAACGAGCTGTGCTACAGCAGGCAGAGCTTGGAGCCGGGGGGGTCAGGGACGATGTCCTGGCTCTCCAGCTGCCTTCCCTGTGTCACGGTGCTGGGCACCTCACCGAATTGATGCAGCAATAGCAGCACTGGCACAGTGCAGACATCGCTGCGTGACCTGACTCCCCTTTCCAGGTCCCCCACCTCTGCCCAAGGAGCCCCCGCGCCCCCGGCCACCCCCCCCAGGATGGATGCACGGGGCAGAGGTACAAACCCACCAGGGACGGGATGTGGGCATCCCGGGGCCACCCGTGTTTCACCTTTCCATCCCCTGGCATGTACACCCCGGCAGGCAGAACCCAGCAGCCCTGCCCATGCCCGCAGCCTCACATGGAGCTGCTGCAGGCACTCTCCTGCCTGCGGGCTCAGCCTGCGCCGTCTTGCCCAAAAAAGTGCCGTGGGAAAGCCTGGGGTGGCTGGCAGTGTCTGTCCCTGGCCCCGTCCCCATGCCGAGGAGGCCACCGAGCAGATGGGCAGCCCTGAAGTTGGTGGGTAACTTTGTGAACAGAGTTTCCACCTCCCAGCACAATCCCCGCCTGGCACCCAGCGCCACTTTCCCATCGCCCTCCCTGGGTGCAGCTGCCAGAGTTAGCATTTCAGCTGAGAATATATCCTCCTGCCATCTGTTCCTGCTATGAAGCCCGGTTGCAGAAGGAGGCAACCAGGTTTGACTGCGTAAATCACTTTTTTAACCTGGCCTCTCACGACTCCATCCAGGCTTCGCTCCATCAATCAGCGGGGCTTGCTCCCAACCAGCGAGTTTATCCCCTAGAGCTCATTAAAGCGAGCTCTGCTCGGCAGCAGAGGGGAGATGTCGGTGATGCCGCCTAACAAACAAACATCTTAATTACTGGGAGTTTTTACCTCCTGACAGAGCAGACAGCCACCTTGACAGAGCCGGCATGCTAACGACCCAGCAAGCGAAGGGCTGGCAGCGAGTCCGGGTGCCCTGGGCCTTGCCGAGCATCGTCCCCGAAGCACAGGGAGGGGCCACCAACCTGCCTGTCCCCCGGCCACCACCCGAGCCCTTGGCCAGGCAAAGCGGGTGCAGAGCAGGGGACCGAGCTCGTCCGAGGCCGCCCGGCCCCAGGGGAGGGAACTGCCAATGCCTGGCCCGAGGAGGGTGATGGCCACCTTCACCCCAGTTGCCCCAAGGGGACTCGCTGACCTTCCCCAGCTGATGGAAGAACAGGCTCAGGGCAACACGGGGCTGGGGGGGTTATTTTATTCTTTGCTTTGGTCTATACAAAAACAACTTACAGAAATAATAAAATCTTCCATTCCTGAACCACACTCCAGTAACTGTCCATCCCTTTCCGGTGGAAGCGTTAAACCACCATCAGATCTAGAACCTCTTTAAAAAATGTGTTAGATAAGGGAGGAGGGGACAGAAACACACCACTCACCAAAAAGAAGGGAAACGGGTTAAAATGTGCAACAGAGATTGGTACAAGGACACAGTTCCTAATGCTGGAGTCATTCCTCTATGGGTACTGGTAGGATAGGCAGGTACACAAAGTCAGCTCCCCAATGGCTGATCGGAAAGAATTAAACCACAGACATCCCGATGGCTAAAACGAAGGTCCTGGGACACGACACCCTTTGTTTTCTGCAAACTCTGGATTGGCCTGATTAAGTTAGAGTTTGCAGAAAGCAAAGGGTTTTCCCGTATTAGATTCCTTTCCTAGAACACTAACACGCAGAACAAATAGTGGGGAAGTTAGAAAGCACAAACTTAAAGACGGCAAAAGCCGTTGGCACCATATTAAAAATAAAAAAGAAATATATATTCATAGAAAAGACTATTTTGCCAATGAAAGGTTGCTAACGGTGCAGGGTTTGTGTGTTTTAAAGCTTCAGAAACAGTATCTTGGATGCTGGATGCGGCAGTAGGTGCTTGAAGCAGTCCCAGGAGGAAGGACCTTCTCCACAGACCCACAGCGAAGAAAAAAAAATCGAAAAATAAAACCTCTCGTGGGAATGGAAAAGTTTGTCTTCTCAGGCACTTCTGTCTCCCAAGTCCTTCTTGCGAATGCTCAGCTCTGGGGCCACCCTCTTCTGTATGGAGAAAACACCTGCGCACAGCAGGAGGGCGGTCCTGTTACTCAACCGAGGGGGCATTTTGGAGGAGACCAGAGCCCAGGGCCCCCCGAGGCAATGGGGATGCTGACCCGCGGCAGCGCTGGGGACCCCACAGCAGCACCGGGGACCCCGCGGCACACCAGGCACCAGCAGCCAGCCCTGCCTCACCCGGCCACCCGCCCTGCTCCAGGGATGAGCGTGCCCTCGATAAGCGCCCGCACCCCGAGGACACGCCAGCACCCACCTGGTGCGGGGGCTGCGGGGCAGGTTAGGCGAGCATGTGGTCAGCAAAGGGCGCTCGGACGCCGTCGCTGTAGGCGTCCATGGGGTAGTCCCCGTCCATGTCCATGTGCATGTCGATGGGGTCCAGGGGGATGTCACCCGAGTACATGGGGCGGTAGCCGGGGTCCAGCTCTGCAGGGAAGGGACAGGGCAACCTCAGCTCCCGCCGGCGAGAGAGACTTCTCCAGACCTCAGCCACCCTCCTCCTCGTCCCCCCCACCCGGGGCAGCGTGTGGCACGTGGTGCTGCAAAGGACACAAGGGCCACCAGCCGCCCACCCGCCCCGAGCCTCTGGGCCAGCCCAGGCACACGGGGGAGCGGCCGCACGTTCTCCCGGGGGAGCTGAGCAATCCCGCTGAGCATCCCCAGGCAGGCCGGGCTGGCACTTTGCTGGCAGCCATCCAAGAAAGGCTTTAAAACCAGCCTGGTTTGGTGAGATGAGGCAAATGCCCCACCAGAGCACAGCCCACGGGGGGACCCCGCAGGAGGAGCTGGTGCCGTACTCACCATCTGAGTAGGGCTCGTTGATGGGGATCATGCTCTGAGCCTACAAAAGAAGGTGACGCAACTGAAGAGGGCGTTCGTGCTCACGTGTGCACGATGCTCAGGGGCTACCCGGTGCCCAGCCCCGTCCTGGGTAGCGGGTACCACGACCCAGGGCTGCTGGAGAGCAGAGGCCACAGCCGTCCACCCCCTGCCTCCCCACGTTTGCCGATCGCGCCCGTCCAAGCTCTGGTCGGAGGCGGTGGTGGCAGGTTTTGGAGGCAGGACGGGGCCATCTTAAGAGGCTCTGGTTTCCCCAGGGAAAAGGGCTTGTCTCCGTGCCCAGTGGGATGCTCACCGCCTCCCAGGCTGCCGGGTCGTGCTTGAAGAGGGAGTTGGTGAGCTCCACGGAGACGCGCTTTCTGTAGTCGGGGTTCTTGTCCTCCGAGATTCGGAAGAGCACGGCGGCTGCGTAGGTGGCTGCAGGAGAAGGGCAGCAGCCTCAGCCCCCGGTGCCGCGTGGCACCGAGGCACCAGAAGCCCCAGACCAGCTGCAGCTGGGGCGATGCCACGCGGCTGACAGCCCCCGGCACAGGGCCCGGCACGGCAGCGCTCACCCGTCCCCTCGTTCCTGGAGTGCAGCAGCTCCATCAGCGGAGCCGAGGCCCCCTCCGCATCGATAGCATCTGCCGCCTCCTTGTCCTGGGCCAGCTCACACAGCACACCAGCCGCGACACGCTGGATGTTCTCCACCGGCGAGTAGAGGAGCTGTCAGGAGAGATTAGCGGCAACGTGAAGCAGCCAGCGAGGAGCTGTCGTGCTCCTTGATGTGGTCTGACACGCGGATGCCGCCAGCCGAGCGCCGTGGCTCCCTGGCCCCGGCACCGCGGGGCTGTGCCGGCCCGGCGGGAGGTGGCAAAGTGCAGCCCCCGTGTCCCCCCAGCCCCTGACCTGCACGAAGAGAGGGATGGTGTTGAGGCGGAAGATCTCCATGCGGTTCATGGGGTCCCGGGCCAGGATGTGCAGTGCCCCCGTGCATCCCTCCACGATCTCTTCCATCTTCACTCCGTCCTGCCAGGGGACAAACGCTCAGCCGGGGCCCTGGAGCAGCCGGCGTGCCCCACGCCAGGGCACGAGACCACCCCGAGCATGGGCACAAGCTACCCCCCAGGGACAGCTCGGCTTTTGGGGTGCCAGGCTGTGCCAGGAGCACAGAGGCAAAGGGCCACCCCCGGGCAGACCCTGCCGCGGGGACTCACCGTGTAGGGCTGCTGCGTGCCGGCTGCTACGTGCCGCTGGGCATCCTGGTGAGCCTTGACCAGCAGCTGGACCAGGCGAGGGATGACGGCGGCCTCCTGGAGCGGGGCATGGTTGGCCGGGCACAGGGCCAGGTTGCGGATCAGGCCTATGGTAGCCTGGAGGAGAGAAGCAGGGAAGGAGAGATTCGTCTCGACCGTGGATTGGAGCAGCGTGTGCCCCCCGCGGGACCTGCCAAGCCGGGCCGCCCTCCCCCTGCCTCTCCCACCCCATCCCCCTCCGCGGCGCAGGCTGACTTCAATCTTCCTCCCACACCGGATCCGGCCCCCTCCCCGCGGGGGAGGCCGGGGCAAGTATTGATTCCAGCTGAGCAGCCGGCAGAAGCCATTTCCTCCATTAGCTGCCATCAAAGACGCAGCCCAACGGGACCAGAGCCGCAGCGGCAGCAGCCCGCCATCGCTCCGTGCACGGCACCGGCTGCAGACCCCCCTCAGCAGCGTGTCCCACCACGGGCCAGCGGCCGAGGGCTCGCTCAAGCCCAGCCACCGGCTTCCTCCGGCCCCCAACATCCCCCCAGCCCCTTTACCTTCACCAGTGGCCACTGGTTGGGCTGGTTGAGGAGCTTGACGATAGCGGGGATGCCGTAGTTGAGCCGCACCGAGTTTTGCGCCATCTCGGCCTCGGGATGCCGGCTGGTGAGGTGCCGGAGAGCGCAGACGGCCGGCTCGGTGATGTCCTCCTTGTCGCCTGCCCGCAGGATGGTGTGGATCAGGGCCTCCACCCCGTTCGACTGCGTCACCAGGGTCTTGTTCTTGCTGTTGTTGCAGGTCAGGTTGGAGAGGGTGCCGGTGGCACAGGTCAGCACGTTCACGTCATCGGAGCTCAGCTGGTTCACCAGGATCTTGAGGACGCCGTCCAGGCCCTCCTGCGGGAACGGGGACGAGAGCTCGGACCAGGCACCCCCGCAGCCAGATCTGGGCTCAGCCAGCGGCTGGGCTGCAGCCCCGTGCCCGTCCCCTGTGTCTGTCGCCTGGGCGAGGGGAGCCAGAGCTGCTCCCCCCGGACAGGCCAGACACCCGGCCTTGGAGAGGAGGACCCCCCTCCCGCAAGGACGGCTCCTGCCATTGCAGAGAGGATCCAGCCCCCGGCCGCGCTCTTCCTCCCAGACCTGGCACCCTCTCCCCTCGAGACCCAGGCTCGCGTGGCTGCTCTCGCTGGAGCTCGCACACCCCTTGTTGCAGACCCCGGCCCCCCACGTCCTTGCCCCACGCGCTTCCCAGCTCCGCGCGGGCCAGAGCAGGCAGCAACGGCGGGGAGGCAGCGTTTGTGCCTCCCACACTGCGCCTTTCCCTGTCCCCCTGCAGCCAGAGCTGCTTCTCCGCGATGCCGGCACTGCGTGAGCAACAGGCGCTCACGACACGCGCGGTTTTACTTAGAGTTTAACGTCTCCGGCAGCTTGTCTCCGCTGGGAAGTGCAAACAACGCACCCGCCGGTGCTCCTCACGTGGTCCCGGGGTGACCCGGGTGCCAGCCATGCCAGCAGGCAGCCAGCAGCAGGGCAGGAAGGAGTTAAAGGTGCCATGGCCGTGTCCCCCCCCCCAATCCACAGAGCCAGGGGATGGTTACGCGCCAACCCAAATAGTTTCCACGCTGCATCAGGCGCTAATCTGCACAGAGAGGCGGCCCCAGCAGATGGGGAACGCATCAGGAGGCAGCACAGGGCTGGGGAGAGCAACGCCAGAGCAGAACTCGGGGTCACCCTCGCACCGACTGCCTCTCAGCCCCACGGGCACAAGCCCTCGACAGCAGCTCCCTCGCCGGGGAAGGAGCCGAGCAGGCGGCCGGTGCCAGGGCAGGCTGCCGGGGACTCCCTGAGTAGTAGCCCCGGTGATGCCCTGCTGAGCGCGTCAGCAACTGCCGGCGGCTGCGGCACACGGCCGGGGACATGGCACGAGCGCTGGCAGCCGGCTGGCACGGGAAGGGCCGTGGGCAGTAAGCAGCTTCCCGCAACGCCAGGCAAACCCCTGCTGCAGCGGGGCTCAGGCACAGCTGGGCATCCCCTCGCTCCGCCAGGCACACGTGCTGCCACCGCCCCGCAGCTCACTGGGACTGGAAATGGCACAAGGACATCGCTTTGGATTCAGTCTGGCACAAACAGAGGGCGAGGGGCAGCCCGGCAGCTGGTTCGGAGAAGCCTCCGAAATGCTGTGTTGAAGCATGACTCGGGGTCCCGCAGACTCACCTGTTTGGTAGCCACGTCAGAGAGGTTTCGCAGGGTCCAGAGGCAGTTCTGGACCAGCCTGGGGCTGGAGCTGGTCAGGTGCTTGCCCAATGCCTGCATGCCGCCTGCCAGGAAAGGAGACACCAGCCCATCTGTAAATACCCAAAGCTGCCCCAGCAGAGAGAAGGGAGAGACAGTGGGTCTGCGTGGTGAACGTGGGCTGGGCACCCCCTGACCGATGCCTCCAACGCACCGCACAGCCTCACGTCTTAGCGGACGCTCAATGCGGTGCGGGAAGACAGCTCCCGACCAGCCAGCCAGGCCAGATCTTGCCCACGCACGGTGCCAGGAAAGCACCTCAGCAGCCTTTCAGAGCAAGAAACCAGGACACACGCAGGTGGTTTCACCTGGCTGTGCAAGGCATCTACCTGTCTCGCACATCAGCTGTGAGACGGCACCCTCAGCTGCATCACCCCGACGCCACCATCCTCCTCCTGTTTGACACCGGCTCTGCCGCAGCCCCCCAGCCCCTCTTACCAGCCTCAACGATAGCAGGCTTGTTGCTGGGGCACACCGACAGCACCTTGAGCACCCGGCTCGTGGTCCAGAGCAGCTTCTCGTAGTTGTAGCTGCGCATGATCTGCACCAGGGCCTGGGGTCCTCCGTTGGCCAAAATAATCAGCTGCAAGACAGAAGGGCCAGCGTCGGGGCGTGCGGCAGCTCCGGGCTGCCGGGACCACCGCTCTGGTTTCCCCAGCTCGTGCCAAGACACAAGTCAGGCAGGAGATCCAACCCCTCAGCGCGCAGGAGTGCTTTGGGTCACCCCCGCCGGGGCCGTGCACTGCCACCGCCCGCACCGGCCACCTCAGCCCTGCGCACCGGGGTCCCTCGCCCCGCGCCGCAGGCGGGACGGGCAGCAGCCCCCCGCCCAGCCAGTATCAGAGCAGGTCCAGGGACCGAACCTCCACACGAGGCTGGGATGACTCGTGCGTAGGAGGAGAGAGAAGCAGCCAAAGAACAAGGATAGAGGCATTGCCCGGAGGAGCAGGGGGAGAAACCCAGCCAAGCCGATCTACCGGCCAGACTGGGACAGTCTGCGCTTTCAGGGACGCTCCACCTGCAAGAGGTCGGATGCGGCAGCGTCGCAGACAGCACGACTGCTCCGCTGCCGGCTGTGGCCGGGGGCCAGACGGGCTGAGACGGTGGGAGCTCCCACCCCTGCCTCCTGGGGTTCTGTCTGCGAGGAGCAAGGTTGGGCAACTACCCCCCTCCTGCCCTCCCTCCGGCAGGACCCCGCGCCGCCGGGCAGGCCAGGCTCTCCGAGCCCACCTTGCTCTCCTGGTTCCCGTAGGCGAGGAGCTGAAGGCAGTCAGTGGTGATAGCCAGGAACTTGGGGTTGTTCTTGTTCAGCAGGGGAACCATCTTCTGCAGGCCGTCGGCCAGGCGCACAGCCATCTTGGCCCCTTCCTGGTAGAGCAGCAGGTTGTGCAGGGTGGTGATGGCGTAGAAGAGGACCGACTCGACCGGCGAGCTGCAGGCAGGCAGCACAGAGCCACGTCAGCGCGGGCAGCTGCCTCCAGGCTCACCAGACTGCCGGCGGAGCCCACAGAGCTGCCCCGAGCCCCGACTCCCCCCCAGCGCCCTTCAGCAGGACCCGGTGCGAGGCCGCCGTGCCGCGTGGCCCCGGGGTGGCCCTCAGAGAAGGGACACCTACTCCTCGGGGCAGAGCACAGACTGAGCCCCATCTCCACGGACAAGGCAGCGTGCGGGACTGCTCCCCTCCTCCTGCAACCTGCACAGCCCCTGGGGCTTTCGCAGGCTAAAAGGCTCAAGGTCTCCCACTCCCGTGTTTTGGTGTGAGCACAGAACCCACATCTAGGGGCAGCAGGAGCCCTCCCCTCCTCTGCCCCCAGCCCAGGCACTCGCCCGGCTGACAGCCCGGGAGGGACCGCTCGGCTCTGCCGTCCTCTCAGGACCCCTCGCCAGCATCCTCATACCTCAGCATCCTGACGAGGGCCGGGATGCCGCCGGACTTGAAGATGGAGAGCAGGCCCTCGCGGTGGTGCGAGAGGTTGTGCAGGATGCTGGTGGTGCAGCGGGCCGTGTCCAGGTCGCTGGTGCTCTGCATGGTGCGGACCACGGCTGCCACGATCTGGGGCGACTGCATCAGGGCACGGCGCGACGCCTCCTTCTTGGAGAGCTGGTTGACGATCATGGCTGCTTTGCTGACAACCACCTGGGGTGGGGAGAGAAGCCGGCGGGTGGGAAGGGGTCACACTGCTGCCCACCACAGGAGGGATCCCACTCTGCCGGGCGAGAGCCGGCCCAGGGCTGCCGCGCATCGCGCCGGGCAGGGCGGCTCTGGAGCAGCAGAGCTGGCACGGCAGCGCAGGCAAGGATTGTTATTTTTAACAATCATCATTCACGATGCTCCAGGAGCTACGCTGCAGTTTGCAGCAGCGGGCAGCACACGGTCGGGTCCGTGGAGCACAAGCGTGCTGCAGGGACGGGCAGGGGGAGGGCAGGGGGGGCTGGAGCACCGAGAGCCAGCAAGAAGCACTCGGCGTCTGTGCGAGGCCAGGGCGGGAGAAGAACCGTGTCTGAGCAGCGAGGACAGGCTGTGAGGAGATGCGGGTGGGCAGAGGTGGGCTCAGTCCTGTTGCGGGGCAGAGGCGACCGCAGAGCTTTGTCAAGGGGAAGGAGCCAGACGGCAGCCCCGCAGCCCCGCGAGGATGGGAGCCCGGCTGTGCTGTCACGGTTGGGGAAGCGCGCCCCGCAAGTCTGGCAGCTGAAAGCCCAGAGGCAAACCACGCTTCCTTACCGGGTCCTCATCATTGAGCAGCTTGGTGAGCTCCGGGATAGCGCGGGTGGCCAGCTCGGCGTCGTCCTGGTAGTTGATGAGGTGCACGATGGCCGATTTCAGCATCTGGGAGGGCTCTGCCAGGCGCTGCACGTTGGTCTGCTGTCCCTCCAGCTGGGTGGTGATGAGCAGGGAGCGGTCCTCCACCGTCTCGGGGTACATGGCGGCCCGGACACGCTGGGCCCGGGTCATGGCCAGCTGAGCCTCCATGTCCACTGCAGGGGTAGATGGGGAGGCAGCGTTAGAGTCCGGCTCTCTCCGAGGAACGCTCCCAGCCCTGCTTTCCCATTTCAATTAGCTGAGCAAGAGCTTCGCGCAACGACACCGGCAACAACGTCAGCAGTCCCAGCACGCTCTGCAAGGAGCCGGTGCTTCAAAGTGTAAACAGATACGGCAGCGCAGAGATAAGACAACGCTCAATTAGGCAGCATGATTAGGCAGTTGTCACACAAGGCCCATTAATTAAAAAAATAAGGATATTTGCAACTTGGGACCAGCTGGCACTGGGGATTAGGAGAAGGACACGGCGGCCTTCCCCGTCAAGGATGCCAGGACGAGCGTGACCCCCGGGGCAGAGATGCTGCAGCAGCCACCCGCAGTCCCCACCTCTACGGCACAGGGACCGCGCGGGGATCGGGAGGGCTCATCCCTCTCCATGGGGCTCTGCCTCCCTGGAGGAGCTGGCAATTAAACCTTCCAGGGCCCACCACTGACGGGGGGAACCGCAAAGGCGAGTGGAGCAAAGCAGTCCTCTTTTAAGGGATAAAGCTGGAGGAAGCATCTCCTTTGGCTTTGGGGGCTGCGTCTCTGTCTGCTTTGCCCTTGCAGCAGCCGGAGAAGACAGGCCGGCTGGCGGGGCTTTACGGCACACGCTGGCAGCTCTGCCAGCCGCGCTGAGACAGGTCTCCCGAGCAGGCAGACAGGCAGCAGAGCAGACGGCCGATCCGTGGGCTGGGATCAGCTGTTCCTATCTCGAGCCAACCCACCGGCGTGCTCGGATGTGCGTGCACAGCTCAGCACTAGTGCGGGCTGGCTGCACGCCGCCCCTACGCAAGAGCCTCTCGGCGCAGGGAAGGACAGGAGGGAGCATATTTTAGGCAGCAACAACTCCCGGGGTGTGGAAGGCGGTGTAGAGGAGTGCCCAGAAGGAGCACGGCTCACGGGGGAGGCGGAGGAAGGCAGCGACCGAGCAGCCAAGCTTGTGGATGTGCCCGGCCCCGCAGCCCCTACCTTGCGCTTGGCTCTGGCCCTGGCTCCCTCCCTGGCAGTAGCTCGTAGTGGTCGTCTTCTTGATGGTGTACTGCTTCCCGTAGACCTCATCATCGTCCCCGAGGCACTTGCTGCTGACGGAGGGCACCTGGGTGTTGACGCCGGAGTGGATGCCCGAGTCGTAGGTGTAGGTTTGCTGCCACTCTGTCACCTTGATCGGCTGCTCCATCATGTTCATCACCTCCATGGCTGCTCTGCGGGGCAGGAAGGGGAGAAGTTACGCCTCTGGCAGAGCCCAGCTCACCGCAGCACCCTCCCGCTCCTCTCCTGCACCGAAGCGCGCGGCAGACCCCGGCGCGGCAGCCGGCCCCTGCGCAGCCCACGAGCAGATCGAGCAGATCGCTATCTGCCCTCCTCCCCCACACGAGATGAAAGGCGGCACCGGGATGACGAACCCACAGCTCAGCACTTTGCTGCTCGTGTTCAGACATGAACCGTGGCTGCAACCGGCGCAGACCGCGCACGGCTGGCTGAGCCATCAGCCAGCGCCTGCCGCCCAACGCCGTGTCTCACCGCCTCGGTGGCAAAGGTGTGAGCAGGTTCTGCCCGGCACGGAGGGGGCCCGCAGACAGCCCCCCCCCCCCCCCCAGGCTCCCCCGGCTGCCCACAGGCTTTTTAAAGACCAGAGACAGAGCCTGGCAGAGAGCTGGGGAGAGCCACAGGGCTGCAGCTCCAAGAATAAAACAAACCTTTTTAGAAGTCCGCTGTGCCACTCCTAAAGCACCTAAAAATAACCAGGCGAAGCCACCGGCTTGGCTCTCCTCTGGGTGCTCAGCACCACAAGCACCCATGGCACAGTCCGGCGCTGGGCGCTCACCGTGCTGTGCCGAGCACCACGCTGTGGCTGCACGGTGCCAGGACAGGGCAACCCAGCACATCCCAAAACTCAGGACGAACCAGCCAAGGTTGCTTGCGAGCAGGGCTGGGTTTCCCTTGTCTTTAATTTTGGGATGCAGAGGGAGGGAGGATGGCTCATGGATTAACCCGAGCTCATCGGGGCAGGCGGACGCTGCAGGGCTGTGAGTCACCAGCCCCGCATCCAGCCCCCCGGCACGGCCAGGAGAGCAGGGATGGAGGGAGGCAGAGAGGGATGGAGACAACACCCAGCCAGCCCTACAACTGCTGACCCACCACCCAGGCACCCGCCGGGATTTCTGCCCCTTCCTCTGGCCACACAGGGCTGGGGATGAGTCAGAGTTTCAGAGGCGATAAGAGGCGAAGGGAGCAGCTGCCGCCCGGCATAGCTGGGCGCAGCAGCAACCGCACTTCCAAAGAGAGGTGTAATTACCACCTCCACCGGCACTGATTCACGCAGCAAGCTGGACCAGGGCGGCCGCGCACCCCTGGCTCTGCTCCAGCCGCCGGCACAGCTCAGGCTCGCGGGGACCAGGCGGGCTGGTGCGGCGGCCTCGGACCACGGTATCCTCCTCAGGGGGAGCAAGGGGAAGGGGGGACGAGCCCCTCACCAGCCCCGGTCCCCCACCACACCGGTGGCTGACTCAGGGCGTCGGGTGGTGGCCGAGGACGCGGCTTGCGTGGGGCGGCCCGGGCAGGGCACGGCACGCACGGGCTTGGCGCGGCTCGCCCCAGCGCTGCCGGCTATTCCCAAGGAGCGGCCGAGCCCTCGCGAGCGGCACAGGCCGGCGCTCACAGGGAAAAATCCCAGCCCGGGCACAAATGCTGGTTGCCAGGGAGCAGCGGCTGGTGGGAGGCAGGAGCCCCACCACGCTCCCGTCCCGCCAGCTGGATGCATCCTGCATCCCACCATGTCTGTCCCCCACCCAGCTACCTTCCCAGAGCCGCTGCAGGGCGCCGCTCCTGTCAATTCGATATTTTTTGAGCTGTCAAGCAGCAATCCGCAGACTAAGTACAGCTCCGGCTGTAATGGGTTGTGCATAATGCATGTTTATAAGGCAGCAAGAGAGGGACCCACTAATGGAGGCCAGCAGGGGCAGATCATTCCCACGGCGGGGCGCGGGCAGGAGCTGGGGTTTCCGTTTGGTGCAGCAGGGCGGTACGTGACACACGGCGCCGGGGGCGAGCCCGGCTCCGCTCCCCACCCCGTGCCAGAGCAGGGTTCGGCCAGGAGAGCCCTCGTGCCGAGCCGGGAGTGCCAACAGTGCCGCACACCCCCTGTGTGTATTCATGAGCTGTCGTGTTGGAGTTTGGGAGAGCAAGTCCTCCCAGCTGGGTCACCCTGGCCATAGTGGCAGAGCCTCCAAATTGTGTCGGGAAGCCCAAGAAAAGCAATGCCAAATCATGCCCGAGGAAGCATGGCGGGCAGGAGGGCACTCTGCCAGCACCGGCAGGGCAAGTTGCCACGGTGCAGGAACTAATGCGAGCCATCGCACATCCCTGCCAGGAGCTGGCACGCAGAGCCCCGGCAGCCGGGCTGCGGCCAGCGGGACCCCGGCACCCCCAGGCTGACGCTGGAAAGCTGCCCTGGACAGGGCAGGCGAGGGGAGCACGGAGCGGGAAAGCTCCCTGCACAACAGAGGGGGGTGTGAGGACCCCAAGCACCCACCCCAGCCAGGACGGGGACGCCCAGGCAGCAGCGAGCTGGAGCTGGCAGGAGGGGCTGGTGCTGCCTGCGCCATCGGTCAACCGGTAACGGCTGCTCTACAATTTACAGGCATTTGACAGGCACTTAATTTTTCAAACCTCTGTGAGTTCAGCTCAGACACAGGCTTCTTAGAGGGCTGCATTATGCATGAGCCATCCCCCCCCCGCCACCCCCTCCGTCTGCACCGCCGGCACCCCAGGGACATCAAAAGCCAGCAAAGCTCCTCAGAGCCCAGACACAAGCTCAGGTGATCGGCCCCAGACAAGCTCCAAGCAGGAGAGTGGGTCCAAGCTAATGAGCACCGTGTTAGACCCGTCTGAGCACGGTGCCCTGCAGGAATGGGGGAGAGGGGCCACCGGGGATGGGTGTTACACCGCTCAGGGGACTCTCCCTCCCCAGGAGCCCCCCAGAAAAGGACCACGGGCACCTTGTTAAACACAGCAGCCGTCCTTGCCCTGGAGCATCGCCCTGCCAGCAGCCCCTGGGGTGTTTGCTCACCGCTGCGGGCAGCCAGCGAGGCCAGCGGCACCCAAGGTGACGGGGCCAGTGGAGCAAATGTCAGACGCTCCAGCAGCAAGCAGTGACATTTTCTGAACCCTGTGTCAAACGTCCTCTGCTCGTCACTCAGCGAGGGCCAGACGCCTGACACGAGCTTCTCCCCCGTCCTCCGCGGCTGGGCTCTGTCCTCAGATGTCCTCCCTCCTCCTCAGCGGGATCGGAGCAAGACGGGCAGTCCCCCAGGCAGGGGATGCTGGTTACGCCTGTGTTCACCTTCAGCAGGAGCCGTTCACCGGCAACACTTTTGGTGGTGAACGGCTGCAGTGGGGCAGGACCCCTGCCAGCGGCACAGGGGAGGGCAGCAGCTCATGCAGGAGGGAGGAGCAGGGGGTATTTGGGGCACATGTGAAAATACCTGCCTTGGAGGGCTCAGCCATGAGCACAGGGGATGCTTGGGTGGGCTCTAGCCCTCTCCACAGCCAGGCCTGTCGGTAGGATGATTGCTGCTGAGCCCAGCCCTTACCTCCCTCCCACCGGGCTGTTATTAACCAGAGTGGGAAGCGGAGCACAGCAAGGGCAGAGCAGTACCACCCAGCCCTGGCTGAGCCCCTCTGCCTGCACAGAGCCAGGACCCCAGGGAAACAGGACTCACTCCCAGGAACAGCAAGGAAACCCCCTGGGAAACAATGAGGCAGATGTGGGAGACCCCACAGAGGGGACAGCGGGTTTGGGGGAGCACCTCCAGCATGCCCCCAGCACCACGATGGGGAACGGGCTGAGCCGCACAGGGGGCTTCGGCCACCCCCATGCAGGGGAGAGCCAGGAGAAGGTTAATCCCTCTCCCACCACTTCCCGCAGCCAGGAATGCCGGGGAAGGCAGAGGAAGCTCCAGCAGCTGTAAGGCACCGGCCAGCGGCTCATCCGCCCCCAGAGCCATTTGATCAGTGTCCAGGCAGCATCGCCCCCCCCCGGGACACCGTCTGCGGAGGAAGTCTCCAGCAAACACGCAGCCCCCAGGCCTGACCAGCCCTTCCCTCCGGCTGCTGGGAGAAGCCTTCGGCCTCGCGCAGGCAGGACACAGCCAGCAGACGTATGGCTGAGCTGCCCAAAACAGCAGCAGGGAAGCCATAAATGCTGCTTCACGCAAAAATAGCTATTTGCCCAGGGACTTCTTGAGGAGCAGCAGACCCTGGGGTGAACAGCCGTCACCCCCAATGGGGGGGACCACCCCTAAGTGAGCAGGTGGGGGGCACAGAGCACCCCCACATCCCAAGTCCCAGGCAGGGGCTGCACAGGAGCAGGCACCTGGGGGGGGCGGGGGGGGTGCGAGGGGCAGCCCAAGTACATCACGCACAGCTCCAGCCTGCCCTTGTCCCCGCGCAGAGCACGCTGTGCTGGCCAGCCCGGAGCAGCGTGGGATGCCGGCTGGGGGGCTGCTGTAGGTCTCTTGCGGAGCCCTGTCCTTGCACGCATCCTTCCTGGCCCTGCCGGGAACAGAGCAGCAGTGCTGGAGGTGCCCCCTCACCACGCGAGGGGGTGAGCTCAGCTGTGGGAAGCATGTGAGCGACTGCAATTACAGTCACTTAGGCTTTTAAGAAAAGGAAAGTTAAGAAAAGGAAAGAGGCAGTTAAGGCAATTCAACAAATGCAATGCAAGAGAAGACTATTTTAGAAGCACTTAGGCTACACGCAAGCTATCTCCGGTCCTCCCCACCCTCCTGGAGCAGCCAGGGGATTAGCGACTGTTTGCACAGACAGCGAGGCTCGGGGACAGCAGCCTTAACAGCCACAGCACCACGGCCCTCAGCACCATGGCCCTCCTCGGGGCAAGGGCAGCTGGGGCTCAGCACACCCGGGAGAGTTGCACCCTGAGGACCCCCTCCACCTGCAACCCCCTGCCCAGAGGCACCCAGAAGCGACACCATTGCACCGACAGCTAACGAAGCTGGGGCTGCAGCTAACGAAGCTCCCGCAGACACCGCAACAGACCCTGTACAGAAGCTTCAATGGTTTTGAAGAGGATCCCTCGCAGGAACACGCAGCAGGAGGAGACAGAGAAAGGAGCTTTTCAAGACCTCACCAGCATCAATGGGAAGCATTAGTCTCAGATCCCGGCTACCACGAGCCCTTTCAATGGGGCTCTACAGTGAAGATAAGTGGAAGAATTCAAAGGGGAACGAGAGCAGCTTGAAGTTTAATGAGGAGGAGACTGGCGACGGGGGATCAGTCTCTTGTTAGAAAGCAAGCTGTAACGGTGCGAGGCCGCCCTGGCCCCGGCCCTGCACACAAAGGAGCCGATGGCCTTTGTTCGCCAGCGCTCACGCATCCGGAGCAGCTCCCGGCCGCCCCACCAGCTCCGACAACTTCAGGTCACTCGGGGAAGGCAGCCGAGGGGTGCAAGGGCTACTCTTCAGAGCTGGGCTTCCTCGCTGGAGGAGGCTCTAAAACCCTATTTATTTTTCAGCTGCTCCCGACGAGGTTAAGTTTGAGCTGCCTAGAGCCCCATGCAAAGCCCCCACTGCTCCTGCTATCCAGTGGGTGCCGCATACCCCCCCACCCCGAGCGTGGCGAGACCAGTCTCCCAGCAGCAGAGCCAGCCCCAGCAGCACGGCATTTCAGCTGAGCAGAGCGGATCGTGGCGGATGCTCTCCAAAACAGAGCACGTTCCCCAAGCCTCTGGAAATGCCTCGCCTGCACCCGAATTAACAGCTACTGACAGCTCCAGCACACGCCAAGTCCAGGCTGTAATATTTTGGCACTTCACATCACAAAATGACAAGGTATTATCCGTCAAGCACTCTCCCGTTGCGAGAGCACGCACAACACTGGGCATGACACCCACCCTCCTGCAGCACACTATGGGGCAGCCGAGCCCCTGCACGGGGCACCACGGCCCCGAGAACTGCCCGACACCTGGGACTCGTGCAAGAGCTGTGCCAAAGCACCATCTGCTGCACCACGGCTTGGGCTTCCCCACGGAGCCCCGCTGCCCGTGCCGTGCCCTGCCGCAGCCCCGGCTTGCCCAGCGTTACCTCCCTGCCCCGTATGCACAGCACTGCTGGGCACCGGCACAGATCCAGCAGCCTTGATTTGGGATCAGGTCTCCCTCTCGCAGCTCTTGTGCCATGCCTGGCTGGCTCTGCCCATGTGGGGCAAGACCCACAGCAGGACCCCAGCCCAAGGAGTGTTTTCCCAGGGACATTCACATGCTGAAGACCCATCGCAGGGTCTCTGGCAGCACATCTCCCCTCCTCGCATCCTCAGTTGCTGGCACAGACACTGCCATCTGCAGAAGCACCAGGATCAGGAGGACCCACACGGGCACATTCCCTCCTCAATTAAAGTTTGCTGATCTCATTAGAAACACTGCTGGGAAAGATGGGAACTTGCCACTTGTCCATGGAAAAGAGAACTGGCATGGTGCAATTAATCACAATAACTCCATCTGGATAAAAAAAAAAAAAATCATTATTTTGTTTTAAAGAGCACAAAGAACAAGTTGTCCTTTAACAACATGATAGTTGCAGGCTTTAAATTTAGGCTTTGAGGCTCACAGGCTGTTCCCAGCTCCAGTCATGGTGTCCCGAAACACGGGATTTTGCCACCTGGCCCTAATGCTGCCCGAGGAGCCGAGGCAGTGGGGAGGGACACAGGGCTGCTGAGCCCCGGCTTAATTTCTCCATCCAGTTGCATTACATCTGTAAACTTCAGACGCTTCACAAGAAATTATCACCAACACCCGTCAGCACCCGGCCTGTCGGAGCAAGTTAATGATTTGTCACCAGGGCTCTGCCCGCGCGTCACAGCGATTACGGCAGGGCTCCTTACAGCAGCCAAAGGTCTCTCCCGCACCAGCAAAGCCCACACACTTTATCCAGCCCATCCACCCTCAAAAGCCATGGGGGACCACGGCGCATCCCACGCCACAGTGTCCATGCCTCCCTCCAGCAGCGGAGCAGGCTCCCCCCTGGGTGGGCACCGCTGCTCACTTGCCTTCACCACCTCCTGCGGGTTGGATCACCCAGGCATGGGATATTCAGAAAACACTGAGCATTCCACCTCACCCAGCTGCCAGCTCCAGTTCCTGCTTGGGGTCTCAGAAGGAGCCCAAGGACTTGCTCGGTTCAAACGAGCCCCAGCATCCACAGGAGCAGCACAAGGCTCCTGCCCTGTTTGCAAAGCGATTTTGGAGCCAAGCGACCAAGGCGTGTTGAAATGCCTCCGGGCCTGTCAGCAGCTGCAGCAAAACCCATCAGGACTGGCATATTTAGAAGGGTATTTCAAACCTCTGCCTAATTAGAAACATCTTCATCTCCCCCCACAGACGTCAACAAGCCATGCAGCATTCCCACACCAGAGGTGGGAAGCAGAGAGGGGGAGTTCTGCCCATGGAGGCACCTGCGCAGCTCCAAAGCCAACCCAGTTTAAGCACAGACATGGTGTTTAGCTGCTTAGGTCAAGTTTTGAGATTTCTTTGGAGACAGAGTACCTGCGCCTTCACACCCCCACCGTCCTCCGCCACTTCGCCAAATAGTGTCCATGGGGAAGGGGGATAAAACCAGCCCTTCTGAAGCAGAGAGCACTGCAGCAATTCAAGGCACCAATGCAGCCCCCGGTGCTGCTCCTCGGTGTCCTCCTGAGCTGCCATCCCAGCTGCTTCCATCTGCACAGACCAACCTGGGACACCCCACGGTCTCACAGGACTGAGAGCCACCACCCAAGCCCCAGCTCTGGGTGATGCTGGGTGCCCCACACACCCTGTCTGGGTGGGAAAGTGCCAGCTGAGATCAATGTAAGAGCTGAAGTCCAAGGTAAGCTTGTACAGTTTTAATAGAAATTAAATTTCTTTTTAACTTCTGTTAATTAGAAGCCAGTCTAATTTAAACCTTCAAGACTAGCACAAGCCTCGGTACAGATGCTGCAATTAAAGTCTTGAAAGTTCTCTGCAAAGAGCCTCCACTTCCCCTGCTTGCAAAGCGGGGGCCAAGGGCAGCTCCGCTCCCGAAGGCTCTGCCATCTGCGAGCGGCAGTGCGCCCAGCAGAAGCGCCGTCTTAAACCCCGGAGATCTGGAAGTGTGATAAAAAGCCAAATCCCATCAAGTGCTCCCACACCAAACCACAGCCTTGAAGGGAAACCATCCTCACAGGAACAGCCTCAGCTGAAAAAGCCATGCAGCTGCACCACAGTTGCCTGCCCCAGCTGCTAGAGCTGATTAAGGATTTCAGGTGGGGAAAACAAAGGGGAGAGTTAATGGGATTAGGACAGCACTGAATATTACACTGAAACACAGCACTGGGACCAGAGGGGAAATTCTCCAGGGACCCCAGCTGCAGCAAAGCCACGAGCCACCCACACTGCTGAGGTGGTCAATGCTCTGGGGCTAGTGCACAAATCGCTCGCATGCCCAGCCCCGGCAGACCCCCCCAGCAGTCTGGCTCAGTCCCACCGGGATGCATGCGCTTCCTGGAGCCGGTGAGGACACGCCACATTGCCCAGACAATAGACCGTAAACGCCATTGTCTGGAAGCGAGGGCCCTGCCGCAGCCGCCCCACCTTCCCCCAGCACCCCGCAAGCCCCCCGAGCATTGGGGACCCACGTCTCGCCCAGCACCCGTGCAGCAGCCAGCCCTGGAGGGGAAAACACCCCTCAGCCACTGATGCCAGGAGCTCTGTGCATTCCCATCCTGACGGCCAACTTGTTTAAGCCAAATTAGCAGTCAAATGGGTTTTTCATGACACTTTATGGAAATCCTCCAAAGCAATGAACGATTACAGGCTTCAGATGCACAATGACTGTTTCATCGGGTACCCCGTACCCTTCCAGCCGACTCCGATAAAACGCTGGCAGGGCCACAGAAAGGGATCTTAAAGTCTCCCAGCCCCATTTACCGGCTGGGCCAGACACCGGCTCCCCCCGAGAGCGGGGCCAGGAGCAGACCCCACGGGCGCCGCACCCGCCCTGGATGCAGACGACAGCCCTGAGCAAACGCCCCGGCACCGCTCCAGCCCCGTCCCCGCGGCAGCTGGCAGGGAGACGCTTCGCCCCCGGCTCCCCACCAGCCTGATGGCAGATGGGCCCGAGACCACCGGGTGTCAGGGCTGGCAAGCGGCACCAGTGCCAAAACCAGCACAACGTGGGCTGGAGCAGGAGGTGCGGTGACCACAGGGGCTGGACCCAGTGGGGTCACGGGGTGTCCCTGGCCCCCACCGGGAAGGTGACAGGGGACATCATCCCGGACATGGGGCTCGCCCAGGCACCCTGACAGCATCACAGGAAAGCCAGGGGGGTGCGTGGACTCTACTGCCCATCAAGAGTGGGTGCAGGCTGCTGTCTTCGCACCCGTGCGGGCATGACAGCGGCGTGGGTGACCCAGGACCGTCCCCAGCTGGTGGCCGTGCCCTCTCGGCAAGCGTTCACGCTCCTCTCGCAGCACAAACGTCTCTCCAAGTTGCTGGTACGGCAGCCTACGTTTTCTCTCTCCGGGCAACTCCCAGCATTATCCTTTCATCTCTGCTGTAAACCTGATTAATTAAGCTAATCACTCAGCTAACGCAATTAGAGTGCTCTCTCCTCCCCAAACCCCAGACAAAAAGGCAGCCGAGTTTCGCTCCCCCCGCATTAGCCTGTGCGGATATCCACCGGCAGCGGGGGGCTCAGCCAACACCCCCCCCCCCAGCAGCCGGGGAGAGGACTCCCCAAACCCGCCTGAAGGCGCGGGGCAGCCCACCGGCACCCGTCGGCCTCCGGTGCGGCCTGGCCGGCATGACTCACGGCACCGAGCAGCCACGCTTTGCGCAAGAGCCCCGGGGCCACCTGGGCGAGCAGCGTGCCAGGGCCTCGCCCGCTGAGCCGCGGCCCCGGGCGGGGCCGGGTCCGAGTCCGAAGCCGCCGCCTCGTACCGGGACGCGGGGTCGGGGCCGCAACTTGCGAACTCGCTCCTGCGGCGCCGGGCGGGGAACCGGGACAACCCGGCCGCCCGCTGGGGCTCGCCCCGCGGACCCGCCCGACCGGATCCGCGCAGGCTGGGGCTCAGCCGCCGACAACCCCCCCGCTCGCCCCCGGCCCCACGCGGGACGAGCCGGGCTCACGGGCAGCACCCGGCTCCGCCGCCTGCGGGGAGCCCTGCCCCGGACGACGGGCGGCGGCGGGAGCGACCCGGGGCGCCTGGCGCCGCCGCGGCCCGGACACCTGGTTCCTCCCAGCCCCGAACTGCGGCGGCTCCCCAGCCCCGCACGGCGGAGCCCGCCCGGCCCCGGCGCCCCCCAGCCCGGGACGCCCGGCGTGCCCCGGCCCCGCCCCGGTTGCCCCGGCCCTCCCGGGCTCCCCGGGGGCCGCAGACCCGCGGCCCGGCCCCGCTCACCTGCGCGGCGGTTCCCCCTGCGCGGACACTGGCGGCCGCCCCGCTCCTGCCCGAACAAAAGGCGAGCAGCGCCCCGCGCGCCGCCCCGCCCTGCCCCGCCCCGGTACACGCCCCGCCCTCCCCGCACCGCCGGATCGCTATTGGACCGCCGGCACGCCCGTCAACTCCGAGACGCGCCGGGCACCGCCCCCGCTGGACGTGTTTATCCGCTCTCCATTGGCGGGGGCGCGGCCGCCCCGCCCTTCGCCGGCAGGCGATTGGGCGGCGGGGCGGGGCGCGGCGGCGGGCGGGGAAGGGCGCGACCGCCGGGGGGGGGAGGGGGGAAACACCACCTGGGTGACGTCACTGGGCGGGGCAAGGCGGAGATCGGGGCGGGGCCAGGGACCCTCCCCCGGGCAGGGGGCGTGGCCGGGACGTTCCTGGGCAGGGCGGGGACCCCCGGGCGCGTACGTGGGGTGCCGGGACCCCCGAGAGGGAGCTCGGGGCTCCCCCCCGCCCCGGCCTCGGCCTCGGCCCTGCGTGTCCCCCTCCCCACGCTCCCGACCTCGCCCGGGGGCTGCAGGCAGCCCGGTCCCTGCGGCAGCAGCACCCGCCCGGGAGGGGCCGGAGGGGAGCGGAGCGCGGGTGGGAGGGGGCCGGGGGCTGCCTCCCCCCCCGGCCTCCCGGCTGTCCTCCCTGCGCCCGAGGGCCCACGTCGCGGAGCCGCGTGGGGCACCCCTGGCTCCTGCAGCCTTTACGGTGTTGGCATCGGTGGGTGCCCGGGTGCGGAGCCGGTAGCGCGGGTGGCGGGGCAGGGTCCGGCCCTGGAGAACCACCCGACCCCGGGAAGGGGGCTCCACGCCGCCCCGGTGGGGAAACGGAGGCAGGAGCCCGGCAGCGGCAGCAAGAGGCACTGGGTGACGGCAGCCCACGTCACCCCAGTCCCTGGCCAGACTGGTCCAGCTGGGTGCTGCCGCCGCGTCCCGGCTCACCCGCTCCTCGCCAGCCCCGGGCGAAGCCTCCGGCACCCGAGTCGCCGATGAGCACCCAGTGCCAGGGCACGTCCCGGCCCACGGCGGGGATCCCCAGGCCTCCTGCTACCCGGATTTGGGGATAGGGGTGAGGGGACACATCCTGCACACACACACACCCCCCATCAGCCCCTGCACAGTCCTCTGCCACACCTGACTGCAGGCACCAACTCTGTCGGGAAATCACAGCTCTGGAGGGGGGTGGGAGACAGAGCTCCAACCGCCCCTGCAAGAAAACGGGATTCCATCACCGTGCACAGAGCGGGGGATCCAGGGCACAGCGAGAGCCCTCCCAGCACAAGGAGGAAAGGGGCCCATGGCACTGCACGGCACGGCAGGGCACAGCTGAGATGACAGCCGAAAAACTCATTTATGTTCCTTCGCAGTCAAGGTCAGGGGAGTCAGGGAAGCGCAGCGCTGCCTTCATGGTGTTAACCCACGGAGTCCTGCAGGCTTACCCCCCCCACACCCCACCTCTGCACCCCTGGCACCTCCCCGCAGCCCAGCTCTGCCGGCCCTGCACACCTCGGGGGACGGTGGCCATGCTCGCAGCCCCAGCCACTGCCGGGGTCACACCACCGGTCGCAGAGCTGCTACTCCTGCCCGGCGCTACCAGGAGTGCCGGACCCTGCCGGCACCTCTGCACCCAACAGCTGCAGGTGGGAGCAGGGACGGGACCCCCGGCCTGCAAGGGGCTTCGCCCGGTGCCAGCAGAGGAGCAGGAGCAAGGCAACCGTGTGCCCCAACGTGAGTTTGGGGCTGGCGAGGGGACGCCGTGCCCAGGCGCTCGTCAGAGCAGGGCGGAGGCCCCGTGGGCCCTGTGCCACCCTCACCCGGCTTGTTGGGACGATAAACAAGCCTTTGCTTCCCGTGCCGCCACGCCAGTGCACTGGGCTGAGTGCTTCCCGCTGATCCAGGTGCAAGTGCCGCCGGCCGCACCCCGCCAGGCCGGTGCTCCCCTCCCGAGGGTGGCCATGACCCATCGGTGACAAACCCCATTCCTTCTTGGGGGACAGGACAGCCCTGCCCTGGACAGAGATGCAACGGGCTGCTCCCGCCGCCAGGACTGCCTCCCCTTAGCTCTGCCCCGAGCCCCGAGCCCTGCCCACAGGTCTGGGGGCTCAGCCCCATCCCCTGTCCCAGTGCCCGGCTCCACGCAGGGAGGGCAGAGCTGGGAAAGCCCTGGTAAATGGGAGCTCCAAGGCAGGGCAGGGTGGGGTGCTGGCAGCCTCCCCGCCGCCCCCTTCCTTCCCTTCCCTTCCCTTCCCTCCCCCAGGGCGAACGCCGTGATTCAGCCTCTCTCGGTTTCAGTCCTCGCAGCCAACTTCCATGGGGAGCAGGAACGCACCCGGCGCGGCAGGGAGGAGCGAGGCGGCCGCACGCTGCCCGACGCCCCGTGCCCAGGGCAGGCGCAGGCCTGTCCGCAGCGATGGCAGCCTCCGAAACGGGCTCCAAAATGCGCCGACGCCGGCGGGAGGGGGTCGTCCCACCTTGCCGCCCTGGACCCGCATCGGGGAACGCAGGCTGCACCCTCCGGACAAGCAGCAGGACGATGCACATCACACCCCAAACACCCGTATTGGGGTGAGGCATGCTGCCCCCCAACCCCCCCCTGCAGCCCCCTCATACCACCTGGCAGCTTTTCCTGCACAACGGGGGGTCCCACATCCCCGTAAGGATCCCAGCGTGGTTGTGGCCCCCTCAGGGACCCCCCAGCCCCACAAGAGCCTAGCTGCTCTCATGGCCTTCAAGGTTCCCCAGCCCCACAACCCCCCCCTCAGCCCCCTGTGGGGTGTCCCCCACTTTATGGGGGCATCCAGCCCCCCAACCCGTCCCTCCCCCTCCCACAGCAGGGCCTCTCCCAGCCCAAGCATCCAGCTCACACACCTTAGCCCCAGGGAGCCCCGAGGCGGAGGCAGCCATGAAAAGACCAGTCCAGATTTTATTAAAAGTTCAGCACCAGTAAATATAAAAAAAGAAAGCGACTGTGCAAGTCGGGAAGTATTAAATTAACGGAGCTTAAGGCTACAGAGGGCTGGTGTGGCAGAAATTCAAGGCACACGCAGGGCACGGGCAACGCAGCCTCGCCAAGCTGCAGCCACGCGGCAGCATGGGGACGCCGGCACACCGGGAGCCCCGTTGTAGCACCAGGCCGTGGGCTCCGAAGGGGGCTGGCTGGTGGGCTGGGAGGCTGGAGGCACCAGGGTAGAAGCCCCGGGGAGCCCTGAGGAGGGGCAGGATCGGCACGCACGCCCGGCTCCGGCAGCACCGTGTGTTGCTCCCAGAGCAGGGGCAGCCCTTCAAACCCCTCGAGACAAGATGGGGGTCGGTCCTGGCACACCATCCGCAGGTCCTGGGGAGGAGCTGAGGGACACAGTACCCCCCAGTGCTGCGGGGCACTGCCGCTGGGCAGGGCTCTTGGGGACATCGGGGACAGGGGTGGTCCCGGGGGAGCTCCCGGGCAGGCAGGGAGGTTTGGCAGTGCTGATGCTCCACCAACGGGAATTGGGCTGCACTCAGAGCAGCAGATGTCCAGACGGCAAATGCAGCCCTGCCGCAGGGCACCGGGCAGGATCAGCCCTTCCCCGCGAGCCCAAGTTTCTGTGCGACGGTTGGCAGGAGCCCAAAGCCCGGCGTCCCCGGGATGGCGTCGCAGGGCCACCGCCGTCCAGCTCTGTCGGGGCCGGGCGCCCCTCCGCCTGGCTCATCGCAGGGTCTCTGCAAACAAGGAGGGCTCGGTGGCACCGGGGCGCTGGCAGCAGCCACCCCCCACCCCGCGGCACGGCCCCTGGCATCAGGAACCTTGGTCGGCTTTGTCCCCCTTGGTCTTGGGCTCCTGCCACCACTCTGCGAAGAAGCCCTCCTCGTAGTCGCCTTCGCCCTCGAATTCGCCGTCGGAGGGCAGGTTCCGTGCCTCTGTCTCCTCGCCGCCGTCCACCTCCATCTGCAGCACGGGACGGGCAGGAGGAGGCAGCGGGGCTCAGCGGCCCCGTCCGCAGCCTCTTCTCCAGGGCTGGTTTGGGGGTCGGACCCCCCGCCCAAGGAAGGGCCCTGCCCTGGGGTACCCCCAGCACTCACCCGCACCACCCGGCACCCCCAGAAGCACCCGGCTGCACCCACACCGGGGCCGTCATTTACCTCGTCGTCAGCCTGCAGGTACTGCCTGGCGAAGTCCAGCATCTTCTTCTGGGCGGCCGTCTGGTTGTGGTAGCGCACGGCTTCCTGGGCACGGGGAGGGAGCGGGGGCTGCGTCAGCCCCTCTGCTGCCAGCAGAGCCACGGGACGGGGGTCTGGGGGGTCCTCACCGGCCGGGGCTCAAAGTCCTCCTCCTGCAGGCGCCAGCGCTCACGGTGGAAGCGGTAGTAGACCAGGTTCTGCTGCATCACGGCATCATCAGGGTCGAAGAGCATGTAGCTGGAGACGCTGCGCACCGCGTCCCGCACGTCGTTCACTGTGGGGAGCAGCGCCGGGTGATGCGTGGGGGGGGCGACTCCCTGCCTAGGGGCCCACAGCACCCTGGGGTGCCCCGGGGCCACAGTCCCCTGCTCCCGCCGGCACTCACGCTTGTAGTAGGCGAACTGCAGGTAGTGGTACATGGTGGCCACAAACTTCTCCACGAAGTAGCCGCCCACATTGGGGGTGAGCTCAGTCTCGCAGTCCACCTTGCACTGCAGCACGCTCACGAAGTGGTCTGGGGAGAGGCGTCAGGTGCTGTGCCCCCCCCCCCGCCCCCCCAAGCCTGCCGGCCCCCAGTCCCCTGCCCGGTCACCTGCGATGGCAGGGTAGAAGTCCTTGAATTCCTGCAGCTCATAGGCACCCTCGCAGCCAGCCAGGCAGTCCTCGTATGCCTTGTAGTACTCAGTCAGCGCCTGCTCCATGTCGGCCGCGCTGCTCCGGAAATCCCCGTTGTTGTACAGCTTCACCGACCGCACGAATATCGGCTGCCGGGGACCAAGTGGGCACCGCTCACCTCCTCGCCAGGCACCACAGCCCAGCTCTGCCCTCCAGCAGCACTGACCTGCCCCACTCTCCCCGAGGCGGCTCCGTCCTCAGCACGGGCCCCCCAGAGATGCTCTTTTGGGGGCAGGAGGTGAGCGACCAGGGCTCAGCGAGGGAGAGCCGCTTCCCTCGGGGTTTGGCAGGACCAGGCTTTGGCAGCCAGGCGCGCACTGAGCCCCGGGGAGGCCCTCTCCTGCCCCAGCCCCGTCCCCTCCTCACCTCGTAGGGCTGAGCCTCCAGGTCGACCAGGTATTCGTCCACGTCCAGCATTGTCCTGTAATAGTTCAGGTACTTCAAGGTCATCTCGTGCTTGGGGTTCTTCTGCAGGAAGGTGTGGGCAGCGGACACCGCTTTCTCAATCTTATTTGACTGGGGAGGGAGGAAGAGTTGGTGCCGCAGCCTGCCGTGGGGGCAGCCAGGGACGACGCTGCGGCTGCGGGGGGCTCAGCACCCAGCCAGACCCCGGGGCTGCAGGGCAGAAGGCTGGTCCTCGGGAGGGAACAGCCCGGCACCCACAGTGCCAGCCCCGAGCCCAATCATCCGCTGGCAGCGATGGACAGACAGGATGCGGGACCACGGACAATGCAGATAAATCCAGCCACACCGACCTCCCCCTCTGTGCCCGTTGTGGGCGTGGGGACAGCTCAGCCCCTCCTGGACCCCCACATCCAGCCAGGAGTGATCCACATGGTGTGGGTTTGAGCCACGCATCCGCTTATCTTGGGCACTGCCACCACCCCGGGCGAGCTGCCCCCGCTCCCCCGCTGCTTTATGAGCTCTCAGGTTGCAACTTCAGGGGAGTGAGATTGGGGGGGTTGAACGAATTGTCCATGAAATGGGTTTTGGCCACAGCGAGCAAGAGGAAAAGGCATTAAGGATCTAGGCCAGGCTGTCCCTCACCACTGCCAGGTGAGCGGGGCAGGAGCGCTAAGCGCTAAAGCAGCATCCGCACCGGCAGCTGGCCAGCAGCGCAGCTTGGGACCCCAACCAGCACCGATGCCTGGGGAGGGGAGCATCCCCTGCCAGAGCAGCTTTGGCCAAGTGAGGGTCACCCCAGGGCGATCCCTTATGAAATCTCCTCCACGTCTGCACCGTGAGCCTGAGAAAGCGCTTCTCCCTGATTGAGCATCCAGGCACGTGTCCTGCAGCAATCACGGTGGCACCGGACCCGCCAACTCCAGCCTCTCGGTTGGGCCAGCCCCTACGTCCCCCTCCCCAGGCAACGCTCTGCCTGGCCAGGGGGACCTTGGGTGACCAGGGCAAGACAAGGTGGGGTGCGGGGACACAACCATGGCGGCCCCCAGTCCCGGGTGCACCCCTCACGTCCTGCCTGATGCATCCCAGATGATGCTGACGTGCCACAGTGCAGGGGCAGGATGGAGGAGCGGGGGCGGGGGGGATGCCAGATGGGGAGTGCGGGAAGGGGGGGTGCAGGATGGGAAAGCACATGGCAGCAGGGTGCAGGACAGAGGGGAGCAGGGTTCAGGGGGTGCAGATGAGGGGCTGCAGGCTGGTGGCGTAGGATGGGGATGCGGGATGGGGGTGTCGCAGAGGAGGAATAGGACAAGGGGCACAGGACAGGGGTGCAGGATGAGACAGGGGATGGGGGTGTGCTGGGGGGGGGTGGGGGTGCGCAGAGCGGAGGGGCTCAGGACGGCGGGTGGAAAAGGAGGCGCAGCCCGGAGCGGTGCAGGACGGAGGCACGGGACGCCCCCCGCTCCCCACCCCCCCCCGCCACGAGCCACGTTGCGCGGCATTTGCGCGCCCGCGGGGCCGCCTCACCTTGAAGAGCGCGTAGTGCAGGTACTGGTAGGGCAGGCGGCGCTGGAAGTCGCGCAGCGTCTGCGCGGGGGGGTAGCGCAGCTGGAAGACGGGCAGGTCGCGCTTGCAGGCGCGCAAGCAGCCTGCCCGGCGCAGCAGCCGCCCGAAGAGCTGCATCTCCCTCTCCCACTCCCACTCCGCGGGCTCCCCCTCCGCGGGGTCCCCCCGCGCGGGGTCCCCCTCCGCGGGCGCGGCGCAGCGGCGGTGGCAGTGGGCTTCGCTGTCGCGCAGCAGGCGGTGGAGGCGCAGGCTGGCCTCCAACGCCCGGGCGCTCTCCGCCCACTGCGCCCCCGCGTACTGCGCCAGCGCCCGCGCGTAGGCGCGCTGCAGCGGCTCCAGCGCGGCCGCGGGGAACCCGCGCACGCTGTACTCCTCGTACTGCGCCCCGCACAGCCCCGCCGCCGCCAGCAGCAGCAGCAGCAGCAGCGGCGGCGGCAGCGCCGGCGCCGCGCCGCCCATCCCCGCCGCCTCCTCCGCCGCCGCGCACTGCCCGCGCAGCCCCGCGCACCGCTCCGCGCAGGGGGGCGGGCGGCGGGGAAGGGGCGGTGCGCGGCGGGCGCGCAGGGTCTTAGTGCGGCTCTGCGCGGCTGGCGCAGCGCCCGCGGGGTGCGCTCGGGGGGGGCGCGGTGCGCGGTGCTGCGCACCCCTGCGCGCTCCTGCGCGCTCCGCGGTGCGCTCGCGTGTGGGTGGGTGCGTGGGTGCGCGGGGCTGCGCTCTCCCCGCCGCGGGCTCGGTGCCCCAGCTTGCGGGGAGTCACCCCGCGCTCTCGGGGGGGGCCCCGCGCTGCGGGCTCCGAAGGATGCGCTCGGGGGCTGCGCGGCCCCGGGGATGTGCTCGGCGCTGCACGCTGCAGAGCGGGGAGGGTGGGGATGGGGAGGGGGGTGGGGGTGCACCCTGTGCCGCAGCCCCGGGGAGCGCAGCCTGT
Source organism: Harpia harpyja (assembly GCF_026419915.1). Taxonomy (NCBI): domain Eukaryota; kingdom Metazoa; phylum Chordata; class Aves; order Accipitriformes; family Accipitridae; genus Harpia; species Harpia harpyja. The sequence continues at coordinate 85,802,568 of NC_068943.1, forward strand.
GCCACACTGCGCTGCCCTGGGGCCGCTGGCCAGACCCTCCATCCCGCCTGTGCCCGGAGCTGCTCTTGCTGCCGGCTGGTGCCAAGCTGGAGGCCGCACACCCTGCGCCGTGCCAGATCCCAGGCCTCAGGGCTGCACCGCGCCAGGCCTCGGCACGGCCACGCTGGCCCCAGCCCAAGCCCAGCGCTTTGTTGCTGGCTGGACAGTGGTGCTGAGGGATGTCACAGCGCAGGGCAGGAGCCAGGGCACTGCTGAGGTTTCTTCTTGCGGAGCAGAGGCCGTTAGCAGTGCCCAGCACCTCCCTGCAGACAAGCAGCTCGGTAGCTCGCAGGCTGGGATGCCATCGCCCCAAAGTAAGTGCTCACTTGCCCCAGAGTCAGGCCCTGACCCCACAGTGCCATGGGAAGAGCCCCGAGTCCCCCCAAGCTACTCTGAGAGGTGCTGAGGTTGCTCAGCCCCGGCACGGTGTGTTGGGGAGCTGCAGAGCACCCCGGGTCCGGGCTTGAGGGAGCAGATAGCGCTTTGCTTGGGCTTTTGCTCTCACCAGTAGCACTGTGCCTCAGAGAAGCCCGGTTTCAGTTTGGGGTTACGGCCTGTCGTATCTCCCACCCGGGACTTGCCAAGGGCTCTCACCGCGGTGCCTGTCTCTTGCCGACGGGTTTGGGGGAGCAGGGATGCGTGGGCAACACGTACGTGTACATTTAGTGCCGTTCCCATTTGTGTAAGACCGTTAGAGGGGTAGTTTCACATTGTTAATCATTGCCTTTCAGTAGAAGATCTGTCAGCAGCAGACTGAAGAGCAGTAAATGTTATTAAAACGCCTAATTCCTTGTATTTACTCTGCCGAGCTGCTGGGGGCTGGGTAGCAGCATCCTGGGCCGCGGGAGCGATAACCGGGCCGCGGCAGGAGCGCAGCCAGCGCTAGGACCCGGGGCGAGCGGGGCCGGGATGGGACCTCCAGCTGCACAAACTTGCTTCCAAATAGCTCCCTTCGGCTTTTTCCTTCGCAGAAGGAACTGCCCAGAAAAAAAAAAAAAAAAAAAAAGAAATTGGGGGAAGGGAAAAAAAAAAAAAGCAACCCTCCCGACGTGGAGCTTTGATGCTGCGGCTTCTCCCGCCGGGCCCCGCTGCCGCCGCCGGGAGAGAACTTGCCCCGGCGATGCCGCGGGGCGACTGGCGGTGGGAGCGGGGCGGGCGCGCCAGGCCCGGGGTACACGTGTACAGAAATTCCAGCTCGGCCGGGGCTGGGCCCGCATCCCACGGGAAGGGGCGGCCGGGCCGGCCCCGCCGCTCCGCCTTCCCCCCGCCGAGCCTTTCCGCCGGCCGCAGCCTCCCAGCGCCATGTCCCCGGGCTGCCTCGTCCTCCTCCTGAGCATCCTGGGGGCCCTGGGGCTGGGCGACCCCGGCCCCCTGGAAGACGTGGTGATAGACAGATACTATGTCCCCAAAATCTGCCTGCGGGAAGTCCAGATGGGGGATTTCATTCGCTACCACTACAATGGGACCTTTAAAGATGGCAAAAAGTTTGACTCCAGGTATAGCCCTCGGCTCTTTACCGAATGCATGCGGCCCCGGCCAGCCGTGTGCTGCGGGGGGGTCCCTGCATGCCTTCCTCCCCAGCCCCCGTGCGTGTCCCCCCGTCGCACCCCCAAGGGCCGGGGGGGCAGCGAGGCGAGGAGCCCCAGGAGGGCTTTCGGCGGGCGCCGGGGGCGAGGACGGGGGGGCCCCGGGAGCCCCGTACACGTGTCAGCCCCGGGGGCCCCGGCGTGGCCCCGAGCGAGCCGCCGAGCGCAGCCCCCCCCCCGCCCGGGGCTGCAGCCCCTGCCCGGGCAGCCGCGCTGCCGCCCTGGGGGGTTGCAGCAGCCCCCCACCCCGGGGAGCCTGCAGAGCCCTCAGCTCCGGGGCACGGGGAAGCCCGTCTCGGGCACGGACAGGATTTGGCCCGAAGTGAGACGTTTTGCACTCAAGAACATGTATGTGCATGTGCTGCACAGGCAGGGAAAACACTTAAAGCACTTTGAAACGTGGCAGCGGCGAAACCCGTCCATTACCAAAAAGGCTTCGCGCTGGCCGGGCATGGTTTTGCTCGGCCCCTGCATCCATCCTGCTCCGCTCACGCTGGCTATAAATGAGTGTTTCTGTTGGTGCGGTCCCTGATTTGCACCGCCGTGAGCAGGGGGGAGAATCAGGGATGCAGCAAAGGGACAGAAACAAAGTGGGCTGTGCTGGGGCTCAGCCCCACGTAGGAACAAAAACTTTCCAGATGGGCGTTTTTCAGAGCCCTGGAAAGCAAAAGGATTCTGCTCCGCTTAAATGGGTCTGATCTTTCTTGCGAGCATGACTGGGGGAGAAAATAAATGAGCCGTCCGCTGCCCCTGCTGCTGCTGCTGCACACCCCAAATGCAGTGGGAGCCTGGGGACGTTTGCCGCTAAAATAATTCCTTGTCCTGAGGACTGCAGTGTGCTGCCAGGAGAAAGCATCAGCTGCACATTAGAGGGGACAAAGGATTTAAATTTATCTGAAATGGCCCCAGTTGCTTCTTGGAGTATTTTAAGATTTAAAAATAAAAACAAATTTGCAGTTTAAAAATGAGGCCTGGGACGTCTTCTTTCCTCCTCACTGCATAAAGCTCCAAATGTGCCATATGCAAAACGATTTGGAAGCAGCAGAAAGCCCGGGAGCTGCCGGTCTCCAGCCCAGCTCACCCGGTGAAATCTGGGGCTGGTGTTGATGGGTTCGGTCCCAACTGAAAGCATCACCTGCCCCCTTTGCACCCAGAGGGCCCGATCCACATGCCCCTGCCTCCAGGGCGCTGGGCATGCAGGGTCAGGCCAGAGCCCTGACTGGTGCTGTGGGAGGCAGCTCCACCCCAGGCAGTGCAGGATTGATCCTGTCAGGATCAATGTTTTTGAGCTGTGGGCTCTGCCTGCAGCACAGAGACCCGCTGGCTGCAGTGGGTTACCTGCACGCCCGGGGAGGGGGCAGCCCCATCCCTCGGCTCTGCCACCGTGGCAGGCAGGCACCCAGGAGCCCCGCACCATCCCTTGGAGTTCGCAGGGTTCGTGGTTTGTCTCTGGATGCTCTCCAAGCCCTCGGCGCTGGCATTGAGCACCGCCAGCACCAGCAGCTTTGAGGGCTTCGCCCTTTGCCGCACCGCTGATGGGTCTGTCCCTTCACCCCAGCTACGACCGAGGGGCCACGGTGGCCGGCGTGGTGGGCGTCGGGCGGCTGATCACCGGCATGGACCGGGGGCTGCAGGGCATGTGCGTGAATGAGCGGCGTCACCTCATCGTCCCCCCCCACCTGGGCTACGGCAGCATTGGCGTGGGTAAGGGGCCGTGGCACGGCGGGGGGACGGAGGGAGCAAACCCCCCGGGGCTGGCATTAGCGGGGACAGAGGTCCAGTGCCCGACTGGCGGGTGCTGGCAAAGGGCGGCTCCATTGCCAGGGCAAGTGGTGCCTGAGCAAGGCTTCCCCAGGAGTGAAGGGTCCCGCCACCCCCAGGGCTCTGCTGCTTTCCCAGGGGCTGGCACGTGTGGCCAGCAGCCCCAGGCAGCCGCAGGTTCGGGAGGGATTTAGGGGACAGAGCCCTTGGCTTGCCTGGTCCCCGTGCCCGTCCCAGCTAAGGCGCCCTGTCCTCGCTGCCGCCCCTTTAGCGGGGCTGATCCCCCCAGACGCCACCTTGTACTTCGACGTCGTGATGCTGGATATCTGGAACAAGAACGACAAGCTGCAGATCACCACCCTGTCCAAACCGGAGCACTGCAACCGCACGGTGGAGAACTCGGACTTCGTGCGGTACCACTACAATGGCACGCTGCTGGACGGCACTCCCTTCGACTCCAGGTACGGGGGCACCAGCACTGGGATGCACCCTCACCTCGGGGCACGGGGCACTGGAGCTTGGATGCACCCTCCGCCTTGGGGCTGGGGGCACCGGGGGTGGCAGGGACCAGGGGACACTGGCCTGGGGCAGGACGTGGGGGCCCGTGCTGCACCCCAGTCAGAGCAGCCTCCCCTGTGCTCTCCCTCCCCACACCCCGGCAGGGCCGGTGCAGCTCCGTGACCCCCAAACCAGCCTCCCACACGGCACCGCTCAGGCCGGGGGAGCTGGCGTGGCCCCGGAGCCGTCCCCTGCTCATTCCTCCCCACCAGCTACAGCAAGGACAGCACCTATGACACCTACGTGGGCGCCGGCTGGCTGATCAAGGGCATGGACCAGGGGCTGCTGGGCATGTGCGCCGGGGAGAAGAGGAGCATCATCATCCCCCCGTTCCTTGCATACGGGGAGAAGGGCTATGGTGAGTCAGGCATCACCCCATCACGCCCGGCCCCTTCCCTCCCGGCTTTACGCAGAGCTCCCCACGGTGCATCAGCCCTTGTCCGGGCTGACCTGTGTCCCCTCCCCAGGGACCGTGATCCCACCGCAGGCGTCGCTGGTGTTCAGCGTGCTGCTGGTAGACTTCCACAACCCTAAGGACGGCATCTTCCTGGAGCACCTGGAGGTGCCGGAGTCCTGCAAGCGCAGGGCTGTGATCGGGGACTTTGTCCGCTACCACTACAACGGCACGCTCATGGACGGGACGCTCTTCGACTCCAGGTGCGGGGGGGAAGCGGCCGAGTGGGGAGAGCCCCCAGTGTCCTCTCCCGCCCCATGCTCAGCAGCCGGGAGGGGAGGTGGAGGAGAGGGCGATAACGGACATGAAATAGGCTAAAAACCACAATACCCGTTTGCTGCATCCCTAGGAGCAAGGTTTGGCTCCAGGGGGAGCAGGGCAGAGGCTGGGAGAAGGGGTGCGGGTTGGGGTGCAGGGGTGGGTGGGGGGAATTGACGGGCCAGGCTCTCCTGCATGATGATGCCGGGGGCTTCTCTTGCTGCAGCTACTCCCGCAATCACACCTACAACACCTACATCGGGAAGGGCTACATCATCCCCGGCATGGACCAGGGCCTGCAAGGGGTCTGCATGGGAGAGAGGCGCCGGGTCATCATCCCCCCACACCTGGCCTATGGGGAGAATGGAACAGGTAAAGGGCAGCCCCACAGGGGTCCGGCACGCCTGCACAGCGCAGCCCTGGGCTGTGGCATCCCCTCCTCCAGCCCTGTGCACCGGCACACTGCAGGTCTGACATAGGGAAAGCGCTGGCCAAGCGGGGGCCAGCTCCTCACCCTGGGGGCCACCACCACCCCCAGGGCTTTGGGTGTTGCGGGGGGGCACTGTGGGCAGGGGAACGGCTGACGCCGACACATGCAGAGGCAGGGCTCCGAGGGATGGACATGTCATGGGGCATGGGAAGAAGCAGGGAAAGGCTTTACCCGGCCCCACAGCGCTCCAGCAGCTCTCCTCCTCCTCCTCTTCCAGGGAACAAAATTCCTGGCTCAGCCGTGCTCGTCTTTGACGTCCACATCATCGACTTCCACAACCCCGCGGACCCGGTGGAGATCGAGACCGTGTACCGTCCTGAGGGCTGCAACGTCACCACCCGTGACAGAGACTTCATCCGCTACCACTACAACTGCTCCTTGCTGGATGGCACCAAGCTCTTCTCCTCGTGCGTGCTTGCTCGCTTGCGGGCTGCCCTGAGCTCACCTTTCCTTCACGGGGCCAAATCCTGGCAGGCGCCGAGCTGGGGAGCAGACGGGCACCGCAGCAGCGCTGGGACCATCAGCTCTTTGCAGCGGGCAGCACCAGAGCGTCGGCCGCCTGGCAGCAGGGATTGTGCAGCAGGGTGGAGGGTGCAGGATTTGGGGGCACGGCGGGACGGACGGTGCAGGGCTTTGGGGTGTGGTGGCGCGGAGGGTGTGGAACTTCAGGGCATGGCAGGACGGAGGGTGTGGGGTTTTGGGGCACGGCGGGATGGAAGGCACGGGATTTCAGGGCATGGCGGGGCTGCCCGCTGGGTCCGAGGAGCTTTCTCAGCCATCGGTGTGGTCATCTCTGTGCCTCCTGCAGCCACGACTACGAGAAGCCCCAGGAGGTGACTCTGGGGGCCAACAAGGTGATCGAGGGCCTGAACACCGGCCTCCTCAACATGTGCGCGGGGGAGAAGCGGGTGCTCATCATCCCCCCTCACCTGGGCCACGGCGAGAGCGGAGGTAGGGGAGCGGCGTGCGGCTGCCCGTGCAATGCAAACGGGGGGTGCTGCCTTGCTGAACCGCTGCTGGGCTCCTTCACCCCCCCCCTCACCCTGGCTGGGGGCTGGGAGGCTTTTGCCCATCAGAGCCCAGTGCTTTGCCGGGCTTCCCAGCGGTGCAACAGCCTTCGCTTGTTTTTCCAGCCCGGGGGGTGCCAGGCAGCGCCGTGCTCCGCTTCGAGGTGGAGCTGATCTCCATGGAGGAGGGGGTTCCCGAGGGATACCTCTTCATCTGGCACGGGGACCCGCCGGCGAGCCTCTACGAGCAAATGGACCTGAACAAGGACGGGGAGATCCCCGCTGACGAGGTGAGCGAGGGCCCCGAGCACCGCCAGACTGCGGGTTTATGGGGTCCAGGATGAAATGGGGGTGCAGGGAACCCCACCCCGGGGAGCAGCACCCCAAGGGCACTGCTGTCCCCGGGCGTTCAGGAGCCTGAAGAGCTGTGCAAGAAAACCACCCCAGCCCAGAGCATCGCTGCTGGGTGCGGGCAGGGACACCGAGGGCAGCCCGTGCCCGTGTCCCTGCCCCATCCTTGCTGCCTGGCTGCTGCCCTCAGCGTGGGCTGTGGTGCTCCCGGCCGTGCCCCGTGCTGGCTGCGTGGAGCAAAGCGGCATCTCTCTCTCTCTCCCCTCTCCCCGCTGCAGTTCTCTACCTTCATCAAGACCCAGGTGGCAGAAGGGAAAGGCCGCCTCATGCCCAGCTCCGACCCAGAGAAAGTCATCGCCGACATGTTCAGGAACCAGGACCGCAACCAGGACGGGAAGATCACCTCCGAGGAGCTGAAGCTGAAGTCGGATGAGGACCAGGAGAAGATCCACGAGGAGCTCTGAGGAGCGGACCCCGCTCTCCCCTGGAGACAGGACTCGTCCTGGCCATGCCATGGCCGGTCTCCCCTACCGGCTGCCCCGGGAATCTGCCCCTGCCCCTCCCCAGCCCTGCAGGGGGGCATATTTTGATTTTTTTCCCCCCTATTATTTAACTGAGGGTTTTTTGACGTGTTCCTCCTGGGCAGGAAAACTTGCCAACCCCCAGCTAATAAACCCAGGCAAGAAGGTGGGAAACACCCACGTTCTTGGGAGTCTCGATAGCCCACGGGGACGGCAGCGCCCGTGTTGCCACGCGCTGCCCGTCCCCCCCCCGGCTCTGCAGACGATACCTCTGCCGTGGAGCGGGACCGAGGATGCCAGGGCCAGACCCTGGAGCCCTGCCCTGCCCCGCTCTGCTGCCGAACCCCGCTTCAACCCCCTGCTCTCAGCTCCCCACGGAAGGGCCGGGGCAGCAGCGTCCCCTCCCCAAGCCCCCGCGTCCTCAGCCAGCGACTGCACGTCCCGCTCCAGCCTCTTCGCCTGCCCGTGCTGCCTCCTGGGGCAGGCAGGCAGGAGGGGGGGCTTCCCCCCCACTTCCACCGCAGCATTTTGTAGTTTAGGGTTGGGGGTTGTTTTTTTTTTTATATACACATATAAAATTCTTTAGAGAGGAGAAATAAAGAGAAGGCTTTCGCGCCGGTCCCTGATGCTGGCCCAGCCTCTTGCTCCCAGCTGCCATCTTCCCCAGGAGGAAAGGCTGGAGGGGGCTCAGGTTGCCAGGGAGAAACCCCGATACCCCACAGGCATCCACCGTTCCAGAAAACCTGCCCCCCCCCCCCCCGCCCCAAGCCAGCAGAGATGGGACCTGGCAAACCCCTTGTCAGCTGAAAGAAGGAAAACGGAAAACATCTCCCACTCAAGCCCTCAGGGAGCAGCATCGTCCCCATCCGCGTCCTCCCTGCCCCGCAGCGACAGCCCTCAGTGATTGAGAAAAATCAGCCCAATTTTATTTTGATGCCTAAAGGCAGCTAATTAACTTGGCACTCTCAGGTTTGCCAGTTGTGACCAGCACGGTCCATCACCTCCCACCAGCTCTAAAAGCTTTCGCACAGTGTGTCTTGTAGACAGAGGTAAAAGAAATTCGAGAACAGAACAGTGCAAAGGGCCAGAGCAAACCCCTCAAACGATGACTTCTACCTTGCACCAAATAAATAATTTCTACTGGTTTCCAAGGAGTTTGCCTCTGCGTCAGCTTACTTTGCCATTAAACATCCCTGCGTGTCCGGGCAGCGGCGCAGAGCCTCACCTCACCCGTCCCTGGGAGCGCGGTGCCCGGGGGGATTTCAGGCTCCAGCACCTGCTGGGTCGAGCAGGAGAGAGAGAAACCAAAACTCAGCTCCTGGGATCCTCCAGCAAAGATGGGTTGTGCTTCAGCTCCAGCTCGGAGTGCCCGGTGATGGCCGGCGGGCTCCAGCAGGGATGGGATGACCTGGAGCTGGGCTGCGGAGATGCAGCTGCCAGCACCGGCCCTGGGGAGGAGAGCGGCTCCAGCCGCAGCTCCTCGGCGCTGGGTACAAACCACCCGTGGCCTGGCTTTAGCCAACGTTTTTATTTCAACAAGGAGAATGGAGCCTGCACTTTCAGAAGTCACATTTACTCGTCCCGCAACGTGGAGGGCAGCAAGGGCTGAACCCGGAGCGGCCCAGAGCTCACGAGCCAGAGCTGCCCCATCCAAAGGCGGCAGGGCAGGGGCTGCCAACCTGTACTGGGCCACATCGCAACAAAAACAGCCCCCGAAGAGCCGTATCGGAGCTCACCCTGCACCAGCACAGGCTCCTGCCGCCATCAGAGTGGGCAGCAGGACGGGACGTGAAAGCAGTTTCCCACATTATGGTCCGAATTTGCCCCTTGCTGAATCAGAGCTGTCACAGCTTTACTTTTTATGTTACCAGACATTACACAGAAATAAGAGGGTTTTTTTCTATTGCTGATCTGAGAGCCCAAGATCAGCCTAGAAGTTTAGGACAGAAACATGGTTAGCTAAAATATTCCTTAAAAAGCAAAATACTGCTGTTGGCCTCTCCTTCCCCATCCACACCCATGAGCTGCAGACACGCTGCTCCAAGCACCCAGCCTGCTGCTGCCACTGCCACCCAAACCCTCCCAGCCCAACCCACGGCAGACAAACGTACGTCTTGCTTTGCGCAGCAGCATCAGACGAGCTCCATGGGCCTGCAGGGATGACTGGAAAAGCCTTTTTTTTTTTTTTTTTTTTTTTTTTTTTACAGCAGGAGCCGTAATGGAGCAAGAGGGGCAGCAGGGCTGGGGCAGGGGGGCCAGGGAGCTGCAGGGTTTCCACGGGGGATAGCAGAGCTGGGCGATGCTAACGCCTGGCAGGGCCACGCCAGCCCACCGGCGGGCGGCACCAGCGGAGCTCAGCCCGGGCACTTTGAAGCCCACAGAAAACAGGACAAGAGAGAGACTTGTTTTCTTAGACAGGAACACAGTAAAACTAACCAGCTTCCATCTAAATGGGTCTGTCCTCAAGCCACAGCAAACGATCTCCATTTCCGCACTCGGCTGCTGAAGCAAGTGCAGAACATCTCTGCCTGAAACATTAAATGGTTTGTTGTGGCCTCAGACGGTGGCGGGGACGAATTCTGAGTGGGAAGCAGCAGAGCTGGGTGCAGGTGGGGTAAAGGGAGTGGAGAAGCTTCCTCCATCTCACCCCTCCTGCTCCAGGGCTGACCGAAGTGGGTTACTGAGGTCGGGATGTGTACAACACACACGAGCCAGGGCAGGGACCCTGCCCAGCATCAGAATGGAGTCCAGCAGGTACCAGATCTACTCCAGCTTTGTCACACTCGCTGCCTAGGTGTGTGCTGAGGAGCCAGAGCTGGGACACTGCCTTCCCAGCTCATGTCTCAGTAAGGATGTACCGGAGAATCCCGTTGACCACATCCAGCGTCTCATCGCTTCTCCAGCACAATGTCGTAGGCATCCAGGTACTTCCCCCTCCGCTCTTCCACCTGCAGCATGGGCACCGGGACAGGTTGGGGAGGAGAGGGCCACAGAGAGAGGAGAGGACTGTAAACACCAGCAGCTGAGAATGAAGATGCTGCACCCACAGCCCTTGCATTTCTTGATGCTACCGAAAAGAGGGGTCAATAACCACCCCGACAATGCCCCAGGTGCACCAGGAGCTCAGCAGACACCCCCCAGCTCCCTCTGCACACCCCACGGGAACTCGTATGAATCTCTTGCAGCTCCTGAATCACTTGGGCCTGCCCCTCTCTGCCGCCCCTCAGGCTTTGCACCTGGGGAAGGCTGGCAGGGAAGCAAGACGACTGCCCCTCACACCCACCTTGTCATTGAGAAAGCCAATCTTGAGGATGTTCTCCACACTGGGAACACCGTCTGCCATCGTCAGATCACCCATGGAGTCCCCCAGCAAGATGATGCTCGTCCTAGTGCTCAGCTGCTGGAAATACTCTGTACCCTGCAGGATGCTGTTGTTCTTGTTGTAGGTGTGGATGAGAGGTCCCTTGAAACGCTTGAGGATTCCCTGTGCAAACAGGACAGACAAATTGATGCCACAGCAATCCCTCCACTGTGCCGCAGCCTCAGTACACTTTTCTGGAATGGGCAAACGGGGTGGGGGATGCTCACAGGGCACCAGCTCTCGTATCAGAGAGACCCCCAAGGAGTCTGGGAACCCAGCAGCCACGACACACCCAGAGACAGTCCCAGGAGTCCCCTTTTGCAGGGCAAGCCCTTCTCAGATGGTGAGAACAAACCCAAAGGATGGAGATCCTGGAGACCTTGGTTGGGGCTCTGCGCTGCCCTGGAGCTGGTCAGGGGCCACAGAAAGCTGCAGTCAGGGGAGCCCCAGGGCAGAGCAGAGCCCGTGCAGAAGGCAGGACTGTCACGGTGTCCCATGTTTCCCCCTGAGGACTGCCTGTCCCAGCGTACCACCCGTGGGAACAGAGGGCTTCACTGTAAGAGAAGTGCAATTTTCTAATGTGCATTGGGACTTTTCAGGCTTTAGTACATCAACAAAAGCCTTCCAAGCTGCTTTAAAGGACATCTGGCCTTCAGATCAGGAGAGACCTCTGTGGTCAGTTAACTCCATCCTCACCCTGCACCAGAACAGAGCACACAGTGCTGGACAGTGCCCTCTCTGCCACCAAAAAGCAAGTTTGAAAGGCAAGGAGTCCCTGAGATCATGAGCAGATGCTCAGCTGTTCCTGCACTCCTGTCTACCCACCTCATCTGTCCTCTGCTCTCACTGCTGACCCAGCTCCCGGTGAGGACAGGGGAACCTCTAACACCCCCCAGTGCTGATGTGCCGAGGGCTGCTACGGTGGCAGCAGGTCACAATCCCTGAAGGCAGAGCAAATGGGGCGGGAGGCCACGGCCAGCCTCTAGAGCCTTCCCATGACCCAGCAAAGGGTCAGCTCCATCTACAGGGATCAAATACTTAGAAATGTTAATAAGCAGCTTTTAACCTAGTGGTGTCTCTGTTAAATGTGTTGCAGCCCTCAGTTCCAGTCGAACAACTCTCCTCTCTGCAAGCTCACCACACGTGCATGATGCGGAAACTCACATTATCATCAAAGTCCATGTAGTTGGACACCACGTTGACGTTTGAGTAGAAGACGTTGGCCTGACGGATAATCTCTTCAAGGATGTCACCGACGCCAGCAGAGAAGATGAACAGGGGGACGTTGTACTTATGCAGCTGATCAAATAATTCATTGAATCCATCCCTAGAGCAGAAGTATCCATTACACAGTATTGTATTACCACCTCCCAGCTCGCAGCAAGTGCCTGGTGTACCGGGGGCTGGGAGCGCTCTCAGCCCAGCTGCGAGGCTCATATTTCTGCCCAGGACTTCCCAAACAGAAATGCACACGTGAGCTCTGCAAAATCGTGAGCTTTTTGTGACACCAGCATTTCTGTGGCACTCACTGTGCGTGCAAAGGGTGTAAAGCAGGACCCCAGACCCCTCCTGGGAGGAGTGACCTCGCAGGGAGCTGCACAGGAACACGCAGCACATGAGCGATTTGCCCAGCATCTCCTGAACGTATCCAGCTTCTCACCAGGGACACAGGGCACAGCGTGCCTGGACACACGCCCAAGAGAGCGGGTGCTGCCAGCCCTCTCAGAAACTGTACGTTAGAGATAGGCAACAGGTCGGACTCGTTGTGAGGACGATCAGACAAACATGTAACAGTCTCAGTCTGGCAGGGCACGATTTCTGTGCAGAAGGGGAACTTGGGCTCATGCAAACCCAGACATACGATACCATTTCCTCTCTGAGGCTGGCAGTTCATTCAAACCAAGGCTTCCTGAGCCAGTTTTAGGACCATTGCTGTCAAAGCCAGCTTTAACAGCAAGTTTTAGCACAACATTTTTGTGCTGTGGGTGAAATTTGATGCTGAGTCAAGGGCCTGGAAGGCCCAGAAGCTACAGTGCGCGGAGAGAAAACCTCTCCTGGAAGAGGGGACCTGCGTGCTGCCTCCCTACCCTGCCCTGCAAATGGGGAGCTCTGCCCATCACCCGTCACCTCGGCCGCTCCTTGCCAAGACTCAAGGGAGGTGGAAGCGGTTTCTGAGCAGGAGGCACTCAGCCATGAACGGAGCAGCCTGCAGCCCAGGAGCGAGCTCAGGCTGCGGCTTGTGGTGCTGACTTTCGGCTTTCTCATGGTTAGAGCTCAGCCCCAGGAAGGAAGGGAGATCTGCATCTGCCACGCTGTGGAGACTGCGTGCAGATCAGGGTGAAAGCAAGGAGACCTGCTTGCACAGTGGCAGGAGAGAAAGGGCCACAGGCAGCTGAACCCCGAGCCCGTACCTCAGCATCACGTCCGATTCTCTGACGATCTGGGCTATGTCACCCTTCTGGATCTTCTGCTGCGACAGCAGCTCATGGGCCCTGGTCCACCTAGGGAAAGGCAGCAGAGTGAGCTTCCTGGGCAGCAATCTTAAAGCAGTCAGAAGAATAACAACTAAAACTTCCCAGTATTGCCGCCAAGCCTAGAGACAGTTCAAGCCTTGTGTCTTGTAGTCCTCGGGGGCAAGAAGTTGCCGGGACAAGGTCAAGCTCATCACATGCAAGCACTCACCACTCCACCATGAGGGGACGTTTCTCTTCCAGGGTCCGGTTAGGATCGATTTCAATGGGATAGTAATAGTGCAGCAGATCTTTCAGCTGGAGCGTTGCAGAGATGGAAAAAGAACAGAGTGAACATCACGTCTAAAGAGACTGTAAATAACAAAAAAATTTTCTAAGTTCCTCCAAAGCATCACACTTCCTAACGAAAAACAAAACCATTTCACTAAGCAACTTCACTCTGAGCAAATCTGGAGATCTCAGGAGGAAGCATTAACCCTCCAGCAGCCTGGCTGACTCTCACCTTGCTTCAAATACTGCAGGTACAGATGCACACAGATACACCCTTCCTCCTCTTATCAGACCGAAAATGCCCACCGCTGAGCATGCAGATTAAATTTCCCTTTTTAGCTTCTCCTTCCACCACCATTGGCTGAAATGCAGCCTGGACACTTGCCCCACTCTCTGTCCTGGCAGCACGGCGCAGCCTGGAGAGCTGTCACATGAGCCAGTACAACCTCCTGATGATCGGTGACAGGGACAAAAAACACAAACCCAAGAAGCAGTGCCTTACAAACCAGCACCTACCTTCTTCTTGCTGTCCTCGCTGATAACACGACTGTTATCGAGGATATCTGTAAAGACAATAAAATGCCAAAGTTGTAGCCCAGAAGCATAAAAAGGCTTGCTAAAAGGGAGCTATCCTGCATCTCCAGCGCCAGCTCTTCCCAAAAATGAGCCACACGTGGCACATCAACCCGAGCACAGGCTCACCGCAAGGTCTCAACACAGCGGGTGCCACTGCAAACCCACAGCATGCACTGATCATAGGGCATTGCTCAGCTGGGAGAGAGCAGCGTCAATGCTAGCAGGCTGCAAGTATTAGAAGGAGAAGCAGCAAAGACGAGGAGACAGCTTCTGCAGCGGGCTGTGGGCTGCCCGGGGGCCAGCAGCTGCTGCTGCACGCAGCCGAGGCCTGGAGCCGCACCAAGAAAGAACAAGACGGAGCGGTCAGGCTTGGCAAAGGAGGGAGGCAGAGGATGACAGGAGCCACAGAGACCGAGAACACAAACATGGAAAACAAACAGAATTAGCAACAGTAAAAACAAGAGCTTCAACTCACTGTGCGAAGTGGGGCAGCGTCTGCCGTTGCACCCAAACCTGCTCAGCGTCATGTCGAAGTCAGAAATGACCTGGAAGTGAGAGAAGACCAAATCTGTGCATGACCCAGCACACTCTGCCTTTGCCATAGCTAGCCAAGGGTGCTGCTGCCTGCAAGATGCAAATCCAGCGCTGGCACGTCTCACGCGAGGGTGCAGACTCGCAGCAGGGCACAGCAGCAACGAACGTTGATGCTCCTGCCAGCCATGAAGCAGATGTCCTCATCTGAGACAGCCAGCACCCCTCCCACTCCAGCACTCTTATCAGCACCAAATGGCTTAATCCTGCTGACTTTTTGCTGTGGGTGGAGGGGGGGTGTTTGGGGCTTGGCTCATATTTATAGCTTGCATAACAGGGAAGGAAAAGGCCCATCCAGGGAGAGCCACCAGCATGGGCTTCGACAGGAAAAGCAGCCCAGTCCTCCCCTCTTGTCTGGGGCTTCTCTCGCTCCATCTGCAGAACGCGTGGAAGGTCCTCGCACGTGGGCTGGGAGCAGCCGGGCCAGGGCTGGGGGGGGGGCTCAGGAAGAGGGGGGGGGCAGCTGAAGACAAGGACGGAACGTGAGGGCGATGCATCCATCGCCCGCTCTCAGCTGGGCCAGCCCCACCACCGCCGGAGCCAAACAGGGCCGGTACCTGCAGCTTGTTCATCCCCTGCTCCTTGATGGCCCGGATTATCGCCATCACCCGCTCCGGCCGCTGTATGCGGACCGTGGCTTTCTCCAGCTCGGGCACCTGCGGGCAGAGACCCCCACCCCGTTCAGTGACGCCCCCGGGATCCCACGCAGCTCCCCGGGGACCGATGCCCTCCAGCCCCCGCCGTGCCCTCCATCCTGGCCGCGTTCCCCGTCGTTCCCCCCCCGCCGCCTCCAGGGCCACGCTCCCCAGCCCTGCTCCCCAAAGACCCTGCTCCCTGGGGACCCCCCTCACCCCAGCCTTTACACCCACACACACCCCAGCCCGCTGCTCCCCAGCCCGGGCTCCCGCGACCCCGCTCCCCAGCCCGGCCCACGCTCCATAGAACCCCCGGGCCCGGCTCCCGGCCCCCCCCGTCCACGCCGGCCCCGGCTCCGCAGCTCCCGCGCTCACCATCGCGTCCCGTTCCGCGCCGGGCAGGGCCGAGCCGTGCCGGGCCGAGCCGTGCCGGGGCCGCGCAGCCGCGGGGAGGAGCCGGCGCGGGGGCGGCGCCGGAGCCGGGCTGCCGGGGGGTGCCCGGGGGTGCCCGGGGGGTGCCCGGGGCCGGAGCGGGGCTGTCCGGTGGGTGCCCGGGGCCGGAGCCGGGCTGCCGGGGGGTGCCCGGGGGGTGCCCGGGGCCGGAGCCGGGCTGCCCGGGGGTGCCGGTGGGTGCCCGGGGCCGGAGCGGGGCTGCCGGAGGGTGCCCGGGGGGTGCCCGGGGCCGCCCGCTGCGCTCCGGCTGGGGCTGCGCCTCCGCCCCGCGCCCGAAGCGGATCCGGCGGGGCCGGCCGGTACCGGCGCTTGCGGTTGCGTTTCCTCTGCAACACGCTCCGAGCCGGGAAGGCGAAAGAGAAAGGAGAGATAAAGATGAAAAAAACACTAGCCAAAAAGTACTTGGCAGGGGCTGTCTTTTTGCTGTCACGCCCCCCCACCCCAGCGTTACCACGAGACTCATTTAACTTAAAAAAACTCCACACCGACAGTAACATGAAAAAGTCCAAATTGTTTTCCAGTACTGAGACCCTCGCAGAGGTGCTCCTTGGCACCCGTGTTACCTACAGACACGACAAAGCACAGAGGAAAAGCAGTTGGCCATGAGTTAAGCCACTGAGGAGTCAGGACGGGCCTCTCTGTCCCCCCGCTCTCCTCTCCTCGGGCCCCGGCGGCACCTTCCACCCCTCCAAATCAGCAGCAGATACAGCAGTGACAGAGTATTTGTGGCTTCACCGCTGACATTAGCTAGCCTGTGTCTCAGCTTCCTCCCGGTGCAAGCTGGTACAAGAGTACTTCAGAAGCAGTCGCTGCCTACATTTGGGGAGCTTTATACCCAGGCTAAATAATATTAAAAAGCTGCAGAGGAATCACAAGGCTGTTTTTGCTCAGAGCAGCCATCAACAAGGTGTAGGCACAGGGTCCAGCATAACCTGGCCTGTGGTTAAGTGAAGGCTGGGGGCAGCCATGGAGTGAGGGGGCCGGGAGGACCAGGACACCGCTGCCGGTGGAGGGGTTCGCAGCCCCGCCAGCCCAGGCACTGCTGCCACAGCTGGTGCCAGGTCCCCCCCACATCTGTGATCTCATTATGGGGCATATTCCAGAACCACCAGACACACAAGGTTTCAGAGACTATGTTGGAGGGCAAGGACAAAGCCCTGTAGCACCTCAGGGAGAAGCACCTTCCACTGCCTCAGGCTTCAACCTAGGCGATAGCTTGGCGCCCACCAGATATTCATCCTCACCCATGGAGAGGAAGATGAGCGCTATGGCTTGCACCGTCTTCAATGAGCTTCGCCTGGAAGGGAAACTCTGTGATGTGATCATCAGCGTGGATGGTATTGAATTCAATGCTCACAAGAACATCCTCTGTAGCTGCAGTCACTATTTCAGGTCAGTGCTTGAAACAAGAGGGGATGGGGACAAACAGTATTTCCTAGTCTGGGTCACTCTGCCTTAGTGTATCTCCAGTGCTTTTATTAGCACTAAAACTCTTATCCAGCAGTTCCCCATAGTCCTGGCACCTCCCTGGACACCAGAATTAATCCACAACCTAGTATCTAACAGCAGCTCTGGAAGTGGTGTCTGACAAACCCCCAGATGCGGTGCAGGGCTGGGAGCGTGGCCAGCCTGGCTTATCTGCCATCGGGCGGGAGGTTTTCCTTTCCCACACACCATTATTCTCTGGTATTCTTGTTGAAGCAAGGTGACCACTTGCCCTGTTGCTCTCTGTCCACAGCCGGAGGCTGTGACTCCTTTTTAAAACAACCAGCTAGTAAAACATTAATTAATAAACTACATGGCCTCCGAGCATGGCTACTGCTAGTGCCCAAATTGGTGTCTGGGGAAGGTGGCACAGGGGATAACGGGGTCAGGGTTTAATGCAGCAAAGCTGTTTTTTTCCCCCAGCACTGCTTTGTTTTTTCAGGGCTTTGTTTACCAGCAGCTGGAACAACGCAGAGAAGATAGTATATAAAATCCCTGGCACTTCACCTGAAATGATGAGGCTCATTATTGAGTATGCTTACACCAGGACAGTACCAGTCACGGCTGACAACGTTGAAAGTTTGCTAATTGCAGCAGACCAGTTCAACATCCTGGGCATCATCAGGTTGTGCTGCGAGTTCTTAAAATCCCAGCTATGCCTGGAAAATTGCATCGGCATCTGCAGACTCACAGATCATTACCACTGTCCCGACCTGCGAGAAGCAGCCTATGTGTTCATCCTCCATCACTTTGAAGAGATGACCAAGGTGTCTACAGAGTTTCTAGACCTCTCCATCAATGAGCTAAAGCACATCATTGGGAAGGATGAGCTCAATGTGAAACAAGAAGATGCTGTGTTCGAGGCTATTCTGAAATGGATTGCTCATGACCCGCAGAACAGGAGGCAGCACATTGCAGTCTTGCTGGGCCAGGTCGGTGCCGTCACGGCATGGGCCCGGGCGGCTCTGCAGAGCTGGGTACGGGGCAGCTGAGCCAGAGCCACTTTGATTTTCTTGTAAGACCGGAGGAAATTGCAGCCTTCCAACACCCAGAAGTGCGCTTTCAGACCGTTAGGCTATTGCTACACCGGGGCACGGGTCGAAGATCCTGTGCCGGGGTTGGGGCAGACCTTTTAAGTGCACATTTCCTCACGCTTAGAGCTTAAGTTTAACTGCTCCTCACATCCAGGAAGGGCCAAAGTTCACATGGGACGATGTTATCTCTATATACACAAAGTTTATGAGCATTTGCCTAGACTAGTTAGGCTATGCAAATAGCAGCAGGTGTTAGGGCAGTTTCAGTCTGCATGCAGGAAAGCAAGCACTGTGCCAAAGCAGTGGCAGACTCCCTGCCATGAAATCAAATGATTTACCCTTGCACACCCTTTTTTGGACTTGCTAAAAACTACACGTTTAATTCTCTGGTTCTCTAATAAGCTTTAGACAACACTGTAGCCTGAAAGCAAAGCCATGCAGCATTGGAGCTATCCACAGAGGATACCAAGGTGTAAACCATCTGCATTAATATTCTAACCTCCTTTTTGCATTTTTCAGGTTCGACTGGCACTGATGCAAGCAGAATACTTCATGAACAACGTCAAAATGCATGATTATGTGAGGGACAATGAGGAGTGCAAAGTTCTCATCATAAACACACTAACAGAAATGTACAACCTCAATATGCATGGCCCATCTTATTCCGATTTCACCAACCCCCTCAGTCGGCCTCGCTTGCCCTATGCCATCTTGTTTGCTGTCGGAGGCTGGAGCGGGGGGAGCCCAACCAACGCCATTGAGACATACGATGCCCGTGCAGACAAGTGGGTGAATGTCACATGTGAGCAAGAAAGCCCCCTTGCCTATCATGGCACTGCTTATTTAAAAGGCTTTGTCTACGTTATCGGAGGATTTGACAGCATGGATTATTTCAACAGCGTCAAGCGGTTTGACCCACTTAAGAAAACATGGCAGCAGGTTGCACCCATGCATGCGCGGCGCTGCTACGTCAGCGTCGCTGTTCTCAACAACTTCATCTATGCCATGGGAGGGTTTGATGGATACATGCGCCTCAACACAGCAGAACGGTACGAGCCAGAGACGAACCAGTGGACGCTGATCACCCCTATGCACGAGCAGAGGAGCGATGCTAGCGCGACCACTCTGCATGAGAAGGTAAATGGACTGTGAGATTATTGAAAGCAGTTAAGGTTCAAGTACAGTGAGCAGGACAAGGAACCAAACAAACATCAGTGCGCAGCATTACACCGCAAGCAAGTGCCTGTCCTTTCATATAGCATGCATCAAAGTAGGGAATTTCACGGAGCTCAGCCTCTTACTGGGCTACGTACCTGATAAACACGGCTACCACTCTGAGTTCATCACCTAGATAGAAAAGAAGAGCTGCGGGAGCAGGAAAGGTTGCAAATACTCCCTTTAACGTGATGAATCATTTAAAATAGAGAGGAAGAAATTTCACATAAATCTTATTCATTAAATCCGGGAGCTACAGATCTAAAGCTCTCCACGAGGCAGCAACTGACTGGCACGGCAGAGATGCAGACAGGAGTGCTAACTCTTCCAGAGCTGCTTACCACCAATAGCCCACTTGCTGCCGGACACTACTTTTCCTGGCCACAAGTGACGTACCATGTCTATCTGCTTCATGCAGTTCAGGAAACAAAGGGTCTAAATCCTGCTGTCCTGAATAACTCACTGCACTTTTACTACTTCAAACCCAGGATGACAGGACCATTCCCATTAAAAACAAAACCAAACCCTCAAACAATCCAGCCACAGCATTCATTTTCTCTTCAACGTGTTCTTCCACCAAGAGTGTAACTGCCCTGCTCATGCTTTTTTTATTTCCTCCTGTAAACAGGTGTATATATGTGGTGGCTTCAACGGAAATGAATGCTTGATCACAGCTGAAGTGTATGATGCCACAACAAATCAATGGACCTTTATAGCCCCAATGAGAAGCAGAAGAAGTGGAGTAGGTGTGATTGCATATGGGAACGAAGTGTATGCGGTAAGGGAGAAGCGGTATCTCTACCATACCATCACCCAGCACTTGCAGTACTTCTGCTAATTTGCATTTCCTAGATTTTCAGGCTGGCCATTTGCTTGTTAAGTGGGATTTAGGGAAGAAAGTCAGAGCTAGAATGGTTGATACACCTCCTGAGAATATTATCACCTGCACACCTTTTGTTATGAAAAATACATGGACAATTTTTAAGCAGCTGCAGTGTGGCAGGTTGACCTTGGCTGAACGCCAGGTGCCCACCAAAGCCATTCTATCACTCCCCCCTCCTCAGCTGGACAGGGGAGAGAAAATATAACAAAGGGCTTGTGGGTCAAAATAAGGGCAGGGGAGATCACTCACCAATTACTGTCACAGGCAAAACAGACTCAACTTGGGGAAAATTAACTCAATTTATTACCAATCAACCAGAGTAGGGTAATGAGAAATAAAACCAAATCTCAGAACACTTTCCCTCCACCCTTCCCTTCTTCCTGGGCACAACTTCACTCCCGGATTCTCTACCTACCCCCCCAGCAGCGCAGGGGGATGGGGAATGGGGTTTACGGTCAGTTCATCACATGTTATTTCTGCCACTTCTTCCTCCTCAGGAGCAGGACTCCTCACTCTTCCCCTGCTCCAGCACGAGGTCCCTCCCACAGGAGACAGTCCTCCACAAACTTCTCCAATGTGGGTCCTTCCCACGGGCTGCAGTTCTTCATGAACCGCTCCAGCGTGGGTCCCTTCCACGGCGTGCAGTCCTTCAGGAGCACACTGCTCCAGCGTGGGTCCCCCACGGGGTCACAAGTCCTGCCAGAAAACCTGCTCCGTGGGCTCCTCTCTCCACAGATCCGCAGGTCCTACCAGGAGCCTGCTCCAGCACGGGCTTCCCACGGGGTCACAGCCTCCTTCGGGCACCCACCTGCTCCGTCGTGGGGTCCTCCACGGGCTGCAGGTGGAGATCTGCTCCACCGTGGACCTCCCTGGGCTGCAGGGGGACAGCCTGCCTCACCATGGTCTTCACCACGGGCTGTAGGGGAATCTCTGCTCCAGCGCCTGGAGCACCTCCTCCCCCTCCTTCTTCACTGACCTTGGTGTTTGCAGGGCTGTTTCTCTTACATGTTCTCACTCCTCTCTCCAGCTGCTGTTTCTGTCTGTCCCAGCAACTTTTTTTTCCCTTCTTAAATATGTTATCACAGAGGCGCTACCACTCTCGCTGATTGCCTCAGCCTTGGCCGGCGGCGGGTCCACCTTGGAGCCGGCTGGTATTGGCTCTGTCAGACACAGGGGAAGCTTCCAGCAGCTTCTCACAAAAGCCACCCCTGTAACCCCACCCCCCCCCCCCCGCTACCAAAACCTTGCCGCACAAAGCCAATACATGCAGCAAATAAATTATTTTCTGCTGCTACTAACAGCATTAGCAGCACGGAACATTTGCTTGGTCCTGTTTATCCTACACATGTACTGCATTTAAACTCTTGTAGAGGGGTCAAATCTGACAGTTGCACAAAATACTTCTGGGAGCTCCAGAAAGAACAAGGCAGCAGTCTGCGGCAAGCAAGCACTGTGCTTCGAGATCACACGCTCTCAGCAATGCTCAAACTGAAGTCAGTGAGGCAGGACCAGTTACCATCTTACTTGTGCATGATAAGATTCGGCTGACTTAGCAGGTGAGGAAAGGCCTATTTCAACTCTGTACCTTTGGCATTCACAGGTAGGAGGATTTGATGGAGTCAACCGGCTTCGGAGCGTGGAAGCTTACAACCCTGTTGCCAACACATGGCACACAGTCCCCACCATGTTCAATCCTCGCAGCAACTTTGGCATCGAAGTGGTGGATGATCTTTTGTTTGTGGTTGGTGGCTTTAATGGTTTTACTACTACTTTCAACGTTGAGTGTTACGATGAAAACACTAACGAGTGGTATGATGTTCACGACATGGGCATATACCGTAGTGCTCTGAGCTGCTGTGTGGTGCCAGGTCTGTCTAACGTTGCGGAGTACGTTGCCAGACGAGACTGCTACGTGGACAACTCTTCAAAGGAAGTCAGGTTCACTTCTTCAACAAGTAGCCTGCCTGTATAAACAGCTCCACTTAGCTAATAAAGTCTTCTGAGCAGCAAGTGAATGTATTCACTTATTCTGAAATAAAATCTATTGATACTGGCCAAAAAAGTAATTAGTATTTAAGACTTTCATTCTACAGCACCACAAAATATGTGTATTAGCCACAGCCCACAAAGCAACTTAAAAAATAAAAGGTACAACAGAATGCTAGAGAAATAAAAGGTTTATTTTCATTAATTCACTTATTACAATAAACTTTAGTACAGTGTATTTAAGGTAAAGAACATTACAGTAGGATTTGTTCCAAACAGCCTATACACACACATACTACTTTACCTTACTGGAAGTAAGTACAGGAGTGCTGCTTCCCCAAGTAATCTGTTGAAGTCTACATTAATATCGACAGGCGAGTACAGCTGCCGTGATCCACAGTGACATGGACCTATGAGGAGTATCTGACTATTAATGGTCTTCAAACATCTCATTAGTTCCACACTTTACATTCATATTAGTAATAGGATTAGATCCTCAGGAGCACCTGTTTTATCAGACTTCCACTCAGGACTGTCAAATTAGAGATATGATTTACACCCTAACATAATGTGGATATACCTGAAAACAAATCTAAGCCACAAACCACTTATTTTAAGCTTGCTTTTTTAAGCCCATTAAATGTTACAACATACTATTACAAGGTTGTGTTAAAAATAACCTAAAAAGTTGCAAATCTTTGTGACTCAGTTTGTCAGTAGCGATCAGTCTATTCTGTGACACACAAGTTGAGCCAATAGTTCTGATTTTAACATTTACTGTAATGGAGAAAAATTATATTGAAATAGTATAGCAGAATGCTTGGCATAGTTATTCATAATGCATGCTAAAAAATTGGCATGTTTTCTTCATTTCTGGAGTGGTATCCTACTATGTGCAAGAGAGTCTTATTAAAAATACATACAAACCCAGCATACTAAGAGAGTATTCGGGTAGTTATAAAATATTATGTACACATATGGCACCTAGAAGTTACTACAATGACTGCCGAGTGCTAGGCAGGATGTGTCCTACTCCACTAATACTTTGAGCAGAAAGACAGGACATGAAACATGCATTTTGTGGCATGTATTCAGTACAGGTATAGAGGTATGATTGTCATAACGAGGAGGAAAAACTCCACCTGATGTTCTTTCACATTAGGAAGGCCAGAAGTCAGCCTTCTAATACTTACTGAATACACACTAGGATCTTACTGACATTAAACTAGCCACTATAAACACACTGAAAGAATTCCCAGGCTTTTGTTTACAGGATCATTTTATAAACACCCAGCAAGCTACGGCAGTCAAGGGCCACAAGGAATTTGTTATGCGATTCACAGGTTAGTGGGCTAAATTACAGCCAAAGTCAATAATGCAATTCTTCCAAACACTTACATGTGATACAATGGATAGTTAGACTGGTCAGTTAAAAACCATGTGCAATGCAATTGGTCCACTTAAAGTCAAGGCTAATAAAAACCTCAACTACTTAAAAATTCCATAGGATTGGCATAGCAACAGTTAGAGCAAACCGGTGCTGTTCACAGTGCCCATCACTCACCATGCAAACGGAGCATACGGAGATACAGTGCATCACATACAGAATCACGGCTGGCATTCACAAGTTAAGCTGTCCAGACACTAAGCTGTTTTGACATTGTCTTTGACTGGAATGTTTTTAGTAAACTATACAGCTTGTATGTCAGCCAAAAGTTCTCATGGTAAGTGCAATATCAATTTTGCTTAAAAAAGACAGACTGCAAGAAGTTTGTTCTTGCATCTAACTTTGTTGCGTGCTGCCACACATTAAACTATTTAGTTCATATTCCAACTGAAATAGTAATCTTGGTATTTCTCCCTACAAATTGTCCATATTTGTTGACAGACTACAAGAGGGCTTTGACAGAGCTGTGGTGGTCTGACATACTACCATCCTTCAACTGCTTGTTAAATCCCTACACCAAAATCAGTGGGATGGAGTACGTAAAATCTCAGTTGCTTCTCTGCAGTCTGGTAAAGTATCTTAAAATCGGCTCCCACAAATTTAAGTTAAATCAATGGATTTAGTGCTAAAGCTGTGAGGCATTTTCACACTTCTATTCACAAACCCTGCTGTAGGAGCAGTAATTCTTAAACTACTCCAGCCAAAACTGCAAAAGTTCATGGGCCAAACTCCACTGATTAACCCCCTGCTTACAGGCCTGCAGGAGCTGATTTGGTAACAGTCACTTCTGAGCATCAGCCTTAAACCTGAACAAGCTTACCTATTTCCTCTTTTGCATTAGGCCAGCATTGTACAATTTAATCTGCCCTTGCATAACAATCCAACAGGCAAATAAAATACTACCTGGTTACCACAGATGAGTAAATTGAGACTAAACTGTTAAGATTTTCAAGGTTGTTTTGTTGGTTTTTTTTAAAACAAGGCTAGATTATTCTATTACAAAAAGACAAGTTATTGATATCAAAAGTGGCAAGTGAACTGCAAAGTGGAGTATTAAGGGATGTACACATCAGAGAAACCTTTACACTCTATGTGGTTGAAAGACTTACCCAGTGTTTCAGATATGATCTAGGCTGCCTGCTGAATTGGAAAATGAGAAGTATCAGCTCAGAAAGCTAAACAATTAAAAAACAAAACAAAAAACCAAACTGTTTAGAAGTTCTTTTGCAAAGAAGTTGCCCACATCAAAACCGCCAGCAAATCATCATATGAACCAAAGACAGTAAACAGACTCTCCAACAATGTTTGTCTACACAGATTTTGTAACACCCTGGTTACTCCTCCCTTTCCCTTCCCTAAGATCCTGAGTTAGGTTGCACGTGAAAACCTGGAACATTCAAATGAAGGGAAGGATGGGGAAGAAAAGGAGGTAGGAAGGATGCACTGAATCCACTAGTAACCTAAACCGTCCTGGAGCTCTTCGGATCAGAGAGGAGTGTTCAACAGGACAGTTAACTGAGAAGCAGTGATACTCTAAAGGAAATATTCCATGTTCTGTTCCTTGGGAGTATAGCAGTAAGCAAACCAGAGCCAACCAGGGCACTAGTTTATGTAAAACCACCTCAAAATGCCAAAAGGTATTTAAATCAGCTTAAATCTTACTGCCATAGTTAAGTGGGGAAATTCAAATATTTAGAGACTGTGAAATCTCAACTATCTTGCTTCAAGAGGAACACCAAGTGCCGATTTGTTAAAGAGCACTGCAGCACAGCTACTCTAAATTTCTTGGGAAAGTATACCGAAGGCAAAGGGTACTGATTGTCAAAGACAGGCTGGGAACAGGCTCATGGGCGTTCTTCTAATCACTTTTTCACTAGAACTAAAACGCGTGCAACATTTGAGAAAGGATCTACAAGTAGCTCAGGTTTCAATCTATTACTGTGAAATAATCTCATTCTTACTAATCCACAGTAAAACAGAAGTGAATAGTCAATGTTGGTGGGTGGCTACTTCGCTGGTTTTCACTCCTTTTATCAGGCTGATTGTTGACCCAAGTTTCTAATGAAGCTGTCAAAGACAAACTTGAAGCATCTTCAGATATACCTGAAAAAAACCTACTGCGTCAAGTTCTCTGTTTCAGCAAGTGTCTTGTGTTCTACCAACCATCCATTTATAAACAAACTCTGCCGCCTCTCTACAACATACAGGTACAAAATATTTTAATACACATAGAAACATCCTGAAGTAATTTTATAAAGAAAGATTGTGCTTTTGTTTTCATATATAGGTATAACTATTGCACTTGCCTCCAACTTGGGAAAGCTAAGTACACTAACACTAATTATATGTGAAGTTTAGTCACTGAGAAGGAGAGAATCAAAGGAATGTCAATATATAAGTGCAAATAAAACAGGTGCTTTCAAGCACACACAAATGTAACCACTAAATTATTATGATAGAGATCTTTGATTTTCAAAATAGAACTGTTAGAGACTAACTCCACAGAAGACCTTGAAAACAAAGATCTGAAGAGAAAAATAACAGACTTAATGTTCCTGGAGATATTTCACAGCCCGTTGCAGGCTAGTTTTTCCCTGGGCACCATTAAGTAATACTGTTGGATTCACATAGTTTCTCAATTCCCATCCATCCTCAATTTCTGAGCTTCTTAATTTTCAATACATGAAAGAAGCTGGTTTTATGCATCAAATCCAATCAACACCCTCATGTCTTATAAAGACATATCAAGCCTAACAAAATGGTTTAGCACAGTATTTCATAGACTCATCAGGAGGAGTGATATCCCAGAAACTAGCACTCAATCTGTGAGCGTGGCATTCTCCGTAAGCTTAGGGAGTGTCGGTGTATTTCCTGCATCTGCCTTTCCTGCATTTGCCTTATTCTATCTTTTTGCCACATCAAATTCTGTGGCATAGGGTATCTTTGTGTTCCCTGCAAGCATCTGAAGGGAATTCTCACATGGCAGGCTGTTGCTCTGCAGCGAGGCTGAGGCATAGGAGGCAAAAGCATCCAGCGCTTTCTCTCAGCACAGTAACGATAGGCCTCTTTCCTGTATTGCTTGTCAATATCATCACTGTTTTTCCACCCCCCAATGATAAAAACATCATCTTTATAATAACAAATAGCTGCTCCTTCAATGCTAAGAACCTCTGGGGGTAAGCTTTCAAGTATTTCATCCGAGGTCCTGCCAGAGATCTTTATCTTGGCTTCCTCATTACCTATAGAGTAATTCTTGGGGCAGCACGATGCTGTATGGTAAAAGTTTGTGTTAGCAACAGACATCTGAAAGGCGCAATAATTATCAATGAGTGGCAGAGACTCCACATCCTGCCACTGCCTAGTTTCAGCATCGTATCTGATAATAACTGCCCTCAATCCATCTTCACTATCACTGTCAACTGGGGTACGAGCAGCAACATAAACAAACCGGTCTTCTACAGAAACGGCTTTGACATCACGAAGAATCTTTGGTGCTGACTCCAGGTTAAGCCATTTGTCTTGCTCGGGATTATAAATGGCCACATCTTTAAAGCCAGGACTGAAATTGCCATGTCCACCAATACTGTACAAGTTTCCTTTAATTTCAGTAAGGCCAAAAGAATGCTTTCTGGTTATTAGATTTGAGACTTGCTCCCAAATATTTCTGTTTGGATTGTACCTTTCTACAGTTTTGGCAAACCCTGGTTCCATGGAGCCAGCCACATAAACATAAGATTCTGTCACAGCAACAGCATGCCCATCAAGATGATTATGTATGTGTGGTAAGTTTACCCACCTATCTTCATCGATGAAATACCCTACGCACTCACTCAAGTAATCTCCTCCCTCCGACACACCACCAATCACCATAATGACATCCATGTTCTGTCCAAAACGCGGCAACAACGCTACAGGACAAGCAGAATGTTGTAGATTACCAGACTGCAAATTCTCAGACCGCAAGGCATGACTCTCCACAGCTTCGGACACTAATTTAACACAGGCTTCGTTGCTTGATACCAGCCTTTCAGATTTGACGTGGCGAGTAAGGTAAGTGGGTTTCATCTGAGACAACCTAAGCAGTTTAAAAAGATCTTCAAAGTACCTCTCTCTTTCCTCAGGATTTTTCTGAACCCACTTCAAAACAGTCTCAAAGAGGATTTCTTCAGAGTCCACTGTGATCTCCGAGTCTGAGAGCCAGTCTCTGATGAGATGAAACGGCAAAATGTAGAACTCCTCATCTTGGATTACCTTGTGGAAGTTTCTCCTGATCATATCCTGAGCTTTGAGGGCCAGCTGATTCAAGGAATACATGTGGGCCAAGCTGTGAATCGCGACACAGTTGGAGAGGTTCAGCTTCTTCTTCAGAAACTCTCCACAGAACTCTTTTAACCGGGTCAGCAGAAACCTGCAGAACAAACGAACAGGGGTGATGCTGCGGCCCGGCTGCCGCCGGTCCGGTCGCGGCCAGCCCCCCCGGGCCCCGCTCACCTGTCGGCCATCTCCAGCACCTCGTGGACGTTGCCGGGGCTGACGCGGATGGTGCCGGTGTACATGAAGCCGACGATGGCCTCCACCGTGTCGGGGTCGGGGCCGCCCTCCGAGCTCCACTTCTGCAGCTCCACGCGGCCCGAGCGCGACTCAGCGAAGCCCCCCGAGAGCAGCGGAGTGAAGTACTCGGTGGCGGCGGCCAGGACGGAGCGGTGCGCCCGGTACTCGCGGACCGTCCCGGGCCGCCCGCCGCCGAAGGCCAGAGTGATGTCGCAGTAGAGGCCGTGGCGACGCTGCTCGTTCTGCCGCCAGACCAGGTCAGAGCAGTGCGCCGGGCACCCGAACTCCTCCGCTTCGGCCTCCCCGCCCTCCGCCTCCGGCGGGCCGGGGCCCGGCTGCGGCTGAGAAGAGGCCGCGGCCGCCGCCATCTTGTCCGACATGGCGGGTTTGCGGCCAGGGCGCCTGCGCGCGGGGAGCCGGCGGCCCCCGCGTGACGTGCGCCGCGCTGCCCCCTGGCGAGGAGGTGGCGCCGCCGCCGCAGGTAAAATGGCGGCCGGGGCCCTGGGAGAGATGGCGGGGGGGGCGGGGAGAGGCGGCACAGGCGCAGCGCCCGGGGCGGCCCGTCCCCTCAGCCCCGGGCCACCGTCGCCTGGGGGCAAGGGGTGCCCTGAGGGGAGCAGGGATGTGACCGAGGTGAGCGTCCCCCTCACTCCCCAGCGAGCAGAGGGGGCGTTTGGGCCGGCACCGCGGCAGGGGCACCGCCCCCGCCTCAGGCGAAAGGCGGGACGGGGGCAGGCGGGACCTGCAAAACCCGTCAGGAGGGAAAGTGCTGGGCCTGCTCCCTGATGCTTCCCGGCTTTGGGGCGGCCCTGGTGCTGTAGGTGACACCAGGGTTGGTCGGCGAGGACACTGGCGCGACAGCCAGAGCATCTGCCAGCGAGCCTTGTGATTTCGCACAAAGGCAGCTTGCTACGCGCGTTGCAGTTGCAAGGAAGTGGATCTCTCTGCCAAACTGCATAGGTACCATAGACAGGGAATACACGCATAGTTTTTTTCAGAGCCTTGAGCTATCCTTTTGATTATTTTTTTCTCCTTAACATTGCTCTCTCAGGCAAGCCTGCAGGGAAGGAACTTGACATGAGGAATTCCCTCACTCCAACTAAGGTACACCTTTTTTTTTGTTAATTGGAATTAAGTGAGCTGTAGTTGATTATTTCATGTTTACAACACAATACACTTCCCTAACTCTTGTGTAATGTTATATCAATTATAGATAATTTCTTTCCTACTTTGCTAAATGTCATCTTTTTGACCTACACTGAAACATGATAGGATCGGTCTGTATGGTGTTCTTTAAAATCAACTACAACAGACACCAGGAGAGGAATAATTGCTTTGAGGTTTGGTATTTTGTTGAATGACTGGTTCCCAGCTTGTCACACATTGTGTTAGACACTGTTTAGGACCAACTTTTAGAAGCCAGAAGTAGAAAGAGAATAAATCAGCAGTGTACCATTTATTTGAGTTAGGTTACAATACACAGACAAGTAGGACACTGAAGTTATTACCGAGATTATTTTTGCATCTGCAGATAACGAGTGACATTCCATATACCAGCAATCTAATAGCACATGAGAAGTTGTTTGCATAAATACAGACACCGGAATACATGTAGTTTCACAGTTTTAACAGCAGTATGTTACAACTTTACACTTTAAATTACTACACCAGAGTTTGAGTAACATTGGTTATATATCAGCAGTGGTCCCACTATTCAGGGTACAATCAGACTGGAGATGAGAAACACAGTAAACAAATTGAAAAACAACCAACAAAAAAAATCCCAAATCATGGCTTATGGGAATGATGGGTACTTTCCCCTCTATGGGGAAAAGTTACAGCTTGTTACCAGACTAATGGATCTTCCGCAAGTTCAGTAAGACTGTGCCTACGAGCAAAACTACCCCCCCCCAACCCCTTAAAATCTTTTTTCTGGAAACAAAATTAAATGAGTAGAAAAAAATAAAAAGGTGAGAGACAGTATTAAATACAGCAGGTAACACATGGAATATCACAAGTTTTGGTTTTTATTAGAGTAAGTTTCTATTCTTATAAAACAGTTGCTTTGCACAGTTTGACCAGGCAGCCCAATGTCTATATACCAATGGCCTTTTTACATCAAAGTCCCATTTGTGGCTGTCCTCTGTGCAGGCTTCTGTCTTCTTGAAGTGACATTCTGAGGCAATACTACAGGTTCTCACATGGTCATGTGCTCTGGTAAAACATAGGATATGTCATCCCATGGGTGGCGGTACAGACCTTGTTTCAATCTCTTCTGATCCAGGTAGTGTCCTAAAACAAAAGTGGTTTGTGTTACAAAATTTCTGTTCCTCCTTCTAGTCTTACTTTGCCTTGAAACAACTTTGATTTCTGGATTCCTACAACTAGCATTTTAGACTGAGTCCCCCAGAGGTTCACATTTGTCTCATGTTCATGGTGGCAGGGCATTCCCCAATAGGATGGAAGGGGAGAAATGTGGCAAACTTACCAATGAATCCCATACTCCTGCCTAGTACAAAGATACCATTAAGAGCTCCTATATCAATATATTCATCTGCTTCTTCCCTGAAAAGGAAAAGAAATTAAATAGTATCTCATAGTTATCTATTTAAAGAATCAATCTTAGAAAGACTATGAGTCTGCTGTAGTGCCAGTAGCAACACCGAATTAATGTGAAAGCTTCCTTCCCCCAAGTCCAGGCTACATTTCCTTCACAATGTCCTTTTGAAATCCTGGCCCCACATGAGCTGGCAGTATAGCTCCCATCATTTTTATAGGACCATGACTTAAGAGAAACAGCCCACTACATACTTACCGTGTGAAAGAGCCACAATTCCTGAGTACATCGACAAAGGCAACTCCAATAAAGCCATCTACATTCAGGATAAGATTTGGTTTCTGCAGGAAATGAAAACACACCCCAATAAAGATGTTAACGTTGGCAAATGATATTCACTTGGCAGCTTCCATCCTCAAGGGTAATTTGAGGGCTGCCCATAATTGTGGACACACAAGCCTAGCAATGGAGAAGGCTGTTCAGCAACTTGAGCAAGAGCCATGCTTAATGTGAATGATGGAAAAACTGCCTCAAACAATAGGCCTGCATTCGGTTCAAACCACAGAGATTATTGACCACAGCCCATCACATGTGCTAGCTCTGCCTCAGAATACAGCAGTTCTAGTGTGGACAGCGGACAACACAGATAATGGGTGTTGGTTTGTTAAGCATTTTCCTGGCATCCAATAAATGTCTTCAGCCTTACCAAACTGTAGTACTTGGCCTCAAGTCTATCATAGAAAAACAAAACCCCAGCAACAATTTATGAAGCACTGCAATTAAAATACAGTATTAACCCCTGGATGCTTTTCCTCCATTAAGAAAGACTGCTCAAGAGGAGCTAAATACTAGCTCATTTCACCTTAGAAGTTGTAATTTTTTCTACTTCAAGTGCATAGTCCAACAGTGGGGTGGCAGGGAAATGCTGCTTCACGTAGTCTTTGAGAATCTGAACTCTCATGTCTGGGTTATTTATCTGCAAGTTAAGAACACATTACAGTCACTGATGTTGCCTCTTACACAGGTACTTGCCATAAGCTTTGCTATTTGTAGGTTTAGGAGAATTTGGTCAGTAGCTGCCTCTGAAACTTACTAATTTTCTTTCCTTCGTTTTTTTCTCTCTCACAACCTTCATATCCCCCCCCCTCCATTTGTACTAATGCAGTTTTCTTACTGATTTGACTCTGTGTCCAATGCCCATGATCAGTTTCCCTTCTTTCTTCATCTTATTCACAAACTCCATAGGGATAATCCCACTGTCAAAGGCTTTGCTGAACATTTTAGCTGCAGCATCCAGCGCTCCACCAAACCGGTCACCCTGGGTGCAATACACAAAGGAAATTACAGCAAAGGATTCCACAATTAAGATACAAAACAAGCACAAGATTATCTTCCCCATCCACCCTGCCTATCACTGCAGCATTCATGAAATTAAAGGTTAGGCAGGCACCCGAGATAAAGCATCTGTTTAGAGCTCAACACAAGTGCCACTGTGTAGCCGACGCATCTCCACTAGAGACAGTGGGAAGGGGGAGAAATGCAATCTAAAGTCTGTTTTATTCACACTTTTACTTGTCAGTCTTGGAAGAGACTAGGCAACCATATAGGGACAACACTGACAGCAATTTGGCCTCTACAAAATATTTCTAGACTCAAAAGAGACATCAAAACAGTCTTGCTTACTAGAAAAGTGGACTAGGTTTTAAACATAGAGTATCAAGCTATTAGAGTTGAATTCAACAGAAATTCAAAGCGTGAGTGAACAGACAAAACCTGTCCATGGCTCTGCAGCCAATCTAAATCTTAAATTAATAGTAATAAAACATAGACAGAGTAATGAATAACAAAGCCAAATCTTTTGGATATTAGGTACTTACAATAGTAAGAAGGCCTGAAGTGAGACTCGAGACAAGATCTTTTCCAGCTCTTGCACAGACAATGGTGTTGTGGGCTCCAGATACAGCAGGCCCGTGATCTGCTGTTACCATCAAACACATCTCAATGAACTGGCAGGCATACTTTGGTAACCTGAGCAAGAAAGAGACTGAAGTCATTTATTGTAAAGAAAACTGAATAACAAGACACTTGGTGTTATACTGGACAGTGACTTTTGTTTTCGGTGTATGCTTGAAAGAAGTAGAACAGAAAGGGAGCTGTAGGGTCACAATACCCATCGGTGCATCCTAATATCTTTCTCAGAGATCAGATTTTTTTATTCAGTTTCCACAGGAGCTGTTTAGCTCAGAGCTGAGGGTCAGTTTTGTACGCTGAGTTTGCACACACTCAGCAGACAGATCAGTGAGCTCTGTGAGTCCCCTTGAGGGGAGCCACATGGCTGTGCTACAGTTCTGTTCTTCCTGTTCTGCTGAGCCAGAGATTCCTGCTAGTGCCAAGAGTGCCTCTAATGAAGGCATGATCAGATGAAGGGAGGAAACTTCTGCCATTCAGAAGATTCCCTGTAGGCTGGTTAGCAAATGTTTGTAAACTCCCCAATCTCTCCAGGGTCAAGGTGACAATTATAATAAACAAGTAGTCAGAGAGTGTGAAATAGGCCTAGAATAGAGAAATGGAGAAGTTTCCTCAATGCGCCACAAAACTTGTGGAAAACTTAATCCCAGGACTAAAACATACTGTATGAAGCCTTGAAATGCTGATGTGGTCTCAGAGGAGGGGATATAGAGATGGCATTTCCAATGAACCTACGTTCACAAAGGAATCCTGGAGTTACTTTTGTGCTAAAAAGTCTGTTGATGAACAAGCAAAACTTCAAGCCAAAGAATTTGGGAGCTTTCACAAAAAGCTGCCTCACCTCCTTTGAAACCAGAGCAGGCCCAGGACTCCTCCAATTCCCATCTCTTCTTTGAAGACCTCAGTGATTGGCATCCCAGCATATATCAGTTCCTGACCTCTCTCATCACAGATGCTTGTCATAAAGGAAGCCGGTTTGCGGATCAGACCCAGCTCCTGGAATCACAGCGTAAAGATGGGATTTTAAACATTTTAGAAGCAAGGGGCAGTAGGAGGCAGAGCGGTCACACAACAGTGCCTTAAGCTTGCCCTCACAGCAGCTTCCACAGCCTAGAACCAGCATAGCCAGTGAGCTCACAGACAATGCTATAAAAGTGCAAGATAAAACCCCAAGGCAACACCGTTATCACCATAAGCGTCCAGAATCACAGCAAACATCCTGTCTGGTTTCTAAGGAACCAAAAAGCAAGTAAAACAGCACAGCTCACCCTTGCCCAGGAGTAATCCATTGGCACAGTTGGAGGCGGCACTTCCTCAGCTGGTTCAATCACTCTTTTAGCCACAAGATCCTGGTAGACAGACCTAGGGAGAGAATCCATTTATTAACTTAAGTCCTTTTAAGAGATACAAGTGAGGTGGTCTTAATCTAGACCTTAAAAACCCAGAATGAATAGAAGTTGTTCTCCTTAAGCAGGAATATATTCCTTTATCAGGCTAGAATCAGTGCCCTAACAGTTTTTGTCCCCTGCTGAAGGTGCCCTGTTAATGGGACTTACTGAATGACCTCTCCCAGCTCATCAAAACTCCGGGGAACAAACACACCAGCTTCCTTCAAGGCTTGGTTCTTTGCAACAGCAGTTTCAGAAGCCTGGTTGGCACAAGCTCCTGCATGGCCAAACTGCACCTACAAACAAGAGAAGAGACAGCAGTAAGGGATACAAGTTGTTTACCTGCAGAGAGTGAAACAGAATAAAGAACTGACTAGGAAACTGGTGACAGAGGAATACCAGTGATCACACATATGCCTTCTTATTTGGGCTAACAGAACTCTTGGTTGCAACTACAGTCAGCACTGCAATATGCAGGGCATTTTCTGATCTAGAATCACTCCAGGTTCTTCCACTGACATTCTGCCTCCCTGAATTCCCCCACTCTCCGGAGCTGCTTAACATGCACCTTTCCCATTCCCACTCCAGAAGCAGGTGGCTATTAGAATCCGTTGCATTCCCTGGGATCTTTGGGCTCTCTTTCCAGGTATGCAGAATCCCTTGGAAATCTCCAGTGGCAGACTACAGAAGCTCAAAAAGCTTTTACTGTTTATGTTTATTAACTTCTGCATGTTAAGTTGCTACTGGCAGTTCTGAAAGGTTTAGGCACAGTGAGAGAAGTTTGGGGTTTTTCTTCCTGTCACAGATACATACTTACTTCATGCATTTGCCCCCAGTTTTGCACATACCTCTGAAGAGAACATGGTGGCACAAGTACCAATACACCAGCACACCACTGGCTTGGTGATACGGCCTTCTTTAATACCCCTGCAGATCTTATACTCTTCTGTACCTCCAATCTGCAGAAAGAAAGAGAACTGAGCTGGTTCAAAACATTGCACTTTTGTAGAATCCAGCTCCAAGATGCACATAGAAGTATCACTTGGATTTTTTTTCTCCTTTTTCAACATGTCCTGGTTTCAGCTGGAATAGAGTTAATTGTCTTCTTAGTAGCTGGTATAGTGCTATGTTTTGAGTTTGGTATGAGAAGAATGTTAGCAACAACTGAAAACATCAGTGTTATCAAGTAATGTTTAGACTAAAGTCAAGGATTTTTCAGCTTCTCATGCCCAGCCAGCAAGAAGGGTGGAGGGGCACAAGAAGTTGAGAGGGGATACAGCCAGGGTAGCTGACCCAAACTGGCCAACAGGGTATTCCATACCATGTAACATCATGTCTAGTATGTAAACTGGAGGGAGTGGGGGTGGGGGGAATCACCACTTAGGGACTAACTGGGCATTGGTTGGCAGGTGGTGAGCAATTGCATTGTGCAACACTTGTACGTTCCAATCCTTTTATTATTACTATTGCCATTTCATTAGTGTTATTAGTTACTTTTCTGTTGTATTAAACTGTTCTTATCTCAACTCATGAGTTTTACTTTTTTTTTTTCCAATTCTCTCCCCCATCCCACTGGGTGGGGGGGAAGTGAGTGAGCAGCTGCATGGTGATTAGTTGCTGGCTGGGGTTAAACCACAACACAATGAGTAACAGCTGAAGTCTCAGAACAAAGCCTCTTTATTTGACTTTTTTTTTTTAATGTAGGAGAGGCTATGCTTGTCTGTGGAATACACTCAATTTCTTTAGATTAAAGCAGCATGAAAAAAATTTCAGACATTCAACAACAGTATAAATAGCTCCCACTTATCTGCAGCTGTTATTTAGCATCCTTGCAGCCAGGTCAGATGTTCCCAAGACAAAACACTTGGGTATTTCTTAGATAGGAGTGAACTGGTCTCACTCACCTCTCCAAGTACTACAATCATTTTCACTCCTGGAGTATCCTCATAACGCAAGACATGATCCATAAAAGTTGAACCAGGGTATCTGGGTAGAATACAGGGAAAGTGGTATAAGTTTGTTTCATAAACTTCTCTGAAAGAAGAAAAATTAACAGCCAACCTGCCCTTCTTCCTCCAAATTACTAACAATTCTTCTGTTGAAAATGCAGACTCCTACCTGTCTCCTCCAATAGCCACCCCTTCATAGACCCCATCAGTGGTTCGGGAAATGATGTTGTTGAGCTCATTGGACATTCCTCCAGACCGTGAAACATAAGCCACACTGCCAGGACGGTACAGTTTTGATGCTAAAATATTATCCAGCATGCCTCCTGTGTTGCCTATTTTAAAGCAACCTGGTTTGATCCCACCAACCTACAAGAAAATTAGAGAAAGATGTAAAGCCCTTTAAAATATACATGAAACTTAAGAACATTTCCATAAGACAGTCTTGTCAGTATTTATACAAACAGAAGACAGTAATGTGACCTTAAAATGAGAAACTAACATGCACTTTATATGACTAAAGACAAAATGGATTGTAGGATATACTTTATCCTTCAGAGAAAGCTGATCTGAAGATTAAGACAGATGGACAAGAAAAGAAAAAGGTCATCAATACTTACAGTTGCAGGCCCAATGATAGTGACTCCTTTTTTATCAGCTGTCTTGATCAGTTTGCGGGTCAGGGCCTCTGGAATGCCCTCAGCAATAATGGCAATGGTGCGGATCTGCATCAAGATAAAAAGAAAACCATTAGTAACCCTCAGTGTCACCACCCTAACGAACTGCAGGACAGAGAAGGCAAACAGCTGCTCAGGGGGAATGATCAGCTTCTGCCTTGTCAGGCCTCTGGGAGGTCACACTGTGCACTCTCATACTGGAAGGGCCAGTGCATGGACCCACAGTCTACTGTGATCTTCACAGCAGTCTCAATGCAGTGTTCAGAGAATTTTTTTCCTCCCCCTTGCACATTAGAGCAGCACTATGTTTTAGCCAACCCATAGTAATCACTAACCAAGAGGTGCCCAGTTCCTTGTACACAAATTCCAAGTCCAGCATTCAAATTTGCTGTGCAACTCCAGTGTCCTCCTCAGAGTCTATAAGGAGTTAGAATTGAGGTATTTATCTACCAAGTTGGAAAACCAAGACAATTTGCTAATTCCATCACAGTTTAAGAAACACTGGTACCCTGCTGACAAGATCTTCCTTTTCTTGGGCTGCTTCTAGATCCCTCACTCACCTGTGGGTAATTCATGGTTTCAACAGTGCTGTCATAAGCAGAGCGCAGAGATGCAAAGTTGATGAGAACATCCACCTCTGGGTGCTTCCTCATGGCATCTGACATGTTCTTGTAGACTGGGATCAGGATTTCTTTGTGGCCCCAATAGAACTTCTGCCTGTGGTCACCACTATGGAGGAAAAGATGAAAAAGTCCCAACCCTTAAGGCTACTGGAAAGACAAAGGGATACAGTGCATGCAGACAGAGGAGTTTGCAAACCCCAATTCTCAGACACCAAGACTGACTGTGAGACACTCACTAGCAAGTGAGCATACATGGGGAGGGACCATACTAACAGCAGAAGGTTCTTCAGAGTATAGAACAGAGCAGCATATGGAAGGAGACGGGCTAATAGGGACAGAGGCATCCAGCAAGATGAATAAGCTCTCCCACAGTGAAGTTACCAGAACCTCAATTCTACTCCAAGCTGGAAGACAGAATGAGGCACAGAAAGAGTAATGAATGAGATGCATGCAAAGCTGCATTACTGGACTGGAACAAATACCGGACTGGGGGAACAGGAAACCAGTATCTGCGGTGAACAGCGAGGACAGCAATGTGAGGGCCAGTCAGCTTTCCAATTCTGCTACAGTGAGACTCTACCCACCCTGCCCTACACATGCTGAAGGAGATGCACCTAGGAAAGTTTCATCGTATGTGTTGTCTTTTATATATGGTAGATGCTCTGACTGGAACTTCATTGAAGTTTATACTGTTCAATCATTTAAGAGTGTAGAGATATTGGCTGCATTCCCATATTGGTACATTTGTAACAGAACATTCCAGGTTTTGCCAGCCTGGCTTCCTCCAAAAGGTCAAGCAGAATCAGAAAATTAATTATAGGTAGCCTTAAACTTTTAATCCCTATTGCTTTTTCTTCATTAAAGAACTGCGCCACTGCAAGGGGTTGCCACTCATCTATAGATGTGGCTATGCCTGCACTCAAGTTTTAGTACCCTGAGGTTTGCACTTGCTGAGAAGTTATTACAGAGCTGCAATTGTCATCACAGACTAACAGTACAAGGTACTTAATTGTCAAGAGGCAAAATTCTCTGCAAGACAGAGGTTGATTAGACATCAGCTATCCTGGATGTCTGTAAATACCACAGAAATGAAACAAACCTCCTACCTTTGTATGGGCTCCCATCTCACTGTCTCAGCAGCAGGCCAGACAGCCACTCCTTTCCTTCTCGCTACTTGCCCTGTTTGACAGGGAGACCCCCCCCCCACACACACTCACAAGGTACAATAACAAAAGAGCTTATGCACAGCTGTGCTCTGGAGGTTCCTCCTGAGAGCAATCTGAAACACCCAATAGCCTCTCTCATTCCTGTCAGCTGTGGGGATAAGGTAAAAGAGGGTGAATAACAGAAGAGAACTCTGTCCCACTGAAGGATCCACATACTTCCTGCATGCTAAGAAACTACTGCCACTATAGGAAAGAGTATGAACAAAATAAACAGGGTTTTTTTTTTTTTAATTTTGTTTGGCAACATGACAGAAAAACTGCTTTAGTCTATTAGCAGAGCTGCTCCAATTCTGGCTAGTATTTGGAGAGAAAATTCCAGCTGCTGCAGGCACAAATCAGGATGTCTCAGACAAGCATGCAGCAAACAGTAGATGCGTGGAAGAAACCTTAACACAGCCTTACTGCCTCTAAGCCAGTAGGCTGTTCAAGAAAGCCCAACTAGTCATGCCTTCCTCACTTGCTGAGTGAAGGAACAAAATTTGGACACCCTTTGAAAGAGCATGAAGTGGGACTTAAATTCTGTGGCTAACATTAAGCTGTTTCAACAGAGCAGCCTAAAATCAATGGTTGAGGGAAACAGGAAGCAGTCTGCAAAGACAACCTGATGGTGGAAAGGAGCATAGGAGGTGTTAAAGCACAGATGTAGACTAGGGCAGAGCTACACTAAAGAACAGCAGAGAGTGGAAGAGGAGGAAGCTAACAGAAGAATTTGAGGGAAGCAGTCAGAAAAATAACAGTCAACACAGGCTACTTACGTGAATGGATAAACCATGGCAGCTACCGAAGGTTCGTCCCGGGAGCAAATATAATCAAAGTCCAGCATTCCTTGCACAGCCCGTGTCTGCATCCCCCAAATGATAGCTTTGGTGTGACGGCTGAACAGGGTTGTAGCTTTACCTGCTCAAGAGAGAGGGGAAAAAAACAAAACACATTCAAAACGTACATCTGTGCAAGAGAAAAGCTGCAACTTTGCCAAATGTCTGCTTAAAGTCTCCCAGAGGAGCATATTCCCCCCCTCCAAACTGAACCCAACAGGTGAACTGCAGGATGTAGTAGCCACACTGTCCAAATTAAGGAAGAAACTGTCGATGAAGCAGCATCCCCCTTCCCAGGATTCTGAACACAATAGCCAGGTTTTGGGTTTCACAAAATGGGCAAGTGCTTAATCACAGGGATGGGGGCAGGGGGAAGCTGGTGTAGGAGAGGAGAGATAAGAAGTGAAAACTGCCTCTTCCTCTTCTCACATGGGCCATTCATGTTCCTCTCAGTTTTATTGTGCAAAGCTGAAGAGGAAGGGAACTTTGAATTTTATTTATTTATTTGCATATGGTGTACAGTCTGGGAGAACCACAGGAGGTTTGCCTCCTAAGTTTGTTAGGGCGTTACAGTAGGATGATAGGAAATAAAAAGAAAGGCAGGAAATGGAAGGGACAAAGAAAGCAAAGGAGCTCTACATACTCAGCTTTTGTTTTCTTTTTTTTGTTGGATTCTGATCATCACAAACGTGATGGCTCCAAGAATATATATATGGCCCAGAACTTGGCTACAGGGGACAGTGTCACAGGAAAGGCAACAGTTCAGCTAGTGAGGATGGACTGTTTGCTTGAAGTATAATTACACCACTTGTCACAGCAAAACGTTGAGTTCCTCCCTTTGACTCCAGGCAGAATTCATTTAAAAACTCTTAAGAACTCAGAGCTGATCTAACTGCTGATGCCAACTCAGTCTACCACTAATTCCTTTATGGCTTTGAATCAAAGGTATACAGCATTAGGGATTCAACAGTTCTTCTGGCTTTAACAAGAAATCAGTCACTATTCTCCAACTGTACATGTTCACAGTTTAGATGCACTGCCACATGACTTTTATTAGGAAACTGCCTACCCCGAAAAATTCTGTTTATCTTGCAGGTGCCTGCAAGGGCATAATATTAGTATTCATAGAAACAGGAAAATGCAGGCCCAGAAAGGTAATGCTGTTTGTCCAAGACCAAACAAGGAAGAATCTGAGAGTTCCCCTTCTACTATCCCTCCTTTTGTGATAGGTGTGATGTCTTGAAACTCTACTTTGACCCTGATTCAGCAGTTTATTCTCGTCCAGCGCAGAGCTCAATAGGGTGGCTTAAAGTCCCCGTAACTTCACCGAGATCAAGCTTTAATGGTTTGCTGAACTGATAAGGCAACAAGAACATTTAGTTCATTCTGTGACTTTTCTGTGTCCTTCAAGGCTCATAAGCACAGCACCTGCACTATTTTGTTTCCCTTTGAAACAAAATGCCAGTCATTAGGCATGGTTAGTGATTCCTTTTTGAAAGCAGAGAACAGAGCGTTGCACAATATGCTTAGGTCTGTTTTTCTCTGTAATGATTGTTGGGGGGAAGAGAAGAAAGATTAAAGTTTGTTTGAGACCTGTCCCTCTCTCCCCCAGAAATAGTAAGTTTTTGTGCAAAGGAATATGTGATCTGCACTTGAAAAAACAGATGAAAAGTTCATATGGTGATAGCTAAATATGCTGGGCAGGAGGGAAGGGAAGGACCAGACAACACTGCAAACTTTTGGAGAGAAGAAACAGCAACAAAACCAAGAACTAAAAAAGTCAGCTGCCAGCAAGGCCAGGCACATTCAGCTAGTCACACGTGTCCTACCTGAACCAGGTCTTGAAGCTGGGATTGAATCTGTTAAAGAGAGAATAACTCATGCAACAGTATGACAGAGTTGGCTGCTGTCATCCCAACAGCAGGGCACCTGCAGTGGGGTGCTGCAGCTTCCCTCCTCCCCACAGCACTCAGGCCTTTTGAGTTTTGCTTTTGTTAAACAGACTGGAGCACTCTCCACTGTACTTCCTCTCCAAATAACTGGACATCAAATTTTGCATTTTGCCATCTAGAAGCTTTTTGCTTATCCCAGCACAAACACATTTCAGGTTCAGGTGGCAGTTCCTTGCACTGCAAGCTCCATGGCTCACGTATTTTCAGCATCTTTTTGAAGCATTGCTCATGCAAAATTCTGTGTGCAATGATTAAGAGAGCAGTAGTGGGTTTTGTGATGCGTTTCACCAGAATCGGATCCGAATCTTGTCATCATGTCATACTGTTGTAAAGGAGGCCAGTATCTCCTCACATTCAGGGGAGGAGGACCAGGACATTATGGCATTCTGTACCTGCGCAACTCTGCTTTTGTTTTCCCCCCAATACAACACGCTCTGACCCAATCAGGCTTTAACAGATACAACAAAAAAGCTGCCAAAGGTCTTGCATATCACCATGCTAAAGAAGCTTCCTACAAACTTCATTAAAAAAAAAAACCAAACAAACCACCTGAAAAACAAAACAAAAAACACACCACAGGGTAATCTCCAACCCTAAATGTGTGAGGAGTACATCACAACTCCTACTGAACTGACTGTAGAGTGTTCATCCAGGAAACTGCAGCATATACCAGGAAGGACTTTCTGAATACCTACACCGTTCTAGTAGCATCCCATGGGAACACCCCCCAGGTACTTAACTGGAAAGCAGGCCTCAGTTCAGCAACCACAGCACAGATACTCTAACCTGTTGTCCGCTGGTCTCGCATAAGGGGACATGGGAATGCTGGAGTTCTCAGACTGTGCTGTTTCCCTTCAAAGGGACATCCCAGACCAAGGCAACTCTGACTCACCTTGTGTATAAGCTAATAGCACAAGTGACAACATTCTAAAAGCACTTAACTAAATTCAAAACAAAGATAGACAGG
Organism: Harpia harpyja; assembly: GCF_026419915.1. Lineage (NCBI taxonomy): Eukaryota > Metazoa > Chordata > Aves > Accipitriformes > Accipitridae > Harpia > Harpia harpyja. The sequence continues at coordinate 85,844,670 of NC_068943.1, forward strand.
TACCACAAAATTGCTTCCCTTCATATCCACAAAAAGCATTAGTCTAGTCCACATTCTGGCTTTTGGAGCACAAGAGAACTGCTAGCAATCATTTCCAATGCTGGACTTACCAAGAGGTGCTGTTGGTTTTGCCTTCTTGGCTGGAGCAATATCATCTGGTTTGGACTCTGAGAAGGAAGCCGTTCTGCTTGGTGCTGGAGTCTGAAAGATTCAGAAGCCAAGTCAGTAAGGGACAGCATGCCAGATAAGGCCTGGAGCACATAGGAGGAGGTGGCCACTTTGGCTATGCTAGTCTACAAAGAAAACCAGAGAAAGTTAATTTTGAGGTAGGACCATTTCAGTCAAGTGAGGGAAAACTAAACGACCAAGTTCCCAGTAGATGCAAGAGTCACATTGGTTTTGAGGGGGTCACATTTTCTGCACAAGCAAGGAGGACATTGGAAGGGCCCCTCCTGATAAACCATGCAGGCAGAGTCACTTTAGTTTTTGTAGAGCTTTGTACAAATACAGTGGGGGCCAAGATCTGTTTCCAACCTGTTCAGACAGGGGACGCTGCCTTCAGGAGGCTCTTCACAAGCATTCCCTTTCACAGCGGGGAAGGAACTCACCGAAGGGCTGCCGCTGGCATTGAGGAGGAAGTTGGCGGTGTGGGCTGCAGCAGGTGGTTGGTTGGGGATGGGCCGATGGCCGAGCGCCATGCCCACAATTGCAGTCATGTGAGTCTCCGTGCCAAAGACATGGATGGGGATCCCAGTCGTCTTCCCTGTGTACACACAGAAGGACAGTCAGCCTTGGGCAGAAAAAGGAACAAGATGAGCTTCTGCCAAAGTGAAGCATTCAACCCTGAAGAGGCTCAGCAGAAAGCAGGTGGAAGAAACAAGACACAAGAAGAAAACTTAAGGAAATGGTTGGTCCTTACCAACTTCTCCCATGACACGTAATCCTTCCTGGTAGTTCGGGCCTCCTCTTCGCACAAAGATCCTCACTTCATGCTCCTTCAGAGGGCCTTGGTAATCCTTAATTGCCCTCACAATGCCCTAAAAGAGACATACAGGACAGGTGAGCTCAGCAGCCCATCGTTTACCCTGTCCCATCATCGCAGGAACTCCTGGAAAAGATGCACTGTCAGCCTCAGCACAACATTGAACTGGGGAGAATGGCTTGGGGTTGATGACTGTGGGCATTTGCTGATAATTCTGAATAGTACTTACTTTAAAAGTGGCTGCTACATTGGTGAAGTTAGCAATGCTGCCTCCAATGATCAGGATTTTACCTGAGGGAAGAAACATGCATAAATAAAACTGTATTAAGAACACAGTGTACATGAAGCAGTTTCGGATATAAAGTGAAACAATGCTGCAGTTCAGACTAGCCAGTAGTTTGCAGTAAGTTGTGTTTAGCAGAGCCTGGAAGATAAGAGCTTTGTATCAAGCAAGAATTTTTCTGATAAGAATCTCTCGAGCCACATTTGCTCTTTGCTACATGGAAAGCCACAAGTCATGTCTCTGAAGCAAGATTTCTCTGACAGAAATCCATCACTGTTTCACTTGGATGGCAGCAGTACATTAAAAGCTCTGCCAGGGAGGTCTAAGCATAGTAACAGCGCAGATTTGTTTAGTTTTTTTCCGCACGCACAGCTTCACAGCTGAGCAGCTTTGCAAGTGCAGCGACTCCCCTTACCTTCAGGGTGCTTCTCTCGTGTCATGAGGGAGAGAATAGTCTTAGCATAGTCATAGGTCTGTTGCTCACTTGGGGCTCCTGAGTATTCCCCATAATTAGCCAGTTCATTCACACCCCCCAGGTCACAAATGGTGTCACTGTAAAAAATAAAAAGTTATTTAAGAGATTAGTTATAATTTGAGTCACTATAAAGGTCTTAATAAAGCATTCCAAATTTCTGGGAAAGTGGGACTTGTAACAGAGAGATCGTGCTGTCTGCTGAAGACAAAGCTGCTCTCCTCTTGGTGCCAGTCATGATTAATCTTGTTACGCTTCCTAGATATGATGGGAACTCAGTAACTACCATAGCAATGATATTACCATAAACAGCTTTCAGCTAGCTTGTTCCTTTCCAAGTCAAAAAGAAACTGTATCTCAACCTCCCAGAATTAAATTATCTCCAAGGGATGCTATGTTCCATGTCTTGGTAAGAAATCTGCAGAGCATCTTCATTCTGAAGAGGTCCCAAGCAGTCATGGCATGGGAAAGATCACCTTAGAAGAGTCTCCTTTCCAGAGGCTGCATCAATTATTTTCTTAGAGCACTGTAAATCCACCCTCCCTCTCTGGAAACCTTGTTCCTGTTACCTGTAAACCACAGAGGCACCACCACCAGCCACCATGGTCCAGATCCTGCCTTTGGGGTTGAGAATAGTAAGTTTCAAGCTGGCTCCACTCTTTGCATCCAGGTCAGCAATGTAGGCTTCCTGCAGACAGAGCAGCACACAATTTAAACTTCCCTCTGCACCCTCCTTTTCCAAACCAGAGGGTTTGTAGTGCTGGGCCTGTTTGGACATGCAGATCTCCCCCATCTCCTCTCAACTGCAACTGAAGGGAAAGCAGAACTACAAACACCATTTTTGTAAGGGACAGACACCCAGATTCATCTCTAAGGGGCCAGGACTGATTTGTGTTATGTGTTCTCCAAGACAGAACACTGAAATTAGACCGGATATAGACAGCTTGCACTATTCTCTCTGTAGCAAATTCAAAGGGGATCAACCTGAGCACATGCTCAAATTTTGATTCTTACTTGGAAAAAAAAAAATAAAATCATACCCTCCAAAGAATACATTGTCTTTATAAAGCCTGCTGGCTTGTCTCTTGCTTGTCCCAGGTGAAGTCACAAGTGATTGCTATAAATAAATTTGATATTACTTTATTTGTAGAGTGCAGATCCAGAAGCAGATTTCTCATGTTTGCACATGAAAAACTTCAGAAATGCAGCTGACTGTTGGTTGTGTTACACTAAGCTGTGCTACACTGGCCTTTCCATGAACAGTGGTCTTTTCCTCCACTGCTCAGCCAGCCCTGGGAAGCTCCCAGGTTTCCTGGTTCCGCATATGACAGTCACAGAATCAAATGCCTCTGAACTGAAAAGTCTTGTTCTGACCTTGTCTGCAGACTGAGACCAGAGGAAATTTAAAATCAACACACCCATGGCTACACACACTCTGGCAGTGCTGCAGCCAAGAATGTAATCGCCGAGCTGTAATTTGGCTCAACATGGTGTTCTTGTATCACAGTGTGCTTGCCTGTTGAGAAGCACTTCACTGGGAGTTCATTAAAATTCTCAGCAAAGGCACTGCCATAACAACCTTCACAGTGACTTGCAGAGGGATGATTCAGAGACAAAAACTGCACTAATCCTTTTAAGAGCAAATTGAGTTAAGTGTTGGCATCCAGCAAGCTACATGGAGAGAAATAGCTAAATGGATTTCCTGGCCATGTTACAAAAACCTTCCCCAACTGAAACATAATTATAATTATTAAAATGAAAAAGTCAGGACAGAAGTCCTTTTGGAGACAGCAGAACAGTCACCTGAAATACATAACAGAACAATTAAGGAGAGACCTCTACTTCCAACAGTTTTTGAAGCTGCTGGGAAGCTATGTATGAAGCAGTGTTTATGCGACAAGTAGTACAAACCCAGGGAATTCTGAGAGGGAACAGGCCTTTCTAACTTTAAAACAGTAAGTTTGCCTGCAGGCCTCTTCTTGGTCACCACTTTTCAGGAAAACAGGTGTATTAACATCTTATTTTTACTTTGAAGTTTGAAATATGGCAATTATTTTCTCTGGATTCATACTCGCAAGCAGATTTTGCACACAACTGCTACTCTACTCTCAGGAACTGTAACTGAAACACCGAGGGAGCACCAGCTGCCACAAGGCTGTCAATAACCAGTGCTCCAACAAAAAATAAATGATGCTGACGGCAGCAATGCAGGCAAGAACCATATAAGGAAGACTGTAGAAGTACAGAGCTTTGGCACATAGCTGAATGAAGTTAAATATAAGCCTCCATTTAAAGTCAATTCCGAATTAAAGAACTGAAACAACACCCAAGCAAAGATGGAAAGCAATTGCAGTCCAGAGCGCTATTATGAGAAGTCCTAGTACTACAGCAATCTGTACATAGGTTTGCACAAGCTCTTATCATAGAGAGTAATGCCAAGGTGCTTGAAACAGAGCAACGAAACCCACAAGAGAGGAAAACCTCAATGCCATGGACATACAGGCAATGAGGAATTAATCTTGTAGTCTACATAAGAGAGAGATTTGGGCCAGAGTGGGTTGTTACTTGCCTCTGGGTAAGCTTCCCTCCCAAAGGGAGGGGGGAACTCCACATCCCCCCATTTCACTTTGCAGATGTAGTCAGCAGTTGCATCAATCTTTGCAGCCAAATCAAGGATGTAGACACCATCATTAGTCACCACTGCATTTGAAAAAAAAAATATTAGAATTAGCTCTGTTTTATACAGAGACATGCATTAGAGATTTACTCATAAAATTTGACACCATAAAGAGATCATTACAAAAGCTAGGTCACCTTTGTTCCCCTTCCTCCGCATCAGTCATTTAATTGTATTTACCAAACCCAGAGAGTTCCCTTAAGAATTAACTAGTGACCATGGTCATGGACCAGGCCCTGGTTCAGGTGCTGTTTTGTTCTGATCCACCAGAGCAATTTTTATGTTCTTCAGTTCTGACTTAACATCTCTTTCAATGGAATTTTTCATTTCCACCAGGGAATTAGAGAACAGAGAACACTTGCAAGCAGTCCTCATTTTGGATTCATTCAACTAATAGCTCCAGGACACATCACAGCCACTTTTGTACTTCTTTTGCATATATCACCTAGTATTGTTGCAAACTACATAAAACAGAGAAGGATAAAGTACACATTTCAATATTCTAGCACAAAAAGTCCTGCTCCCAAGAATATCTGTTACCTAATGGATTGATCTCAAGGTACGTGAAATATAGATCTTCATAAAGGTTGAACAGGCCACAGATGAAGCTAGCCAAGATGCTGTAAAAAAAATTTAACACAAGTTCATTAAAGCAGCCAAATATAAATCACAGCCTGCTCTGCTTCATTTATATTAGTGGCAATCTGAAAATCTACTCTGTATCAATTTCTTTCATTCTCATTCATCTTCTCTGGAAGAAGCCTAGGTGATGACTCAAGGAAAGGAAGACCTTGATGACTTACCTTAATTACACTCCACCAAACTCTGCTGAGAACATAGTTACTCACAACTGTCACATAGACACTCAGTCTGTTTAATGTCACCAAGAGACAGAAATGCATCATTGTCTCTCACTGTCACATATGCATCTTTGTCAGAACTAAGCTTTGTTAGCTGTGATAGGGAAGAGACTGCAGTAAACTACATTAGTGACAGGCTTCTTCAGCCTTTCAGTGCTGAACAATGCCATCAGTGATTATGTTATGTTTGGAAAAATCATGACTCATTAAGATAACTAGGTATAGGCATCTAATTAAAGGAGATGCAGAAGAAGTTTTGAGATCTACAGATAAGCTTGCAGTAAGCACAGGAATAGCAAGAGAATACCTTCTTAGACTAGGCCAGAGTAAGGGCGAGTACGTTTCTGAATTAGCAATCAGATTCACATCTTATCACCACTTCTACTAAATAAAAGAAACTCTTTATGCTGGCACAAAGGATCAAAATTCAGTATGTGTCTCCAATATCTCAGAGGTCAAGACTTCAGTAGACTGCGAAGTCCTCCTGTCAAGCAAAGGCTCAAAGCACTACGAACACTTACTTTGAGTTTTACAAGTAGCTTGGATAAGGTCAAAGAACTTGGATTTATGATGCATGGCATATTCTTGAGAGCAGCAAGAAGCGTAGGAAAGCAAGCTTTAGGGTGAAACAGAACGAAGGGATGTTGCACTGAAATAAAGGAGAGGAGTTTCTGGGTGGCTGGCCATGCCCAGAACTGGGCATTTGTACTTACTCCTTTTTATTTGCTGGTGCATACTGCAGGAGGTATTTCTTTACTTCCAATTCATTGAGCTTTTCATCCACTGCCACAAGCAACTTCTGAGCTTTGGCATCAACATCTCCCACATCCACACCCCCTTCATGGTGGAAGAGTACGTAGTCTCCCTCACGGGCAGCATATATGCACACGTAGAACTCTTCCTCCTGCACCACAGACCCAGGCACAAGCATTAGCAAGTCACACCCAGAGAAGACCTTGAAGAAGAGGCTCTTGTGTCAATGCTAGGGAAGGGGCAACTGAGCACACCACTAAGCTTTCCAAGGAGAAGCAGCACTGGAGCAGCCCAGACACTCCCCAGGGTTGTACAGGCTGTGCTGGCCTGGGAGGGAGAGCGACAGGGCCCAGAGTGCTTCAGCCTGGTGAAACGTGCCAGTGATTTCTGGACAAAACTGCTCCCATCTTACACAACTGAAGCACAAACCAGGGTCCTTCCTTGAGTGCACTGAAAGAACCTGTATCTTTGGTTTCCCGCAAACCATGGTGGAGTATGAATATTTCACCAGCACAAACTGAGATATCTCACATCAACAGTGTGTTATCCACACTCAGGAGTACCAGACTCAAGCAGCAGTGAGCTGCCTTGACCATCCAACTTGGTCCCTCTCAGGTAATCTGTAACCTCTCCCCAGTAGAATAACAGCAACCAACATGATTATTAACAACCCTTCACATGGACCAATATTGTGCCTGCACACAGCTGCGACCACCATGCATTGACACTGGCAGCTTAACAGCACATTCCCAAACTTCTGCTTTCTCCATTATATCAATCCATCTAAGCTGCGTGCAAGTCAAAAGAGATTTAAAAGCACTTCTTAATGCTTTATTTGGTATACTAACCTGTTTGTGAGGGACGAAGGGTTCAATCAGAAAATTCTTTAGGATTCCCTTAGCATTAGCAATCTGTAGGCAGAAAACAAGACAAACACCAATAAACACTTGTCCAATATCCACATTTATGACAGCATAAGGCAAGCTTCGAGAATTAATCGATACTGCTCTAAACCCACTTCCTCCTAAGCACCTCTCTACTGTGTTTCCCAGGGAACCATACTCTTCCCTCTCCAGCACAGCATCAAGCACTGTCCCTGCTAGACACGGTGCTGTACCACTCCAGCATATTTGAACGTCATTGGTTACAGGAGTCAATCACCCTCCCCTGTCCCAGAGAGCACATTTACAGAGCACTGCTTAGCACACTGTGAAATGTGATGGCTTCAGGTGCTTTTGGAGCTTTGAAAAAATCTGAAGTGAGGGAACTCCTGAGCTAGACAGGGAGTGGCAGGAGCAGAGCCTCTGCCCAGCACTTGCCCTGGAAGCGGTGTCAGTGAGAATGGAAGAGTAAGAGAACCCTTTCTTGTCTTCCTACAGGGGCAGCTACAGCAAGGTCCCAGGAACTGTCCTGCATAGGCGCTTTCCTGCTACCCAAAAGCAAGTTTTCTGGCTCAAGGGACACTCCTGCACAGGCCATAGGAGATGCCCCCTGCTCCAGAGGACACTGCTTCAGGAGCGAACATCATTGGTCACAAGTACTTGGCACAGTCCTTCCTTTAGATGTGGTTGTTGTATTGTGCTAAAGAAGTGATTTCAACATCCATCATTTTCCTGATGGGCAGGCACACAAGATGCAGTTGCCTGCTGTTTCATAATGGCCTTCAGGCAAGCCTCACTGGCTCGGCTGCACAGCTTGGTGCTGGAGCCAGCAGCAAATCAATCACAGTAGGGCCAAGGCATCAGTTTCCTTGAGGCAGCAGAACTCTGTCAGCTCCTGAAACAGAGCAGCTGGGATGGCAGGTTTCTCTTTATCATCAGCATTGCAGTGTCATTCCCAGGAGAATAAATATTACAAGCCAGCACTGAGTTAAAATAAGGACTTGAAGTAACACTCAATCATGAGCCAAAACACACGGGCTGGCTACAATAAGGACAATTTCATGACAGCTTTTATACTTGTTAAATCTGCCTTGGGTATTAAAGTGAAGCAGCTATGCCAACTAGACACAGCATTTGAGCTATCAACTGCTGACTCCCAAGTGGAAGGGATTTTCAAAATGGTACTAATTCCTGCTGAGCTCCCACCATACAGGGCCTACACAACAGACATGGATGGCGGATGGTAACAGGGAGCACCAAGCTGTGCTCCCTATCAAGGTGTGTCATTTATCAGTGCTCATTTACCAGCAGGAATTTTACACATGGGACAGTTTCTCACTTGCTTTGGCAGCAGTGTAACATGCATTTTAAACCACCATAAGCAAGAGGAATACCTGCGCACCAGCTCCTATCGTGCAAGTCCGCAGAAAAGACACAACAAAAAAAGTCTTGTGTTTTTGTTGCTAAGGTGGCACTCACCGTGGTTTCTTGGCCCAGATGTTGTTTGAGCCAAACCTTCACCTGATCCAGAGTGAGGTTAATTCCAACCAGTCCAAGCTTCCCACGTCTCTTTATTAGCTGATCTGGCTTCACCACTAAACGCTGCAACATTGTGCAAGAGAGATTAAAAGAAAGAAGCATTAGAAAGTGATTTTGGTCAAGTAATTCTCTGCAGATAGTGAAACAAAAACTTAAGTAAATTCTGTACAGCAAATATCCTTGCAGAATTTCTTTAATCTCTTGGCAAATCCATCTCCTGGTACATGTCTGCAGTTTTTTTTACACTGTACTTTGAGAAGAGCTGCCTTATTTTTACTCAGATGTGAGTATACATCAGAGACTGAGGTGATAGTTTGTTTTGGCTTTTTTTGATGAACTTTGATAACCCTTTCGAAGCAGCTGTTAAGATAGGGTACATGTACTCACTTTCTGTAAAAAAAAAAAAAAAATCACACTGAAAAGTGTACAGCATCCTGTCAGTTTTGCAAACTTTGTAAGATGCATCATTAAATTAATATTCCTCTGTGAGCAGAGGCTCATAAGGAAAAACTATTAGACACAGCAAGCAGCCAGCTGCTTACAAAAAAAGCTCCTGCTGTCACCACATGCTTTGCGTATGAGACTGGCTAGGGCCAGGGGTCATGCAGATTTTAGTCAACTGACAGTGGCTCTTTATAAGATACCTATGGAAAGGTGTTCCTAGGTAACACACTTACCTCTAGCTTGCAATTTTTTTTTTTTTTTTTTTTTTAAATAAGAAATGGGTGCCATTCTCCTGTACAGCTAATATGTCCTGGAACTTCAGCAACTTAGTGTAGAGTCAGAACATAACATGTCACAGTACAGAACGCTGATTGTGGTCTTTCTGTTGGACCCCGTAGCCCTTTCTGGCATTACAGAACTCTGTCTTAAAGGATAGATAGCATCCGTGCTCCCTTCTGGCTTTCTGCAAATGTTTTTAGAAGCACTGCTGCTATCTTCTTGCAATTCACTCATGCACTTGAGTATGAAACATTTAATTACTTAGCATGGGGCTTCTATCAGTCAGTCAGTAAAGGACTGTGAAACATTCATGTTCTACCAACCAATGACTTAACGTAATTAAGCACTGGAAAGGAGCCAGCTTGAACAACTAATAAAAAGAGCTCTGGATATGTTTTCTCTACAGAAAGTGCAGGGCTATGAAACACAAAGAGATATAAAAGATCTTGCACAGAAAAGGCAAAAAATGGAGTTTTCCCTAACATTTTGCTTGGACGCAGGAAACCTTAGCTGTATCCTAACTGAACATAAAAGCTAGCTGCAGAGAAAGCACTCCATGATTTCAGACAGTAAGGGTTTGAGAACAGGGACTGACATCTCAAGAGACTCTTGCTTTGTCTGAATTAGCCTCATTTACCTTCTGTGTGGTTATTAGCAGCTTCTTGTTTGCAGATATCTCTGCTCATGTATTTCACAGCCCTTAAAGGAGTTTTATAATCAGCCCCCCAAGAAGGTGATACAACAGCCTTGAAGCAAGGCTTGTTTCTTCATCAGTGTTGCAAATGAATGTTGCAGAGCAGCAGCAGCGACCGGTCCTTCAGGAAAGATCCAGAGCACAGTTCTGCTCACAACCTGCCGCAGCACGACATGCCGTGCCTGACAGGGAGCAGTCTGGGTGGGCAGAGGTTTGTCGAGGGCTCAGCCACTACAGAAAAGCAAGTCACTCTCCTTACCTCACTCAGAAGCCAAGGGTGGTCCTGGGTGAGTCGTGCCCAGTCAGTGACTGGAGTGACTCGGGCATACTTGAAACGGTTCTGGATGGCAGAGGATGTGCAGATATACTTATACAAGAACTCCTTCCCCGTCTGCTCAGAGATGGCTTTGGCTGACATGGCTACCTAGTCTGAATTGAGGGGGGGGAGAAAAAAAAAAAAAGGCAATCAGGAACAGAGTCCAGTTCTTACAGAAGACTCCCAATCACCAAGCTCAGTGCAAGACCAAAGTGAATACAAAGCTGGGGCTGTGTTTCCCCATTATAAATAAGGCTAGAAAACTCACCTGATAAGCAAGAACTATTTGTGTTGCTTAAAATTTCTACCCCATTCCACTGCCCTGAACACTATTTTAGTCCAGCCTTGCCTGCAGGGAAAGGCGTAATCCTTGCAGCTTGTCCCAGCCACCACTGTGCCTTTACCAAACCTGCCAGCTCTGAGCATCCCCCCACGTCTAGGGGAACACTCAGCTAAGGCAACTTGTCTCTAACTACACAGCACCCCAGGTTTGCTGTTGTGGGATCTGCGTAACACACCTACCATTTCTTCTAGTCCCCCATACCTTTTTCTAAAGGGAAAAGAAAATGTTACCAGTATTATCAAAACGAGAACACGTTTATATCATTGTTTTGGTTTTTTGTTTCAGAACCTAGGTGTCTTGGAAGCAGGTTCACACCCTACAGAGAAAGATGTTCAAGACAACAAAGACTAAGTTTAGACAGTTTGGGGTTTTTTTGAGAAAAATAATTTTAAAAAAATTCCTAATTTCACACCTTTCCTGAAGATGGCTTTCTTTTAAAGAATATATGCTAAACTGACATAAGTAAATGATTTCTGATCTCAAGGCTGTACCTTTTCTTTCTGATATGCAGCAACAAAGTCATAGGTATCAAAGATGCTTTTATTTTTAGCTGCAATAAACATTTATTTAAAAGAATACTTCATCCCAGTGAACCTATCTGCATGTGTCAAACATCAGAACTGAGTCTTGTTATCAGCCAGAGGTCAACAAGCAGTTTTGATTTTTGAGGGGCCAGGCTGCTGACAGAGAAGCTCTAGCAGTAGCTCATGCTGCATTCTGAGTCACTGGAGGTCATGTCACTGTTCCCCAAGCATAGCCAGTGTGGCAGGAAACACAAAAGCACACTTAGTATAGTTTCTGGGAGAGCTGCAAAGCAGAAAGGCACCAACACAGAAAAGAAGAGCTCAGATTCCATCTGAGTATCTGGACAGTGAAGTATTTGAATGACTCAGTAAGACTACCTGCCCATGCCATGATGAAATAAGTGCCCCACTTGAGACCCACAGAGGGAAACAGTTTAAAAGCCCACAGTTATTTCTTGTGCTACCTTCTGGGTAATAACCCTTAGTAATCAACTGGGTTATTCATCCTATAAGCAAGCACAGAATATGCCATGGAATAATTAGCCATCTTTAGAAATAAAGACCTTTTTCCCTAGAGCAGGAAGAAAGAGGTTTGGTCTGTGTCCATCCCTCCCTCAATAGACAAAATATTTATTCTGCAGAAAAAAGTAGGAGGAGGCAGGTTGCATTCTCTGTATGCCTCTAGAATGAAACAGGTTGGACTACATAAATACTGTTATTGAAAGTTGTTAAGCAGGCTTAAGAACTGGCAGTCAAATTTGCTGCTAACATCTTTTCAAATGCAATTCCAGTGTTAAAATAGAAAAGGAAAAGCTACAGAAAGGGCAAAAGATGTTAAACAGTGTTCCTGCTTTCAGAGAATTATTCTGTAAAACTCCCGACATGACTGCAGTGCAACTTCCAATTTAATCCCACTTCCAAACAGCATCAGACAATGTTTCTGAAGCACCCTATCTTTCCTCATAGAATAAAACACACATTCTAGTCACCATAAACACTTGCACCTAATATTTAGTCTGCTAAAAATAACGCTTTGTTTTTATTACCCCGGTGCTGAAGTTAACACAGCCTAAGGAGAGGGGAGCTCTTGTGAACAAGCAAAAGGAGACCAAGCACATTTTGGCTGTCTGGCCCTGCAAAGCAAGATGCATTCTGTCCTCCCTTGCAGCCCCCTTTAACGTAACAGCCCACACAAATGCTATGCTGAGGCTGCTGTGTTAGATTAATTTGCTCTCTAAGAAGCACTCCTAAAAACATTTATTCAGAGATGCTGTGGGAATAGAGTTGTCTCAGAAAGACATAGAGAGCCACTGAATTAGATCAAGTCCTGGGGCTACAGGCAGCTGTTCTGCAGTAACTTCAGAAGCAACCTAGAACTTCCATTGCATGCTCCTAATTATGAAAGATGGAATGACATTGAGACAACGTAGTTATCTCAAGGCAAGGATCTATACACAGCTATCGGGGAACAAATAACAGCAGCATGTACTAGAAGTAGAATAGAGTCTGGAAGAGTACTGGAAGAGATAGAAGGGGAAATGCTGAGGTTAACCTCAAACATTTTAGGAGTTGGAAGGCTTACTGCATAACCTTCCTAGGTAGGCTGCAACTGTGGCTGTAAGCTAAGCATGAACACTGAAGTTGGAGAAATGTTCATCTCTTCTTGGTGTTAAACCACCACAGCTTTCTAGAAGGATAGGAATTTTGATTGGAAAGAAAGAGAGGTGAAGGGGGCAAAGTATGTAACAGTCTCAGGGGGAAGCAATCTGCAACAGGTAAGCAACAGTGGCCAGACACATTGTAAGGGAGCTAGCTGGCAGATGACCCACATGTTGAATGGGTTGCAGACATGGCTTCTTGTGCTTATATGGAGCAACTGCGTATTTGCTGTACAAAATCCTATTGCAATTCTCTCCCCATCTTTGCCCTGCAAATGCCACAAAACTGTAGGAGTGTAAGCTGTGTTGTAATCTGCATTAAAAAACCAAATATTAGCAGAGTTGCTTTGACTGCTTAACTTTTATTAGCAAGGAAGCTGCAAGAGACAGAATGGTTTAACTGCTAGACACCAACTAGAGTTTACTGCATCAGACTAAGAATCTCAAGTGGGTTTGCAGAACTGGTCTGTATCTATCCTCTGTTAATTGTGGTTTCATGGTATCATTCTGAGACAGCTTTTTTTCTTAATTATGAGGCACTGTCTGTGCATCAGATAAGCATTGTCAAAAAGAATATGCCAGCTTCTCTGACCAAAAGCTTACAGCTTTATTATATGGTCAGCCACAGGCTAGCTACAGAGGAAGACTTTCCAAAACTACAGAAGTGGCTGTATGTTGGGCTAGTTGGCAGAGCTGTGAGAAAAACAAACAAACAAACAAAACAAAACCACCAAAACCAAAAACCCCACCCACCAAAAAAAACCCACCCAGCCTTATTCTGCAAGCATACACAGACATATTCAATTCCCACAAACACCACTCTGCTACCTTGTCTTCACAGCTGCATACACACATGCTACAGTAAGTCATCTATACTGTAGTGCTGAAACTTGCCATAACGATTTTTGCTTTAAAGCAGTGCTATTTCTGAGAGCAAATCCTGCTCCCAAGTTATCTGCAGCTATTTATTTTGCCTGGTAGGAAGCTGGAATACCCTTGCTTCAAAGCCCTTAAAAATCCATCAGCTGCCTACTCTACAATATGCTGAAGGCCAGTCCCAGAGAAAAAGTGTCACATTTCACTGCAGTAGAAGCAGATGATTCAAAGAAAATGGCAAACCTATTTCTTAATCTAAAGAAAAACTAAGTATTTTTCATTTCTCCAGGGTGACACAGAGCCCCTGAACAATATTGCAGATCTTCAGTCCACATTTACAAATTAAAACAATGAAGCTGATGCTAGTTATACCAATGACCAAGATGTAATTGTCTGCAGTTGCAGGAAACTGGACCCAGGACATCCCTCAGGTCTTATTAAAAACAGCCCTGTAAAAAAAAAAAAGTCAGTGGGAACAACAGTGACATACATGTGATTGCTTAAACCTGAGGGCCACCTGAGGGGCATTCCCACAAAGCATGGCACTGTGAGGTTGCTCATCTCTCAGAAACTTGACCGGCCCCCTTTATGCCATTACATTCTGCTGCTCCTCTAGTTTCTCTCCCAGTTTCATCACCTCATTTTTGCAGTAACACTACTGGGGTGAAGAGAGAAAGCCTAGACAATTATTACAATAGCAGTAGATGAAAAATGACAAAAATCCCTGCATCATGGCAACAGAACAGCAAGAATGAGGCTGTTCTGCCCTTATCTGCCCATGGTTCACAGAGACATTTCCTAATCATTAGCAAGTCTTTAATCACACCCCTCACTCGGTTTTTCCAATGCTCTAACCCTGCCTTTCTCATGGGATAGACAGCACAAACAATTGCTTCAGTCTGCTGAATTGTTAAGCTAAAAGATCAGCAGGAAAAAAACCCCATCCATAGGGCATCAGCAATTTCTAGCTGTAGTGCTCACGCAGGTCCCTCATCAACCAGAGAGACAATCAGAGCAGACTCCATTAACTGGTTGTTTCTGTTCTGCAAACACTGAGCAGGAGCATGGTCTGCAGGTCACCACAGAAGTAGAGCAGCAGAATCTTTGCAGTTTCCCAAGAATGAGGCAGGTTAGGACTCCCACCTGTCATGGATAATCTCATTTTCAGTCATGCTTAGCACCTGCAGTACCAACCAATACTGATGAGAGTAACAGATGCACCTCTGAAGAACAACAGAGGGGGTGCAGAGAAAAAAAAAAAGTCATCCCTTTCTCTGTACCAAATACAAGCTATAGGATAATGTTCTCTTCTACCAATTCACTCCCAGACACTGCTCCGTTCATGATTCATAGGTAAGACTGAACAGCAATTTTCTTATGACTTTAGGCCCCAGATCTTGCAACCACCACACACAATGGTAGATTCACATCAGCAGCACAAAATGCCTTCTCAAGTCTGCTCTTAATGTGCATCCTCTACTGCACAATTTAGGATAGGGGCAGATAGAATTAACAGTTTCTAACCTATAATGCCTCTCTGGCTGCCTGCAATGATTTGCTGGTCATTCCAAGTTCCATACTGTACCTGCATTATCAGAACCCTTCAGATGCAGTTGTTTATAAGCTGCCTTGCCTTTTCCTTTGAAGGGTGTACAATGGAAACACAGTTGGTTCCTGGCCAAACTTGCCAAGTGAAGGACAACCTACTGCCTCTTTAAAATGTCTTCCACAGTATGCATCACGAACTTTCCAGTTAAAATGCAACAGATCATAGGATCACAGAATAGTTCAGGTTAGAAAGCGCCTCAGGAGATCACCTAGTCCAACCTCAAGCTCAAAGCAGGGTCAGCTCTGGAGTCAGCCCAGGTTACAAGAACCATTCTTGCATTTGAAGCATGCTGTCCTTTACTTCTTAAGCAGAGGCAAAGAGCTCTGTTGAACAGATGTCACACACCTAGTTTTGCTTTGACAAGTGGGTTACTGATGTAAGAATAAGTTATTTCTTGAAGTGTCACTGATTGCCATGAATGATTTGTGTTCATTTACTGAGGCTCTAAAACAAACCGCTTCCCTGCAACACATCAGAGACCTCATCATCCACACCCACTCATTTTTAAAAGTGCTGGTTTTCAGTCTTTACTAGCAAGTCCAGAGCAAGTAAGAGAAATGGATTAGATCACTTTTTCAAGGGCTCAGAAGCACTTATTCCCTCAAAACATCACCTGTTAAATATGAAAAAAAAAAAATGCTTGGGGAAAGTTTCTGGAGTGTATTGACAAGAGAAAAACAGCATGATGGTGGCAAGCTGGACAAGGATTGAAGAGCCGGATGTTGCGTTTGTTGTGACACAACTGATATGTCTGCCCCAATACACTAGCAACCAGCTGAAGGGAAAACACAATACAGCCCAAAGAAAAAAAAGATGGAGAAACAAGAAGAGGCATTCTTGACAACAGAACCTGGGTAAAGTCTCCTCGACTCCCAAAGAGATCGGATGGTGTGGCACTACTCAGTGCAAAATGGTCTACTCTGCAAGGGGAGAAGGAAAAAAAAAAAAAAAAAAAGACATTGATTTATTTTTCTTTAAACCCTTTCTGGTCTCAGAGTTATAACTCTGTGAGCTTCACCAGTTTGTGTTCATACAGAACATGGCACTCATGCATGGAATTTTCTTAGATCCAGATCAGTACCATACTCCAGTCATACCTGAGCGATGCTTTTGTTAGGAGAAAAGGACTCCCTCTCCAGTAAAGATTTCATGCCCTCTCTCCCAGGAATTATGTCAACAAAACCACACTGTAAAGCAACCTTCCCCCTCCATCCCCGGTCATTTATTAACACAGTTCAAGATCAGCCAGTATTTTCAGCCCACAGCAGCACGAAAAGTTACGTCAGCTTCCACCTGGCAAACACGCGTGCTTTCATCAGAGGACAGAGAGGGCTCAAGAGAAGCAGCCCCACAGCAGTCGGCCAACTTCACGGGTCACGATACCTCAGTGCTCTGCATTATGAAATGCCTGGCACCGTTCTGGTGTGATGCAAGCAGGCGCACTCGCTAAAGCAGTGAGTGCGTTGAATGCACGGCTCTGGAGGAGGCTCCCAGCAGACATGGAACCTTTGAGAACAAAACAGCGGCCAGGGAGGGGAACAGACTACGAACTGAGTTAGCTCTGGCTAACAGAGAGCAGCAGACAGGCTCCAAACGCCCTGGTAAGCATCTAGTGCCAGAAGTGGGGTATTCGGAATCCTGTCTTTAAAGGCTGTCTTATTCTGCAGCCTTGGGGAAGGTCCTTAACAAGTTTATTCCTTAAATCCTTCCCAACATCACTCGAAGTGGACAGTAGCAGTGTGTACTCTGGCCTGCGTGGCTGGGCGGCATTCCTGACTGGGGCTGTCCTTTGTATTGGGTCCCGCTTCAAGCGGAGCTGATAATGGTAGGAAGAACACTGCTAGCTGGAGGATGGAGAGCACACTTTCTGCATGTTCATACAGAAGTCTCGTATGCAGAAAACTCTACAGAGTTTGAATAACAGCGTTAGACAGTAGAGCTGATATTCTGAGCTCCAAACCCAATTAAGGAAACGAAACAAATACAGAAGTCTACAGACAATATATTCAGGATGCACATAAGTTTTCAGTCTTTAGATGCTATTGTAGACAACAAGTGTGGTTTAACAGAGAGAAAAGAGAAGTCTGTACAAAAGGAAGAGAATTCCCAAAGCAGCAAGATAAGCAGCAGGTGTTTGCAGGTAGCGAACAAAGGAGCTGGAAAACAGCCATTTCGCAGCTCCTGGAACTGTCAGATCCGTTCACAGGAAGCAAGAGAGAGAGACAGGCTATTCACCCTCCTGCTAGTACAAGAGCACGAACGGAAGGAGACCCCAACACGGGGGTGCTGCCTCCACAACCCCCATAAAGGGATTTTCGTGCTGGAAAAGGGGCACACGCGCCGTTGGCAAAGGGCTTCTGGATGAGGGAGGAAGGGAACGAACGTGCGGAGAGGAAGCTTGGGTCTGCTGCTGGCGCAGATAAGAGCCCTTTCTCCCAGCCCCTCGTTAGACGTTTGCGCCGTGCCCATCGCAAGCGGCCCATGACTCAGAAACCTCCCGTTCAGCCGGGACCTCACCGGACACCGACATCTCTTATCCTTCAGCTGAAGAGCGGCGTGCCTCCCTCAAGGTCAGGGCAGCGGTGGGAGGAGGGGACGGGGGGGGGGCTCTTTCCTCCGCTCCCGGCTGCAAACCTGCTACTTAAGTACGACCACGACGCTTCCCGCAGGCTGCGGCCCGGCTCCCGGGGCCCGCCCGCCGTACAGCGGGCCAGCGGCTACCGGCCCCTGCTTCCCCCCCCCCCGCTCACCGGCGCGCAGACACCTCCCAGCCGGGGCGGGAGAGGGGCTGCCCGCCCCGGTCCCACCGCAAGCGCCTAGTCCTCGGGGCCCACGGCAGGAGCCGCGGTCCCTCTCCCGCGACGGGCTCCCGCCCACCGACACTCACCTGAGCGCCCGCTCGGCCGCGCCGCCCCGCACCCTGCCCCGCGACGCCGCCGCCTTTTGTTCGCTGCGGCGCGGCGCGGCCTCCCCGGCCCATCGGGCTACGGGCGCCGACGCCGCCCATTGGCTGCCGACGCCGCCACGTGTGCCTTGCCTGAGCGGCGGCCGCCCTCCCATTGGCCGCCGTCCCGGTGGGGCGCGGCCGCGCGGCCTTGTGGGAGTCGTAGTTCCGCCCCTCGCTCCCGTCCCGTCGCCGCCCCCCGCCCCCCCCGGCAGCGCCCGCGGCCGTGAACCCCCGGGGGCCAACGCCGCTGACGTCAGGCCGGAGCAAAGGACCGCGGCCACGCCACCGTCACGCTTGCGTCGTCCCGGGCAGCGCGCCCCAACGGCGGCGACACGAGAGGCCTCCCCGCCGGCCACCCGCCCCGCCCCGGGCTCCGTTGGGGCGCCTAACACCGGAGCGTCCCCGCCGGTACCCGCTCCTGCCGCCGCCGCCGCTCGGTCCCGGGGCTGCCCGCTCGCCCTCCCCATCGCACGGCCCCGCCTAGCGCTCCCGCGACGGGCCCCGGCAGCGGGGGCAGACCCGGGCTGCGACACCTCCCACGGCGGGGGGGTGGGCGTCGGGGTTGTAGCTGCAGGGGCAGGAGGTGCCCGGCGGTGCCCCCGGTGGGGAGCCTGTGCGGTTCACCGGCAGACAGCAGCCCTGCACGGGAAGGGAGCATCGCCCGTGTATCTCACCACGGGCTTTCGACCCCCGGGGGGTACGGCCAACGGGCGCTTCTCGCCCGCACAGAACGCGTACAGGCCGGAGACACGACAGACGGGAGCGGGAGAGGTTTCGGAGACACGACAGACGGGAGCGGGAGAGGTTTTGGAGGTGTTGGGAGGCCTCAGGCCGGACGCAGCCATCTCGCCACCCTGTTCCCAGGTGCCCCGTTTTCTAACAAGCCTCTAACGGCGGACAGCGCATCTCTTCCGTTTGCCAGAAATAATCATCGCACGTTCATTTTTTTTCCCCCTGGTATTTCCAACCTGTGACCAAAGCAGGAAGCAGCCTGGGGTGGTCTCTCTGACGGGAGCGGACGGCCTCACTCCAGAGGCGAGGTCTGCTGTGGCCCGTCTGACGGTGTCACGGGGCTGGAGCACAGTCCTGCAACGGCCACCACGCAGAGGGGGACCGGAGGACACAGACATGATTCTCCTGCCCATCTGGTTGGGGAGAGTGTGTCACACCCGGCGGTGCCCCTGGGGAAAGTCTCCATGGAAAACCGTTACCAAAAGCTTAAACCAAAATTCGCTGCCTGACTCCCTGGGGACAGGGGTGTGTCATGCTAGCCTCCCACTCCAGGGCTCCACTGCTGTTTGTCTCGACACCCATAGGTGAGACACCCTGCCTCCCTCCCACGCTGCGGTGCTGTGCAGCCACTCCAGCCCCATCCCAGGAGTGAGGACGGGCCATGTCGTTCCTGAGCTGCATCCAGAATCCAGCAGCAGCGCTGATTTTCCCCTGTGGTGAAGTTAAAACTTACAGGCTGCGAGCAGGAGACCTGAACAGCACAGACACACCACACCCACTCTGAGTCACTTGGCAGGAACAAACTGCTTCAAACATTAATCTTGGCAGGGTCTTACCCAAGGCCAAAATAAAGTCAAGACTGGAGTTCCTGATAGGAGGAGAGAACCAGCAGCATCTCTCATTCATCATCTGTTTGTCCAGGACTGGACACTGCAGTGACGAAACCAGTACCACGGGCTACCAGCAAATACCAAAAAGTATGGAATATACTAATTCCAGAGAGAGATGGTGGGCTGCCCTGGCAAAACCCCTGCAGTACTGTATTGGGTTTGCGTGGCAAGGTTTTGGTAATGGGGGGCTACAGGGGTGGCTTCTGCGAGAAGCTGCCAGAAGCTTCCCCCATGTCTGATAGAGCCAATGCCGGCTGGCTCCAAGTCGGCCCCACCGCCGGCCAAGGCTGAGCCGATCAGCGACAGTGGTAGTGCCTCTGGGATAATGTATTTAAGAAGGGAAACCTGCACCGGAGTTTGGGGATTGGAATGTGAGAGAAACAGCCCTGCAGACAACCAGGTCAGTGAAGAAGGAGGGGGAGGAGGTGCTCCAGTGCCGGAGCAGAGTCCCCTGCAGCACGTGGGGAAGACCATGGTGAGGCAGGCTGTCGCTCCCCAGCGCATGGAGGTCCACGGTGGAGCAGATATCCACCTGCAGCCCATGGAGGACCCCATGCCGGAGCAGGTGGATACCCAAAGGAGGCTTGTGACCCTGTGGGAAGCCCGTGCTGGAGCAGGCTCCTGGCAGGACCTGCGGCTCCATGGAGAGAGGAGCCTACGCTGGAGCAGGTTTGCTGGCAGGACTTGTGACACCACAGGGGACCTACCCTGGAGCAGTCTGTGCCTGAAGGACTGCAGCCCATGGGAGGGACCCACGCTGGAGCAGTTCGTGATGAACTGCAGCCAGTGGGAAGGACCCACATTGGAGAAGTTTGTGGAGGATTGTCTCCTGTGGGAGGGACCCCACGCTGGAGCAGGGGAAGAGTGAGGAGTCCTACCCCTGAGGAGGAAGGAGCGGCAGAGAGAACATGTGAGGAACTGACTGCAACCCCCATTCCCTGTCCGCCTGTGCTGCTGAGGGGGGGTAGGTAGAGAATTCGGGACTGGAGTTGAGTCAGGGAAGGAGCACGGGGTGGGGGGAAGCTGATTTTAAGATTTGGCTTGATTTCTCCTTATCCTACCCAGATTTGATTGGTAACAAATTAAACTGATTTCCCCAAGTTGAGTCTGTTTTGCCTGTGATGGTAATTGGTGAATGATCTCCCTGTCCTTATCTCGACACACGAGCCTTTTGTTCTATTTTCTCTCCCCTGCCCTGCGGAGGGGGGCAGTGACAGAGCAGCTGGGTGGGCACCTGGCGTCCAGCCGGGGTCAACCCACCACAGGCAGGCACCGGCTTGTGACCTGGCTGAGCAGAGGAACCCGTTCAGCCTGACATTTGGCAGTAACTGAGGCATTCACACGATTGCTCTTGCAAAGCGGTTTTAGCAAGCACCTGCGCTCCCACACCCCCTTTCTTTCTGGCCGTGCCTCCAGCGCAGGGCTTTGGAAACGCGGGTGTAAGAACAAAACCCCCACGGATGCCGGATCCTCCGTCGGTCAGACGTGTTGGGTCAGGAGAGACGAAGCGTGAGACACCCGCTGCGCAGCCCCGACTGGCTTCGGTCAGAGCCTGCACCCGTTTTGGTGGAAAACGTGCATTTCCTTCCCTCCCAAGCCGCGCAGCCCCTCCCCACGCACCTCTCTATGGCCACCCACGCGTGCCCTACTTACACCGCACCTCTGACCAGCCCACCCCCGTACAGCCGTGCTTGTGCGGACTCGCCGTGCAGGGCACGGCGGGGCCCCCCCGACGCCGGGCTGCGGAAACGCGGCGTGGGGTGTGTGTGGGGTGTGGGGGTGTGTTCATTTTAGGCAGTACCGGCCGGCGCGCGGGTCCCCACGGCGGGAAGAACGGCCGACCCCCACCCCACGCAGCGAGCTCCCGTGCCGTGGCGGCCCGGGGAAGCCGTTCCCGGGACACCGGTGCCGGGTTCGGGGGGTCTAACGGGGGTTGGGGGTTGGAGGGTACGGCGGCGGCGGCAGCGCGGGATCTGCCGCCGCGGCGCGGGAAAGCTCGCCGGGCGCGCCACCGCGACGCCACCGCCTGGGCGGGGCTTCGCGCCGCGCCGGAAGTCGAGCGGTTGCCCGGCAGCGGTTGCTAGGCGACGGCGGCGGCGGGCCGGCCATGGCGGCGGCGGCGGCCTCCGTGCCGGCCGGCACCTTCCCCAGCTTCATGGCCGAGGGGACGGTGCTGTGCCGGCGGGGCGAGTACGGCAAGGCCCTGGCCTGCTTCGACAACGTGAGGGTGCCGCGGCGCGGCCGGGGGCGGCGGTGGGTGTGGGTGCGAGGAGGGGGCCCCAAGGGGGCACTCGGAGGTGGCGGCCGCGAAGGCCCACGCGTGGCGGTGGCACTCGGTTCGCGTGGGGGCGGCTGGCGGAGGGAAGGGCGACGTAGGGGAAGGGGGCACCCACGGCGGGGGGAGGAGACGCGGCCCACCGAGGTGGGGGCGGGAGGGGAATTGTCCCCAAGGGCGCCTGAAGGTCACAGCGTGAGGGGGGTGACACACGGCGAGAGGGGGGGAGCGTGAGGGGGTGCAGCGCCCGTCTGGCGTGGGGGAGCGCTGGGAGAGGGGCTGCAGCACCTCCGGCACGGAAAGGCGGGGTAGCTGCAGCAGAGGGAATGGGCGAACAGCAAGAGAATACTTTTTTCAGTGAAAGCGGTGGGTTTTTATCCTCGTCCGTCATCAGGAGCTGTGCTGGGGCAGAGCAGGTTGCATCAAATATCCGTGCTTGTATGCGTTTGTGCTGTTGAGCCGGCACTGACGGCCTACCCGTGTCTGCTGCGTTCCAGGCGCTGAAGCTGAGAGCAGGAGACAAGCACTGTCTAGTCGCCCGCTCGAAATGTTACCTGAAACTTGGAGACACAGAAAATTCCCTGAAAGATGCTGAAGCTTCTCTCCAAAACGACAAAACATTCTCCAAGGTAAACAGCACGAACTGGTAACAGTCTGGGGTGGCCAAGGACCGGTCTTCTATCTGTGAAATTCTGAAGGGTCTGGGAGACAGTATTGTGTAGAAAGAGCTAACTAAACGCACCCTTGACATTTTTATTGCTTCCAGAGAGGTGGAGGTGCTTAGTCAGCAACTGAGAAGGAGTTTCAGGATCAGATTTTATTGTATGCAGATAGCCATAGCGTAGGGCTCTCATTTCTGCCTGGCGGGGAATTAATTGAGACCTCTCAAACTTTTTTTTTCTCTTTTTTTTCCTCCCCAATATCATTTTAGGGACTTTACCAAAAAGCTGAGATATTATATACCATGGGTGATTTTGAATTTGCGTTAGTGTTTTATCATCGAGGCTACCGACTACGTCCAGAACTACAGAAGTTCAGGCTGGGTATCGAGAAATCCCAGGAGGCAATTGTCAACTGCATTGGAAGTAAGATGTTTCGTTTTATGGCCCCTACAAGCACAGCCAGAAGCTGTTCAGTGGACAGCTGATGGCATATTAGCTCAGCAAGTGACCCAAGGACCCTGCAACAGCAGTCTCTCTGCTTCTGGATTCATGCACTCAGTGGCCACTCTTAGGTGAAACCATGAAGCACCAAAAAGAGCACAGCCCTGTTCTTTTTTTCTTCTTGTTTTGGCTGAATGCCTATTCATATACAGTGTCTAATAACTTCAATTATGTAAGTAAATTATGACACTAACTTAAATTTCCAAAGTCACCATGAAAATGTTTTGGGTAATACAGAACAAAGCAGCTCATCTACTTACAGCCCTACTGATTACAGAATACATTTTGAGATCTTTATCCTAATATTAAAAGTTTGTAATGAAATTTGCCTTGCTACCCAAGACTGGCCTTCCTGAGATCCTGACTTTCCTCCAATTTACATTGCATAAGACCAGTGAAACTGCTGACTGTTGCAATGGAGCACTGCTTTCACAATTTCTGGCTTAGATCACAGAATGGAGTCCTGCAGGATGCAGGAAAGGCCAAGGACCTAGTGATGTTCAAAGCAAACTGAAAACTTGTCCCTTTTCCCTTAGTTTTTCTCTTAGCAACGCTCTCATACGCCAACAAGCACGGACAGGACGTGCACTCACTCTCAGGCACACACACCTCAGCTGGGGCTGCCACCTTAGACACGTGCACAGAGCAGCCTGTGCGTAGCTGGCAAGGCTGCTGTAAAACCCGCCCGGCTAGTCAGAGACTGCTCAGGTGGATCCCCAACAGCCTGTCCCTTCACAGAGCCAGGACACACCCTGCAGCACACTCGTACACGTAGGCCCTGATGTTGAGATAGTTAAGTGCCTTATTCTCCCTGAAATCAGTTTCAAAGTGTCACAGATGAACTTCATGTCCCAGCTGCATAAAAGCCTGAAGCTCCTTCATATGTGGTATTTATTTAAAAAAAACAGGGAAAGTTTCCAGATCTGGCTTGCTTTCCTCCGTTACCGCTGCTTTCTTAGCTTAATACAAATGCCTAGATATCTTTGCAGCTCTCAGTTGAAATGCTTGCCGTGCTCGATATACTGAGCTAAGAGGTTTAAATGCCTTCAAGCACCTGGGCTGTAGGCAAACGAACAGATTAAAAACCAAGAAGATTTTTAATTGAGCGATAGCTCCTAGATGCAGGAGAAAAGCAGCAAGGAAACATGTTAGCTTTTGATCTAGATGTTTAAATAGTTGGGAAATGCACACACATTAACATCAACAGGGCACATCCCCAAAACTGCTTTACTGAATCTGCTTTGCTTGGCAGATTCAGAAACACCTACCTTCCGTGATGCGCGTGTACTCACATTGCTCATCTTGGCCCAGTTGCCTTGCTGAAGGAAATCCTTCTACAACAGCATGTGAAGCTCTTTCCTTCCTTCTGACCAGGCCAAAATAAGGAGCTGTTTTTTACTCTTATCTTCACTGCCAGCGTGCAATCTGAATAGCAGAACTGGATGTCAGAGTGAAAATGAAATGGGAGTTTTGCCCTAATGTCAGTTCTCTGGATTGCTGGAGATCCCTGTGCTTCGAGCTTTCCTTCTGTTCTAAGCTTCAGCTGTGATCCCTCAGAAGAACCTGCCATCCTTTTTCTTCCTCTGTTTCCATGCAGGATGTAGCATGTCTCCGTAGGAAAATTGCACTGTGATGGGAGCCCCCTGGTGCAATGTGAAAATAGTAATTAAAATCCCGAGAGGAGCTGCATCTATGAGCTGTGTTCCCTGCTTACCAAACATACCAACATCCACATATTTTATATGAAGGAACTAGCAGAAAGCTTTATTTCAAACAGGATATTATAGGCTTGGCACATTTATGGTCATTTTAATTTCTAAAGCCTCTGCACTGCTATTCTTGAACACTAACAAGTATTTTCTCTGTATTTGCAGGTCCATCCTCAGTTAAACTGGAGAATAAAGAGGATCTGTGCTTTATAAGCAGGCAGGCAGAGGTACAGTCTAAAGAGCTCTTGCTTTAGGAGCCAACTAGAGTTATTATAATGCTAATACTTTCTGAAATAGGCATTAGAGGATTAATTGTTTCTGCAGCAACATGGGCATGGATATGGCTGGTCTAGTGAAGTGCCTTCTGAGCATAGGAAGCACACTGATCCGTTATAAGAGTATTTATGCACCTGCTTTTAATGTAGTTCTGGCTCAAGCTACACAAAATTTAAGGGAGAAGGCAGAAGGGCAGGGAAGAACAACCAAGGAGAAACAAAGGCCAGTTTGAAATTTCTCTGCTAGCCTGACTGTTTCTGTCTGGTGTTGCTGATCACCCATCAAAGGCTAATAAGTAACAGCACTGAGGTCGGAGCCAGGGTACGTTTATCTACAGTGTTTACTTTGGTTTTACCTGATGTTTAAGGTTCATGTTTTTGATAATGGACACTTTCTCGATTGCTTAATTTTGGGGTGGTCCATTGAAGTAGTGCCTTGTTCCTCCGAGATGCCAAGCCACATTTCACTTTGAAGTCAGTGCAGTGAATGCTCATTGCTTCTTTCAGCTGGAATTGCAGCTACTCGGTGGTAAAAATAATTTGTACAAAGGGGCCTAAAGATTAGCGCTGTGATTGTTGGGATTTTGAATGTGAAACTTTAGAAATACCCTCTGCACGTTTCAGAAGCCCTCGCTGTTACAGCCTCTGTTTCTTTGACTGTGGACAACTAGACCTGCCTTTTCCACAGCCTTAATGTCCTCCCACAGCACTGACCAGGCAGCCCTCCAGACCAGTACAAGTCACCGGGGCAGAACTAATTCTGTGCTGCCCGCTGTACTAATACTACAATGCCCCCTCCTGTTCTTGGAAGTGAGGGAGCACAATCGGGTGCAAAATTTCAGTTGCTCATGACCAAAGCAATTGGTGAGACACTGAGTTTTTGCTTTTATTTAAGAAATAAGTTGGCTTATATGGAATGTAAACAGAATTCTGCTAATTGTACTGTTTCTCGCTAATGTCCCCCAACCTCCTTTATCTTTTCTTGCTGTAGAGCAAAAAAGCAAATCAGAAACTCCAAGTCAAACTGACTAAGGATCAAAAATGGACAAGGAAACGGGAGCCTGTGAGGAATCCAAAAACAGAGCGACAGCTTCTTGGAGAGCTTTATGCTGACAAGGCCTACCTAGAAAAGTTGCTCAAGGATGAAGGTCTTTCTCCATTGTATTTAACTAAATGTTCCTTCTAAGCAGGTTCTTTTTCTTCTTCTTCTTTTATATCCCTATGACTACTCTTCCTCATTTGTGTCAGAGCTCACGTAGCACACAGTGCTTGCAG
Organism: Harpia harpyja; assembly: GCF_026419915.1. NCBI lineage: Eukaryota > Metazoa > Chordata > Aves > Accipitriformes > Accipitridae > Harpia > Harpia harpyja. The sequence continues at coordinate 85,871,126 of NC_068943.1, forward strand.
TGATTGTGAGAGAGGCAGGTGTCTGGAGAGTACAGGTATTTTTGGAGCCAGATCTAATATTCATAACTATGAGCATATTTCCTTCCCTATTAAATGGCAGGCTTTTATAACAAACAGGAAATCAACTCAAAGCAATCTGTGCAGATGAAATCAAAAGCAGAAACAGTATCATTACAAATTACTTAACTTCTGTCATAACGATAAATTCCACTAACATTTGCATTAAGTGCAAAACGTTGTTCATAAGACTAACTCATTTGTGGTTTTGTTATAAATGCTGTTAAGATCAAGATGCAGGATTCAGAGAAGTGTCTTATTTTAGAACTAGGCAGAAAGGTGATTCCCCTTTAGTAATTTTTCTAGGGAACTCTTTACCCAGTAGTAGAGAAGTAATTAAGAATTTAGTCTACTCGCAGGTTTTACGGTATTACCAGCATTAATAACGGGGGCTATCTGGTTTCCAGGCATATAAAAGCCCTCTCAATTTCCATCTTGCAATCTAATCCACAACACTTTTCAAAGTGCCGTTTCAGTACAAATGCCCCATACAGTTGTTCTGTGCAGGAGGATGGGTGCTCGCTCATCACAGCTGGCCCTCAATAACTGGGCCCCTTCTTGGCTCTTGTCAGCAGAGAAGGCAGCAACTACAGGGGCTGGGAACACCAGCTCTAGCTTGCTAAAACACACAGAATGGGTGACAGCAAGGGAGTTTTCCATAACTTCCCCCCAAATCACATCAGTTCTGAGGAGCACTGAAGACTTTAATTTCTAGGCCTATGCCTCTATCAGAGCAGAAAAACATTCACAAGCAGTCCCCCACTGAACTGCAGCTTCATCCGTCATATATATTAATACTCTCCTGGGTTCTACCATCTTATTTTCAGATTTGATGGAGAGCAGCACAAAGCAGGGGATCAAAGTAGCGGACCTGGTTTTGAGTGGCATTTCCTACCTGGACACACGCAGTGAATTCTGGCAGCAGCAGAAGCCTATTTATGCCCGTGTGAGAGAGCGCAAGCTCAGGCAGCAAAGGTGGATGCGGGACAAGAAACAAAAACCAGCTGAGGTTGGCAGATACGTTGTGAAGAGTATGGAGGACATTGATATGTGTAGGTGTCCTGGCTGGAAACAGTAAGAAAATTATGATTGACACATGTAATTATTTGCTGTAGTAATTACAGACCAGAACAACAGAAGCAGTGCAAATATTAACAAACACTAGTAGGCAGTTTTGGGGAAGTATCTGTTTTTGTATTCTTCACCTTTCCCAACACTTTCTTAGATATAGAATTCAACACTTTTTTCTCAGCTTTTTCCTTACTTGAGGTCTTGCTGATTAGTTTTCAGGACACCACTTATATATCAAAGCCAGGTGGGCCACTGCTGCATGCTTAGCAAATGCCTCTGGTCTGGTCATCAGAAGTTGTTTTATTGAGAGAATGCAGGCCACTGGATTTAATAATTCCTATAGTTCAAAAATACCTTTGTAGAGAGATGAAGCAGCTGAAAAACAGCGGTCTGGAAGGAAGGAGTAACTCAGCCACTTCTGGTCTCTTTCTCTCTTCCTGTGCTATGCATTTACAATGCAGGGAAAAGACTTTAGTTGTTACTGCAATTCAGTTCTTTTAAGCTACAACAGCTGGGTGAAGGTAGTGTCAGAAACATCCTGCAGTCTAATTGCTGCAGCACTGTAGCCCAGCTGGGCGCAATGAACAGAGCTCACCAGGAAGGCACAAGCGGCTAATTTAGGAGATAAAAACCTAAGTACTGTAGCTAGAACTTCATCTCCAAGACCAGGCTGCCTTGCTGCAATAATTATGAGCTTTCAAAACCTTCGGACAACAAGCATCATTCTCCTTTATGTTTCTTCAGCAAGTGTGAGGTGTTACCAGAGTCGTTTCCCCTTACTTGCTGCGATGAAAGGGATTTCCAGTGGTGCCAGGTGGAGGGTCAGAAGTACCATCTCCTAGGGGCAGATTTCTTGGTGACTGGAGTGTAGGAGATGCATGAAGAGTGAGGAGCTCTAACCTTTCCCAAGCTTTGTCTGAGGCTTACACAACTTCACTTTGTCTTACTTCCCCAATATCACTGTCTCCACACACCCTAGCGTTAAACTTTCCTCTGTCTCCAGTGCTGACTGGCGACTGCCCTGAAGAAAGCTGCAAGAAAGCTGAGCGTGTGCTAAAAACAATACAAGGGTGGTCAGATGATGAAGTTCCCAACAAGAATGAACTGATTGGAAACCTCCACAGCTGCATCGGGAATGCTCAGTTAGAGATGGGCCAGATGGAGGCAGCTCTGCAAAGCCATAAAATGGATCTGGAATTTGCCAGGCAGAAGTAAGTGCTGAGAAGTTCAGATGGATGGGGAAAAGAGGAAAGTACCTCTGTTAAGATGTTTTAGCATCAGGTAATATTGTAATTCTCACCTGGAGATTTAACAGGGCAACACGTTCAGACTCTGCCCAAGTATCATGGTCTCTAGTGAGTTCTTACCTTCACTATTTCAAAAATAAGGAGCCTGAAGCAGATTTTTAATGACCTAGACCACGTGGCACATCTAAATCTCTGCTGAAGGAAAGCAAAAGAGAACACAAGTCCCAGTCTCAGCACTTTAGCCTCTAGTATGCACTTCTTTCTCAGGAAGGTCAGGCTCTAAATTGCACAAGTTTTCTGCCACATTTTCTCTTAAAATCATTTGCAATTCAAACCATGATAGCAGGCCTGAAATACTTATATAAGAGGTACAGTTACCTGACCATACAGAACACATTCTGCAGCTCTTTCAGCTAAAACAGAATGGAGCAAAATGTAGTCTTAAGACTTAGCAAGAGTTTTGCAAAGCACAGGAGAGAACACTGAATAGTTGCTTGAATTGAAGTGATTTTGGTTTTATTTTTGCCAATACAGCATAGGGCTTTTAACATGTAACTGACTGACTGTTTATCATTTTCACAAATCACTTTTTAAAAATTAATATTGGTTTAAGAAATTTCTGCCTCTCTCCTGGTGATCTCCACTCCCCAGTTATGCCAAATAAAGTTAACAATTAGCAGTAGAGGTGCAGGAATGAGATACACAATTTTAGTACTTTTAAAAACATGTAAAGTTACATTTAAAGGATGGAAACACAGGGATGACTTGGGGGGGGGCTTGCCCTCTGGTGGCTGGAGTTCAGCAGGGTGAGAGGAGACATTGTTAATGACTCGCATCGCCCCCAGCAAGGCATTTATCCTCTCCTTTCATCAGCTTTTTCATATGTAAGGTAAGGGTAGTCAAAGCAGGCCACTTCCAAAGATGGAATGGGGACTAATTAAGGAAAAAAATTAAAGTCCACAGGCAACGTTATTATAGAAGGAGCTGCCTCTAGCATAGGGCAAAAGCTCATCAGAGCACAGGGAGCAGGACATGTTGCCAGGAGTCTGTAGACACATTGCAGACACGTTTTGGGGTCTTCCCTTTTCTCTTGGACAGAAATCATCTATCAGTGTTAGGGACCCAGGAGCTGGTAGGGACTTCTGTGGGACCCACAAGGCAACAAAGGGAAGCTGAGGCAAATAAAAGTGGAAAGACTTTCACAAGAACTGCCAGATTTGCACCCCACCTCCTCCCTGCCCCCCCCCCCCAAAACCCAAGACAAAACTAAAGCATTTTCCTCTGTGTCTTATGGGGTGTCAATTGCAACAGCTGTAGGTAAAATAAAAAATCTACCTTGATTTTATGACTTTCAGTCTGACATTGGTCCTTTACTACTACTTCTCAACACTTAGCCTGAAGTCATGTTGAGCACCAAAGAAAACAAGTAAGGCTGAACAAAGCTCAGACTGTATCAGGAACAAGACTATGTCAGCTACTACGATTTCTTTTTCTTTTCAATGCAGTGATCTGCCAGATGCTGTATCCAGAGCCCTTGATAACATTGGCAGAGTTTATGCCAGAATCGGCAAATTCCAGCAAGCTATTGACACGTATGTAAAATTAGTAACAGAAAAAGCGTAAGGCTGTATTTTGAATTAAATAGATTATGTCTTTTCAGTTTGCTTATTCGTACTGCTAGCAAGGGGGCCTGTGAAATTTTTCATACCAACAGTACCAGGAACCCTTTTTTTAGTAGAATCAGTGGTTGAAATTGTAACTGTACCTAGTGAGATTTGGTAAATGTCTGTCTGTCTGTCTGTCTTACTCTCTGCTTGAAGTTGGGAGGAGAAGATTCCAATGGCAAAATCCAGCCTGGAAAAGACCTGGCTGTTCCATGAAATTGGCCAATGTTACCTCGAGCTGAATAAAGCTGAAGCAGCCCAAAATTACGGACAGAAGTCCCTGCAGTCAGCAGATGAAGAAGGAGATGTTGAGTGGCAACTCCATGCTACTGTACTGGTGGCACAAGCACAAGGTAAAGGCATTAATACATACTTTGCTTTAAGGATGGAGACAGCCTGTCTGTTCAGCATCTTAGTGAAAACATCTCTGTGATTTAACACCCAAAGTAACTGTTCACATCAAGACCTCTCATCAGAGACTTACTTGCTTACCTGTTGTTGTTCTCTTGATCTTGGGTTAAAATAGATGTTTTCATTTGTCTATTACAGTAAAATTAAAGGATTACCGGTCTGCAATCTTGAACTTCGAAAAAGCACTTGAGAAGGCAAAGCTTATTCACAATGAAGATGCTCAAAAGGCCATCATTAGTGTAAGTAAGTGGGCTGTTGCAAAGAGGAGAGAAGCTTGGGGCAGCATTAGTAAGTTAGCTGTAACTATTCTCTAGTGTCCTGTGAACTGAGAAAACATCACTGCACAGCTAGCATGTTAAGAGGGGGAAAATGCAGCCTCTGAAGCAGTTTATGTATTAAAAGTTATGAAACCTCCTGGCTCAGAAAACTTAACCCCAGTTTATGAACCAGTCCAACACATAAAAGGATGAAGCCCCAGCCCTGCTCAGGTCAAGGGAAAGTTTTCCTTTGACCTCCCTGGGGCACACATTTCACACACAGAATACAACAGTGCCTTCCCTGTGCTCAGTTGCTATCAGCTGCTGATCAGAGCTCACCCTTTTCTGGCCTCTCCAAAATGTCCCAGAGAAACCACTTTGCATCAAACCACGGAAGAACTTCTGGGCATGGCCAATGACCCATAGTAAAGCAGTCTGCATGTTCTGGTAGCCAGCCTTCGTTGACCCAACAGGGGGTTGTGGGTGATCTGACTGCGCACGCCTTGCCAGGCAACAGTTACAGCACAGACACTTACCTATTTGGTTATCTCTGACGGGTGTCCAGAGCTCAGGCAGAGCCCGTTCTCCTGCCAGAAGAAAAACGATAGCGTGAGAGAGATGGAATCTTCAGGTGAGGAGACATTTGATAAGGGATACTAACAGGTAGGAATCACTGCAGGGAGAAATGAAGAATATTGTTGCAGAGAGTTTTACGGTAAGAAGGATGTGGTAATGACAGCAGAGATCAAAAGAAAGCAGGAAAAACTTAAGTATGTAACTGCATTTCTAGAGCTTTTATTAATGAGCCGTATCACTTTCAGGCCTTAGATGATGTGAGCAAAAGCTTCATTGAAGAGCTGCATGGAAGAAGAGAAGAAACGGCAGTTTACTCTCTTAAAGGTACTTGTCATTTAGACCTCCGCACCCCATAAATATCAAAATCGTCCACTTTCCTTTTCTTGAGCACAGACTGAGGCATGGGAACAAAGCACCCCATTCCCTGGTAGCAAGCATCCGAAATTCTGGCCCATATTGCATCCTCTGTACTAGCACACAGTAGCAGGAATTCATTTATATGTGAAGCCATAGCATAGTTAAAATTAGTGGCCTCAGTTTTTTGGTAGCGAAGGTTGAATCTTGAGCTGGTGTAAACCACAGTAAGCGTTGTCAACGAAGCCTCGATAACAGAGCCTAGTTTCACTCTTCAGTGCCACCCATTTAAGAAACCGCTTTTAAGAACACCGCGAGCAGCTCCAGAGCCCAGAATGCAGAACGGTGGCCCGGAACGCGGTCGGCAGCAAAACGTGACCGTGCCTGAATGCGACCCGCAGCGCTGAGGCCTTCGAAAACATCAGCCGCATCTTCGAATTCACGCAGTATCGATCTCCTTGCAAGCACGGCACGGAAACCTGGGCCGAAGTTCCTCTCGCTATCCCCACCGCCGCGCTCCCCGCCCCGCAGCAATGCCGAGCCCGGGCAGGAGGTGGCGGCACCTCCCCAGCCCGCCCTCCGCCCCGGGGTCCGCGGCGGTCCACGGCCGGGCCCGGCCCGGGGAGACGAGCCCGGGCCCGGCGCCGGTCCGGCCGGCTCCCGGTGCCCGCTCCCCGCGGGGCAGCGGCCTCCGCCGTCAGCAACCGGGTCCGGTGAGGCGGAGGAGGGAGGGAGGGAGGGAGAGCGTCCCGAGGGCGGCGGCGGGGGCCGGGGGTCTGTCCGGCCGTGTGCCCTCCTGCTTTGGCAGCGCCGGAACGCGGTGTAAAATTGCGTTTTCCTCCCCAGAGGGCGGTTTCAGCGCTGGAAGCGCGGAAGACGACAACCTCGAGAAGCGCAGAGAGGGAGAGGAAAGCGAGCGAAGCGCAGAGCATCGGGGAGGCGAAAAGCAGAAAGCAGCAGCAGCCGGGAACCGCAAAGACCACCGGGGAACGCGCCGAGAGGGGGGAGAGGAACGAGGAGGGGAGGACACCGAGAGCAAAGGGGAAGAGCGGAGGGGAGCGAGGCAGAAGAAGAAGTAGGGGCTGACGAGCTGCGGCCGCGGGTTTGCCAACAGGAGCTCCGGTCCCGCAGCTCTCGTCTCCCGCACCTGCCGGTCCGCGCCGCCCCCTGCCCTCCCCACCGCTGCGCGGCCACGCGTGGGGCGGGAGCGCGGACAAGCGTGTGTGTCCCCCCCCCCCCCCGACACCCCGCCTCTGCCCTGTGCCGGCGGCGGAGAACGGTCCCGAGCGCGGCAGCAGCCCCCAGCCCGGGGCGGGGACGGACACGGACACGGACACGGACACGGACACCCCCCGCCCCTCCCGGGGGAGGGCCCGGTCCGGCCCCCAGCGCCTGCGCGGCCGCAGGCGGGAGAAGGGGGGGGGGGGCTGGGGGGTGCCCGGTGCTATGAAAGGGGCCGCGGCCGTGCCCGCCCCAGAGCCGCTTCCCCGCCGCGCCGCTCCGCACCGGCGGCCGCCCCGGAGCCGCTGCCCTCACCATGGTAAGTGTGGGGGGGGGGGGGGTTTAGGGCAGCCGCCCCCCCCCCCCCCCCGGGCGCGGGTTTCGTTTACTGGGGCGGGGAGGGAGCACCGGCGGCGTCGCCGACCCGTGGGCGCTGAGCCCCGGGGGGTGCCCGCTCCGGGGGGCGGTGGCGGTCGCAGCCGGGAACGGTCCCCGGGGTCCCCCCGGGCGCGCAGCGGCTCCGTCCCGGGGGGTGGGGGGGGGGGTCCCGGGCCGCCCTGGGGGCAGCAGCCCCCTTCGCCGCCGCCTGGAGCGATCGTTCCCCCGAGCCGCGGTCCCGCGGGGAGCCCGGGGCGCGGAGACAAGCGGGAGCTTTGTGGGGGACGGCGGGGGGGGGGGGAACGGGCTCAATGGGGGATTGTCCGCCCGGGGAGCCCAGCGCCCGCCGAGGCGGGTCTCTGTGGGGCCATTGTCCGGCCGGGCCGGCCCCTGAAGGCGACTATTATCCTCCAAGCTGGCCGCTAAACAATGGGGCCGGAGGGTGTTTTCTATTATTGTTCTTTTGTTTGCGCGTTTGAAAAGCGGCCTCAGTTACCGCCGTCACCGGCAGCTGCCTTCGGCCAAACAGCTGGACCGGCCCAGCCGCAGCCCTCGGCCGCCGGAGCAGCGAGGCCAGGCTTGTCCGCAGCCGCTGCCCGTTCCCGCTCGGGCCAAGCGTTCCCCTTGGATAACGGGACACCTACCCTGCCCGGAGGAGCGGCTCACACCGCCCGCTTCCTCTCGTGCGATGACCTGGGAGCCTCGAATCCATGGGGAAGGCAACGCGGGGGTCCCAGGAGAACCCCGTGGTCCTCGCTCTTCTCAGAAGCCCGTTTGTTCCCGCACCGGCCTCGGGAGCCGGCACGGCCTGCAGCGTGGTAGCCAACCCCAGGGCAGGCAGAGCTCCCTGCCCAACACGTCCATTGAAGCAGTGGGGTCCTGGTCCCAGGGCGCTTTGGAACCAAAACCCACCCCCACATTCTGGAATAAAGGACAGAAAAGTTAATCAATTGAACAGTTGTTTTTTAAACAAGGTCTTCACCCTGCAAACAGGAAAGCTGTATTTTTCTGCCACGGGCAGAGCATTTGTGTTGTATGTAAAACCCCTCCATTTTTGCATCAAAGGCAAAACTTACTCCTTCAGCATCGCTCTGTGGCTGCTGGCACAGCGTTCGGCTGGAGGGCCGGGCTGGGTGAGGAGGCAGCTGGGGAGGGAAGGTGGAGAGTTCACATACTGACCCGAAAACCAGTGGCTGCCCTGTTGATGCAACTGAAAACTCGCACAGTTGGAGAAATCCCTCCTTTCCTTCCAGTCCCGTGTTTTCCCAGACCCTGCTGGGAATTAACCTGGGATTCCAGTTACCGGAGCTGCTGGCAAGAGGGGAGGGAGAGCCAGCGCCAGGTCCCCAGCGGCGCTTTTCCTGGCTTGCTTGCTGGTGCCAAATATGAGCATTTCTTTTGGTGCTCAGAGGGCTGGTTTCGCTTTCGTGTTCAGCTCAGCAGCTGCTGGGAAGGGATTTGTCTTTACCGGAAGCAATTTCAATTGCTCTTCATCACAAGAGGAGCCCAAATTCCCTCCTCCGAGGCATTCGGGGTGCTGATGTTCAGCATAGCATAAAGAAATGGCAGTTCTTAACGCGAGAGACGGCATCCTCGCAGACTTCACTCAGAAACAGCCTTTCCTATGGGGACGGAGGGTCCCTAAACAGACTTAAATCCCCATGCAGCCTTTTTTATTCAGATGAAGCGATGAGATTGCAGCAGCTGTCACAACCTGCTGGGACTTTTGTTTCCTGTTTTCAGGTGGAGTTCCCCACAGCACACTGCACCCTCGTTATCTAGTAGCCACAAGTGTTTATTTTTCAGAAATAAATTTGACACTTGAAGCGCTCTCCCCTGGGCTGTGGCTTTGTGGCAGCTCGTGGTGCCTCTGAAACTGCAGCTGCTGCCACGTGACGGTAAAACTTCCCCTTCCTGGCCAGGCAGGACCGAAGCTGCCGAGGCCGGAGCAGGGAGCGGAGCTGCACCTTCAGCTCCTCAGGTCAGACGGCCGGTGCTGGTGCCGGTGGGTGGTGGGAGAGGGCACGGGTCCCTGCTGCGGGAGCAGCCGGGGTAGCTCTGAGAGGTGGTTTAAGGCAAGCAGGGCAGCTGAGGGTGGGGGACGTGGGGGTAGAGATTTCCCTGCGTCGCCCTTCCCCCAGCAAAGGTTCTCAACGGCGCATGCTTGTGCAGCGGCAGTGCGCGGTCTCTTGGGGTTGCTAGCCTGCCAAATGCTCTCCTCTTGCATTTCAGAACAGAGGCTTCTCAAAGAAGAGTCACACATTCCTGCCTAAAATATTTAGAAAAATGTCTACTCAATCAGCGAAAGAAAGACCCGAAAGCTTGCAGTTCCCCTTCCTTGACGATGAAGATACCATCTCTACAGTCAAAGAATCTAAAACCTTTTTTATTCTAAGAGGCCTGCCTGGCAGTGGGAAGTCCACTCTTGCCCAGGCTATTCAAGATAGGTATAAAGATGCCTGCAAGGTCATCTCTGTTGATAACTATAAAATTACACCTTTAATTAGAAGCACCATTCCTGAAGAGTATTCAAAGGTGGATGAGGATCTAGTTGACTATTGCAAACGAGATATCAGCGTTATCGTTTTGGATGACACTCACCATGAGAGGGAACGACTGGACCAACTCTTTGATATTGCTGACAAATACCGGTACAAAGTCATCTTTGCCGAGCCCAAAACCCAGTGGCGAATGGATTGCTTGCAGCTGAAGGAAAAGAATCAATGGAAACTGTCAGTGGAAGAGCTGAAGAAGATGAAGCCGAGCTTGGAGAAGGAATTCCTACCCATGTATTTTGGGTGGTTTTTGAGCAAAAGAAGTTCAGAGATCCTGAGGAAGGCTGGCCAGGCCTTCTTAGATGAGCTTGGGAGTCTCAAAGCCTTCAAAAAGGAGAGTAAATACTGTAGGTATAGAAGTATCTTACCAAGTTCTTACTCTGTTGATGAAATGTTAACATTCAGCAAATAGAACAAGTTTGGTCAGCTTCTAAAGTAAATTTCTAGTTAAAGTTAGCAACAAGAAAAACTTTAAAGCTACTAATCCGTTTCCCATAGTTGACAAAGTTGCTGTTGTAAGTAAAAAGAAACGAAACCGTTTTTCCAAAGAAGTCTATTTAGCTCTGACACTGTAGGGAGCTGGGTTCGGATGGCAGCAGCGTTACGCATGGCTGGGCATCCCCTGCTTGCTGCAATGAGTCAAAGAGAAAAGGGAAAGACTGAACAACCTTGTCCCTTGAGGGATTCATACAACATCAAGGTTAAGACGAGCCATGATGATGCGCAGAAGCTTCTGTTTTCTAGTTGCATCCGCTCTTAGCCTAGGTGGAAGGGGGGGTTTTGTTTACCTATCTAGGCCTTTTCAGCAGTAAGAAAGATGAAACATGAAGAACAGGTTAGTGAAGCAAGCTGAGACAGAACTTAGGCTCACCATTTTTTGATAGTAATATTGCTTACCTGTATTTGCAGTTGCTTATGCTATTGAAGATCCCAAAATAAAAATAGATCTCACCAGCTACTTTGTGAAGAGGCCACCTGGGGTCTTACACTGCACCACAAAATACACCGAGTTTGGAAAAGCAGCTGGAGCTGAGGAATATGCACAGCAAGAAGTGAGTATCAGGGCTCTGACTCCTCCCCAGGACTCCAGTCTCCCTCTCCTTTCCCAGCAGGGGATCCACGAGCCTTTTGGGTGGGCTGGGGATGCAGTGGGAGCTGAGAGGGTAATTTTAGGGACAGCAAGTATGTCCATGCAGCTTGTGCAATAGAAAGGTCATAATTGTGGGAGAAATGGTGACTGTTTCCTGTTAGTTTCCAAATAAAATACTCCTGCCCCGCCCGCCCCCAGCCCTGACTTCCAGCATCACCTCCGAAGCTCGCTTTGAATGATGATGAATTAAGGTATTTACACGTCTAGCTAAATTATTTCAAAACAGATAAGCCCAAGTCAAATATTGGAATTTGTGAAGGAAAAAGATGTAACCAGCTCCAAATTCACGGAGCAGGAACTTCAGCCCATGACCTTCTAGTTGCACACAGTATCTCAAATATGTCAAAGCAAGAGCTAATGTGATCAGCCAAGACCCTGAGCTTGTGGACAATAAAACCAACCACTCTGCTGTACATCCCACCTGTCTGCAGTCAGGTAAAACTGTGTTCTGGACTTGTCTCCCTCTTCTCCCAGGCTGTGAAGGCTTCCTACGGCAAAGGCTTCACCTTGTCCATCTCCGCTCTGTTCATCACAACAAAAACTGTTGGCGCTCGCGTAGAGCTGAGTGAACAGCAACTGCTGCTGTGGCCTGGAGATGCCGATAAGATCCTGCCCACCGACAACCTCCCAAAAGGCAGCCGGGCTCACATCACCCTTGGCTGTGCCAACGGCGTCGAAGCAGTCCAGACTGGGCTTGATCTGCTGGAGTTTGTGAAACTGGAAAAGGCAGGGAACAAAGGGGATGAAGTGGGGGAAATTGGAGGAGGGAAACTGCTGTATTTTGATAATGGTATGTGGATGCTCATCCTTTCTAAAAAGATCGATGTGAAGGCAATATTCTCAGGTTACTATGGAAAAGGAAAACTTGTGCCAACGCAGAGCACCAACAAACGGGGCTCTGCTTTTAGTTCCTGCACCATCATCTAGGAGCATGGGCAGGGTAGCTTGATTGTTTGTTTGTTTTTAAAAGGCAAGTAACTCCTGTAACCTTTAAAAGTGTAAAGAGAAATAATTCTACCTTTACTAAAGCAAGCCCTTTTGCCAGCCCCAGTGTGAAGCCCTTCTGGGGAGAGAGTTTATTGGCCTCAGAGCAAGGAAGAAAACAAGCAACTCTTGACTGACAAAGGAAAACTGTCACATAACTGATGTCCATAACCGAGGTGCTACCGAGTGTATTTTAATGGAAGGGTTCTGGAGAGAATTAGCTGTGGTGTTCTGCTTGTTTTCTTCCTCAGAGGAAGATCAACTATGGTCTTTTATAACTTCCCTATGAACCACAATCGTTAGATCTGTACATGCCAGTACTATAAGCAGTGGCAGACCAAAGCCTGTACATAGCTGGTCTGAAGCCAAGTGAACTGTGTAATGTCTCTCCCCCTCTCCCACACCCGAGGGACTGACATCAGTCACTCTGGTAGCTGAACTACTGGGTAAAAACCAGCAAGACCCAGTTGTGGATCACTTCTGTCAAGTGTGGCAGTTACTAATAGTTTAGTCCCCAAGAAAAGAACTTGCAGAGGGCAGCAGGGTACTTAACAGCCTTGATCAGAGGTCAGTCCTGCAGCCAGCCGTGCTCTACCCCAGTTCATGTTTGCTGTTTGCTTGTGAACGCTTCCTTCATTGCAGGGAAGAGAGATGCTGGTGAGCGGACAGAAGGAAAGCCCGTTGCCAGATGATGTCTTGAAAGACAGCTATTGTGGACTTAAAGGGAAACAAGTGAAATACCAGGAGAGGCATTCAGTTCCTGTAGCATGGCTCCAGCCATTTCACTTCACATGTCAGACTGGGCTGGACCAAGCACTGTCCAGTGTCCGTGTCCTGTAGAGAGCAATCCTGCCTTGGCAGGGGGTGGAAGAGATGAACTAATGTCTCTTCCATCTTATTTTATAGAAATTAAAATCATGTCTGAAGTATAGAACTGTACTTCATGCAAGATTTTACTACTTTTCTCTAATGCACTTGAATGTTAAAAGTTAGGATGGCAGTAACATTGTAATTTAGGAAGTAAGTGGAGGTATCATAACTGTGTAACTTAAGTCTGCTCAAACCTAAACCATTGGCTGGAAAAAAGTTAATGATCAAGCACTTCTGTTATTAAGTCTGTTTTATTGAAACTTATGGTTTTGCTCTTAGCCAGACCGTCTGCCAGTTGGTCAGTGGATCTGTGGTCACTACTTTACTGTAACACAAAGCTCAACTAATGGATTCAGGTCAGGACAACAGTTTAAACTCATGCTACGGCTCAGTGTGTGGTGAACTGCATAGTGAAATTAATCCCTTATTAATATATGTAAATACTTACTGTGTTTGACAAGCATGTGCTGGGCTCATATCGGTAAAGGAGCTGTTGCGTGGGCACAGCTTAACCTGCAGCTGGGTGCGCACTGAAACCACTGCTTGGGAAACCCAACGCTGCCTGTGCAAGAAGCATTTCTCCTCTGAATGTTTAAAACAAAAGCAAGGAGCGCTTTGGGGCTATCTGGTAAACACTCTGCAAGTTTACCAATAAGGCCAAATAGTTCCTGCTGTTTCAAAAAGATGGATGATGATAAATTCTCATTATAACATAAAAAAAAAGTTTTATATATACACACACCCATAGCACCCATAATCCTCCCCTACCTTCAACAGAAAAACCATTGCTAGCTTCTGCTCTGGCAGAGGGGCAAGTGCCCGCTATTCAGCTCGGACCTTTCCTAACAGAAATCTCCGGCCAGTTTGTTCCATCAAAACTTTAGAAACATATTTACCAGCGCCTGCCCAGGACAGCTCCCGTGGGAGCACAGGAGCACGCTGACCCCTTCTCCCTCCAGTGCCCTGGCAACAACCCAATGCTCCAGATCACATCCAGCACTGAAATGCACAGCTGGAATATCTTGTTTATTTGCCTGTTCAAGAACAACAGTGAGACTGTCGTCATTTAAGTTTTTATTAGTTTGTACATCATATACAGTTTATAATAAAGTAAACCAATTGCATATGGTTTTGCTTCAGTCTGTGATATTCTTCATATAAACACATCATTATGAATTATGCCTAATGAAGTAAACAACAAATATTCACATTTTTACCATTCACATCCTAGAAAGGTAAGGGTCCAAAGAGGGACAGTGTTCATACCGATGTGAAGCCTGTCTTAGAGAGGATGATGTGTTTGGCAAAGCGCTGGGGATAGTGATTGCTCCATGCAATACTCCTTTCCTCCCACTGGAAAGGTTAAGATATTTACACTGAGGTAAACATTCAGAATTTCAATTCAGATAAATACTGCAGCACAGGGTCTAGCGTCCTCTCTAAGTTGGCTTCACATCAGCGTCTGGTTTTGTCTTGACTACTCCTTAATGTCGTTACAACAAAGCAGGTACGCATGCAATGAAGGTGCTCGGTTTGCTGTTTCGCACTCAACCCCTCCAACATTGCTTCACGCAATTTTCTCTTTTGAAGCACAAGCTATTAAGTGAAAGCAAGGGAGGAAGATGGGGTAATTGAGGTCAGATTGGCTATGCCAGAACTGCAGCCAAGCTGCACACCCAGCCAGAGGCAGCATCCCAGCTCTCCCAACAGACTCCTGCCTTCCCGAGCCACCCGATCATGCCGAAGCTCTAGCTCAGTAACACCACGTTGCAGAAGATGCCTCACCTTGGCATCGTCTAGGTTACAACATTTCAGAGCTCACGTTTCATACTAGAGCCTTCCTTCAGAGGTCGGATCTATGCTAGAGTGAAACTTGCCTAGCACTACTCAAAGAAGAGGGGATAATCCTGTCCCCGACTCTGCAGGAGTGCGGAAAGCCAGGGTACGTCGAGGAAGGCCAAAGCATTACGCATCGTCTTTCAAAGCCAAGCCCAGGTCCTGCTGCCCTGGTAAGCAAGGACAACAGGAACATCTCCAGAATACAGTACTGCTGCGTGTGAGCAGCCTCCAGGAGAATGGAGGGTCACAGAACTGCTGCGATCCAGCCTGTCGCCTTTCAGCCTTAGTTACAGCACTCCTGCAACAGCCCGAGACAGACCTCAGCACTGCTCGGAGAAACTCGGGTAGGTGCAACACACGAGCTGTCCTTTTTCCCTAAGAAAGGGGAGGGGAGGGTACAAGGCACAAATTTAAACAGGATGAAAATCATCCTCTTGAAGATAAGTGAATATCTTTAGTTATTACTGAAACTGAGGAAGAAATTTTGAAAGAAGAGCAACCACTGTGTGGTCCAAATGCTTTGGTCATTCAATTGGTTGAAGAGCGATTCGGCCAAGCACAGCCCTCCAGCGCATGGCCGGCTCGAGACCAGCGCTCACAGGTGGGCACAGGGGCTGAGCCAGTTTCCATATTGGAAATGAAACAACAGCACAGCAGCTTTCATTCTGTATCCCCTTCAGATACAGAAAGCTGAGGGACTTCCAATATTCCATGGATAATAATACTGTTGTCCCTAAACATTTTTTTTTTCCTTTCTCCTTTCTCTCAATTTGCATTAATGTATTTACAAAACAGTCAGAAGCCTTTAGCACTAAGGATCCAGCTTTATAGCAACACTTCCAAGTTCACAAACGAAACCATGTACTTTCCTATGTAGCATGTGTAGCCGAAACAATGAAGAGCCTGTCAAAGTGGGCAGCCAGAAGCATCTTTATGGTCTTTACAGCTGATTTCAAGTCCACGTTCAGTGTATCTGGAAAGGACTCTCTCAATACTCCCCGGGAAAAGGTGGAGCTGACACAGCATCAGATTTGTAAAGTAAATCCACACAAGAAGGAACACACCAGGCTTTGTGGTCTAGAGGTCGGACCATCATACATGCAAGTATCTCCCACACACTAGCATTACTGATGCATGTTTTAATTTTTAAAGCATGAAATTGCTTCCATTTTCATTTGAATGCAACTGCATTTCACTACTTGAAACTATCCCTACAGCAGTTCAGACACCACAAGTATCATGATTAGGCAAAAAAACATCAGAGGGAAAGCGTAATAGTCAAACAATTCCTTATCTCCTTGTAAACACTATAGAGTCACAACCATGGAGCCTCACTTCACACGCTTGGTCTGCCAAGAGCCATGCTCCACACACACACACACACACAATCTTCCCTGTAGTTTACAGCTTTCACAGAGGAAGCTGACAGCTTCTCTGCCAGTTATCGAGCTGTTCAATAGCTATTACTTCCATCACATCCGCTAAAAGATCCCTCCCTTACACACCAGCCCGGTCTGGCTTTTAGCCACGTCAGCTCTGCTATCTCTTGGTCGTTCCCTTCGGCAGGAACTCCCACAGCACCAACCATTCCCCTTCGGAAACACCGGGCAGGAGCTGGTAGGCCAAAGGGCAAACAAGCACTGTGCAGCAAAAGCTGCTTGGCGTCTGTATTTCGGGCTGTTCACCAGGCAGAACAGGGCACAAGGGATTCTGCACATGGAACAAACAGTCTGGGGGCATGTTTAGGTACGTTTCAGGGTGAATTATTAAGGCTCCTGCTGTTACGCCAAAAAAGAAACCTTTCAATAATTACAAAGACTGACTTCCAGAAAAACAACTCTTTTCATTAAAAGGAAGGGATTCATCACTGGTTTCTTCCACCTGCCTACAGTCACACCAAAGGGAACAGTACGCTTCTAAATAAGGCTCGATGCATGTGTATTCCACTGTGCTTGTGCTTCAAGGGTATCACCTACAGCAACCGCCTCCTATTACCTCCATTAGCTCTTTACCATTCTAGAAAAAGCACAGGCATAATACCACTTTAAGATACTTACTCATTGTCTCTGTGGCAAATTCCTACGTCTGGTAGCTCCTCTCCAGCCGAAGGAAGCCAGGGAGGTCTGCAGAGTGGTAGCAGCTAGAAAAATGGCACTAAGGTTCCCTGTGGCTGTGTACAAAATACAACCCATGAATAATGTTCCATAACTACCAAGTGTGAAAGGCAACGTTTCAAGCAACACACATCTAAGCGGATTTTTCTGAAAGAAACAGAGTTCCGTGTCTCCAAGCTGTGCGAGGACACGATGGAGGTTACAATGCCACCGCACCTCTATCTCCAGACGCTGCTGCTGCTGTCCTGAGGTAACGGGAGAGTCACTGAACGCCGCTCAAACGCCAGCGCTCTGTGCAAAAGGGAACACGTGTTCGCCTTCACTTTGAATCACATTATAACGCTCCTTAGAAAAGTCTTGGCACTCACCATGTTAATATTTAACTACATTAAATCATGCATTCATGTGCAGTTTTATAAATATCTGCTGTATACATTTTCTCTCTCAGAAGAAAAGCCACTGCGCTTCTGTCCTCCAAGGAATGGTCTCATTCAAAGTTTGGAGAGAAGGAAGCCTGTCATACTTAACTGGGGGGAGGGGGAAATAATAATAATAATAATAATAAAAACCACTGACAAATGCAGGACACATCTCTGCATGGTAATAAAAGACTGAGGAAAGTCCAAACTGTACAGTAATATCAATACACACAGGACAAGACATTATGAATCCAGAATGCCACACTAAAATAAGTCCTGTAAACTCTGACTCACAAGTGCCATGAGAACTGAAGTATCAATATGCATAGACCAGTATTTCAATTCCCCAGATAATTACCGTTTCAGAGTCTAAAAGATGCTAGGACCTTATTTTGCTCTCAGTGCAATCCGGGTAAGTCCATCACATTACACTGGTGCGAAGGAAGTTAGAATAAAAGTTGTAGAGTCTGTTTTTGGAAATATTACCCAACATTGGCTCATTTTCAAAGCTGACTTTTGAGTGAGTTATAGAATTCTTTCTTTATTCTGCAGTACTAGAATTTAAGCCCTTAAATCTTCCCTCTATGAAAGCAGATTGTCAATAAATCTGACAAAACACAACCACAGGACTGTAGTACTCGGCGGCGGCAGCACCATGACACTATTGCAACTGTTGGAAATGAAGTTCGCTTGCATTGTGGTCTAGCAACTCTGTCCCACTGAACAGGACAAGTACAGCCCTCAAAAGGAAGGAAGACAACGATGTTAGCATTTCATGCAATGAATTCATTGCAGTTTTTCTTCCTGCAGTAAGAAGTTAAATCAGATATTATATAAAAGTTAGTGTCAGGTTGCTCTAGGAAAGAGTCTTGCATGTATTTGTATAAACACCCGTTTTCTCAGCCAAGCAAAATTCAGCCCTCCAAACATCCCTACACTACCGCAGGTCAGTTCAAAACACTCCAGATACAGCAATGCTGCCAAGACTCTGCCCTTCTCGCTGGTGTTGCCAAGTGCCAACACACTTTCTCTCACACCCGGCTTCTGAGCAAGACCTCGAGAAGCTCTGTCAGACAATGCCACCCGCTGTGCTCCAGAACCGTTCCACAGACAGTACTTAACTTGAACAAAGCACCTAGTCAAAAAGGTTCTTCACTCTCTAGAGAAAAGGGAAGAATTCTGGAAGCAGAGTCCTCTCCCAGCTGAGATCTTGCTGTAACACTACATTTATGGTGAAAAATAAAACAGCATTCATGTTAACTGGCAGTACCACCAAACCAAATCCATTTTCAATTTGAGATGGCGCAGCTGCACGCAGCTCCAGGCTTTAAGCTCATCCCTCCAGCACTTGCCCTGACATTGTGCAAGAGAAGCAAGTGACAGACTGTCAGTTCAGAGTTTGACTTTGCATTTTCTTGCTTCTTTGGACTAGTAAATTACTTCTAGTTGAAAACTACTTGACTAGTTTAACATATCTGTACAGTTCCTGTAAACATTACGAGAGCACACTGCTGCACGCACACAGTAACCGTTTTCAATTATTAACCTGAATTTTACTTTGCATTTCTTCAGAGCTAGAAAGAGGTCATCCACGTTATGGATCAGTAACATGAAATCAAAAATCAAGCTCAACAAAATCAAGTTTTAGCACAAATATTAAATGTTCAAGTGGATTAATTAAAAAAAGTACGGTGAAGAAATTCAGCCCAGAGCAAGTTCAATATTCCCTTAAACAGGACAATTCTTGGAGTGGCAACGCAAAGCCCTTAATTCTAGCTGCATCACAGGGAATTCTCACATAAGCTGCTCTTTTAAATCCAAAGAAGCATTTCTCTGATACAAAATTGTTAAGCTCACACATTATCATTGA
The DNA here is from genome assembly GCF_026419915.1 of Harpia harpyja. Classification (NCBI taxonomy): domain Eukaryota; kingdom Metazoa; phylum Chordata; class Aves; order Accipitriformes; family Accipitridae; genus Harpia; species Harpia harpyja. The sequence goes on from NC_068943.1 coordinate 85,890,163, forward strand.
AGTTAATGCCCAAGTGTACCATTCTGGTAGAACCATGGCAAAAAAAAAAAAAAAAAAAAAAAAAGAAAAAAAAAGACAGCTGGCAGGTAAAATGCGATTGTATGAAACTTGATTGAATCTTGGCAATATTTTCAGAAGATTAAGATAACTTAAAAGTTACTACAAACCCCAGACATGCTGCCATACTGCACTTTGGAGTCAACCAAAACAAAATAGGAGATTACTTCACCCTCTTACAAGTCAAGATTCTGAGAGGACTTCAGGGAAATCCTCTCTGCTGAGGAGCAGGAACAGTCTGAAAGTACGGGCCAGCATGGAGGGACCAAAAGATTCAAAGCTTTATTTTTTTTTTTTTTTTTTTAATAAAGTTAACAGTAAAACAAAATTCACAAGCCTTCCCCTCCCCGAGCTGGTTTCCTCTTCACACACAAAAGCACACAAAACAGAGGTCTCCAACCGAGAAAAATGAAACTGCTCTAAGTACAATGAGACATGATGAAGGAAGGAGTCTAAGTATGTCCGTATTCAAGGTTAAAATAAGCAGATCAGGTATGTGTGGTTTTTGTTTTTGTTTGGTTTTTTGTTTGTTTTTTAGCCAAACTGGAAAAAGAAATTTCCAGGCCCAGAAGCTGAAAAAGAAAATGAAAAATATTAGCACTTTCAAAATTCAAAGACAATACAGTTAACTACTATCCTGCAGTAGCTTGATGCCAAGCCAGTATTTAATTCAAAGAAAAGCATTTGAACACGTAGGAGAGAAAAGATCTTTGCTATGCATTTCCAGCAGCTACTTTCCAACAAGAGTGGACCACTGACCATATGGGTAGAGGAGGCAGATTTACAAAGAGGAAGGTAAACAGTACACGAAACATGCAAGACTTCTCGAAATTCACTTAACAAAAGACCTTAAGGAACACACGTTTCCCTAAGGGGTATATTGATGCTAGCTGAGAGCTCACTCAACGCTGTACAAAGCCATCCTACACCAAGGTGTGTGAAGAAAGCCTGACCACACACGAGGTTTGAAGGGACGACAATGAGTAACAGCTTCTTCATCGCCTCCAGTCACCTCAAAATGTTTGCAGGCAGAAGCCCTCAGGAGGAGGATTCACGAGTCACGTTCATAACACATGAAACCAGAGGAGAAAGCTGTGTGATACATATGCACAGGACTTCTGACCAAGAATCACCTTTTGTTGCTTTAGCACCAGCAGCTGTATGCAAGTGGTCAACTATTCCTAAGCAGCAAAGCACCACTCTAAATGGGAAAGCCTACACACACTTCTTGAAAAGGGAACCCCTGGGTTTTGTTGCTTTGGAACACAAAAGAACCAGAACCAGCCATCAGCTGGGATGCTGTGCAGATAGAACTTTCCAAGAGGTTAGATACTTTTCCACGGAAAAGTCAAATACTCTCCTCAAACAGCACATCCACTCTGGGAAACTCAGCTGTCCTGTCAAGTGATTTGTGTACTTACGTACCCAAAGCTGACAGGAGAACACTTCCACCTACCTTCAAAACTGAAGCCACCTGGCCCACCAAAGAAGGCCTTGAAGATATTATTTGCATCAAAGTCTACAGGGAAGAAAAGGTAGTTGTGAGTGGAAGCGAAACAGCCAGTTACAGTTTTCATAATTTAGAAATTGTCACTTAATTGAGGGCTCATAAAGCATTTTACAAGCACACAAAAAGCTATAAACAAACAGCTTGCTCTGTCTGAGCACTGCTACATAGCAGCAGAGTACAGAGCCACTGACAGTAGCAAAAAACAGGTAAAAGCAAGAGTTGTCAGAGAGACAATTTCAGTAACAAGGGCAACCTAAGAATTTTGGATAAGCTGCATTTAGGGATGCACAATCTTTCTATTACACTATTTCACACTCCCTATGAAAGAATTCTGCTTAATGGCAGCTACTACCTACTGGCTTCATCAAGTATAACATCCACCATATAACCTAGACTGTTTGCAACTTGAAACATTCAGTGCAGATCTGCTATTCAAATGAGAATCTGAAATTCTATTTCAGAGACCAAACTAAGTCAATTCATAGGATTATTACAAATGGGAGGTTTGCTTTAGAGGACAAAGCAGACTCTAAATGGTCTAATCTTTTTAAAGGCTGCCATGGTAGAATATCTTAAGGAACACTTGCCTCCCATGTTCAATCCATCCTCTTCTAGATCCTGCCCGCTGTCGTAGCGGGCCTTCTTCTTGGGATCTGACAGGATGGTAAAGGCTTCACCAACCTCCTTAAATTTCTTCTCCTCTTCCTTCTGTACTTCTGCACTTGCCCCACTATGTCGGTCTAGGGATACAAAAACAAGCAGGAAAGAAGCTTTTTGGTTTTAGTGTAAATGGAAAATGCTACACATTCCCAGCTACTGTCACAGATTTAGATTTGTGGGGTCAGAAGTGCTATTTGTCCAGAAATTCCCCCTCTCATATTTATTCCTGCCTCTGAGTGATGGTTGCACAGGGCACATGCATGGAGCAAGGGATCAAAGCAACAACACATGCTCTAATAACAGACTGTTTGTGGGTACCTGGATGATGCATTAGTGCTCTTTTCCTGTAAGCCTTCTTGATCTCATCTTCAGAGGCATTTTTGTCAACCCCAAGGATTTTATAGTAGTCTTTCCGTTTGCTCTTTTTCAGTTCCACCTGTGCATTCTTTAGAAGTTGCTTGTGTTCTGGAAAGAAGTGCAATGCCAAAGGAAAGTGGCTTTAGTGTCAGGTACAGCCTCCTGCTTTGAGAGGCTGAAGACCAACATGTTGGGATGACCTGGGTTGAAGGATTCAAATGCCACAAGTAACCAACCCACTTGGATTTACAGGTAGCTAATTAAAGCCTCACTGTCCACTTAAGGCTGTTTCCAAATGTAGGTGAACATCTCAGTGCTATTAAACCAGAATTAGAAAATGAACCACAAGGACTAAGGTTACTCTGTCTGTTTCATTTCAGACTACTAAAAAAGCAAGACGACAGTTAAGAATGAGAACCATAACCAGATATTCTGAATCTAGTGCACTGCATTTAGATGCAAGCTAAATTATCTTCTAAGCATTCAATGCTGGAAAAGAAACCAGATTCGGAGACAGGCATTTCAGAGTGCTTCTCAGGACTTTTCCGGTATTGTCCTGCTGGGGCGAAAGGCTGCAAATCAGAGCATATTATGAGGGAAAAAGCAAACAAAGACAACAACAACAAAATTGCCAGTTAAGGGAAACTTATGCACACAAGAAGAATGCCAATACACTCACCTTTTGTTTTTTCTGTCTGATAAACCTTTTCATAGTCTCTTACAGCATCTTCATATTGTTCTGTGTCCATGTAACTGTGGAAAGAAACACTGGTGGCCAAGGTGTACTTCACAGGAAATATCAAAAGGGGGTTCAGGGACAAGCTTTGTGGGTGGATATGAATTAAGGAAGAGATATGCACTGGACTGCAGAAAGAACAATCATTAAAGGAACCCACAAAGGGTCACTGCTAGACTGAATGGAAGCCCAGACACCTGCTATTTGTGGGAAATCCTGGCACAGGAATCTGTACTTTGGGGTCTAAGTGGAGACTGCAATCTCACTTGGCAGCACCAGTTCTACTTTAACGATCTCATAATGACTTTATCCAGCCGCAGGAACTAATACCAGCCAGCAAGATTTCAAGGAAGCTGGTGCAGAGCTGTACACTAGCAACGTTGGTTAGAAGTGACAATCTTGGCACCTCAGAGGGATGTATGCCTGTCTATTGGTGTTTCAGCCTTACTCACACATTAACTACTTACTATAATTTAGCAATTACTGAGATGGAGATTGAGAAGAACACTGAACATTGCAAATTAAAATGAATGCACAACAGGAAGGCTGCAATAATGGTTTTGGTTCATCTACAAGGCAGGCAGCTTTGCCACAAACTGGGCAATAATCAGTACTGAGGAAAGTAGCAAATAAATCTGTAGTCAGAACAGAGCTTTGACTACTTCCCTGGTTGGTGCCAAGTTACAAAGGAGACATACAGACCCGAACTTCTTTGTACAACTTGCTCAGCCTCACTGTGCTACACTGCAGTATTATCTATGGCTGAAATATGTACAGTCTCAGCTGATTTCTCCTTTATGGGAAGCAGGGCATCCCATTTCAAACTCTGGTTTCTTGGAAGCGTGAACAGCTCTGCCAGGATAAGATCTCTTACCCACAACAGCCCTTCTGAAAAAGCTTAAGAGGGAGGCTCTCTGGGACAGAATGTCTTACATTAGTCTATAAACATAATAAATCAAGCTTTAGAACAAAACCTGCCTAACTGCAACAATCAATAGGCAGTCCCAGATCCCATGTAGGCAGGACAGACTACATAGAGCTTCCCCTGTCTCCTCGTCAGCATAAGTTAGAAGCCCCTTAAGACACGACCCTTTACTCAGTTAAGCTTCAGATTTGTTATCCCTGTCACTCAGTGCTGTAGGGAAGAGGTTTCTACCCACAAACCTGCTCAGCATGTCCATTATAAAGGTCTACTTACCATTGTGCTCTCCTCAAGTATGCTTTGATATACGTGTCATCCAGTTTTACTGCATTTGTGCAGTCATCTATTGCTTCTTCAAGTTTCCTAAGCTACAATGTCAGACAAAAGTTAAGCGAATCCCAGTCAGAGAACAAATTCTGCTAAGTAGCATTATGATTTTAGGCAATTGAAATGTGTAAAGAATCTTGGAAAAATCTCACTGTTTTGTGTGTCTGCATCTAGGAAATTTTTCCAATCCCCCCAAAACACAGAGCTTTTGCTCCTTAGCGAAAAATTAGAGGCTTGGCTAGCAAAATGTTAGAACTACGTGGTGCTTCTCTTTAAGAAACACCACCTGGAAACAAGGGTCTTCCTTAGAATGATCAGACAATCAAGTTATTTGTGTCCAAACTAATTTCCAGACAGGAAAATAAACTTAAAAATTTTTAAAAGAAATTTTTTTTAAAAAGCATTGTTTGTTTTCAGACACAAACAGCCATGTAAAATATCCATTACTGGTGCCTCCACATCATCCCATTTCCCAGGTTCTGAGAATAGCCTCTATCTCTTGACCAAGCAGGGGTGTTGAAAAGCCTCGACGCTGGCAGAGCACGCATCAACACAGAGACAGCTGAGGAGGAAACACACCTAGAGGAAATGCAGGGTGGAAACTGGAAGCACTAATCACATGACTGACTGTTTCTCTGGATAGTGCATGACTAAAATGCAACAGCAAACCTGGAAAAAGTGTCCAGGGTTTTTAAATTAGGTCATATTTTTTAGATCAAAAAAAAGCAAGACAGATGATCTACAAGAAGAATAAGAAAAGAAAATAGATCTCCTCATTACCAGGAAGGAAACAAATAAGGATGCCTTTATGCTGATTAATATAAGGCTAAACTACATTCTTCTTCTCCCTCCCACTCTGTGCAGCCCAAGCATTTGAGTTTCGTTTCTTCAGGAGTCAACTTTGTTGGCTGTTTGGAACAGATCCAATCATTGTGCAAGTACCAAAACCTGAAACATTGCCTACAGCACTAGAAAGATTAAGCTGCCCCAGCAGCCAGAGGAGCCTATGCTTTCCAAAATTTCTGATCTCCATTTTATAAACTATGTGGTGAGGAATATGATGAAAGACTACCTGCCAGGTGACCATTTCTTACCTTTGAATTAACTGTTCCCCGGTTGCAGTAGAGTTTGGCATTTGTTTTTATGTTATTTGGATCTATTCCTAGTGCCTCTGTGTACAGTTCATATGCTAGTTTGTAGTTTCCTTCTTTGAATGCTTTATTCCCATCTTCTTTCTTTGCTTTAAGTGCTTTGGCATTCTAAAAGAAAATAAACCCTGGATAAGGACATTAGGTAAGTGGTTCAGGGGTACCAAGCACCTTTTTTTGCTGGGTGAGGGTCCTGAAACACAACCGTTCTAATTTGGTTTCAGACACCATTACAGGATACAAAAGTCACAGCCTTGCTACAGCAGCTGAAACGAGCTGTAAGCACTCTGCCTTCCCCCAAGAGAAGCGCTAATGAACAGCCAGTGCTAGCTACAGGCATTCTCCGTGGGAACAAAGCTTGCCTAATGTTTAAGATGAGAACATGACAGTGAAGTAAATTTATGTATTTAAAAAAAAAATAGGAATGGGATCTCACTTTTTGAGAGCTTATACAAGTAAACAGATTTTAAAAGTCAGTCAAAGAACTACAACAGAGTAGAAATGAGGGAAGGAGCAACATGAAAGGAAGTGTTTAAATGCAAGTCAACCTGTAGGCACTAATATTGAATCTGAAAGTCAGAAGTTCTAAAAGAACTGATAGACATAGTTTTATTGCTCCTATATCTGATCAAGGAACAAAGAATAATGAAAGGGAGGCAGTCTTCAAAGTATCACAGCCTTCTGAGAAAGAGCTTCTAGCAACTCAGTTTTACCTCAAGCAGCAGCTGGTTGTCCTTGGGAAGGGCTTGACACACTAATTGCTACTGGAGAGCTGGGGAATGGTAATGTTGAGGGAGGAAGAAGGGACTAATCCAGCAGAACTAAGCTAGGTGTTTGGTTAAAACAAACAAACAAACAAACAAACAAACAACAAAACCCAAACCCGGTAATTTTGCAGTCCCATCCCCAGCATCCACAACTTACACGGCAGGCAAGACATGCTTTCTCGTGATCAGGAGCCATTCTGAGTGCTTGGACAAAAAATTGCACTGCTTTCTCAATACAGTCCTCATAATAAAGGCAGAGACCACGGACATACAGAGCGTCTGCATTTGTTGAGTCCATTCGTAAGATGTCACTGTAATAGACATATTAAAAAAATAAAATGTTTCCCTATTCCAGTTTCCTTCTGATCTCCAAAAGCACTCTTCCTCCGCTGAGATATTTAGTTATTTTATCACGCCTATGGTACAGATGTGCAAAAAGTATGGAAACTTGCTCGAGCAAGACTGCTTGTTATTAACTGAGTCTAAATAGTTTCCTGGTAAGATTACCTTTAAAGGGGATAAATTGATACACCCTTCCTCATCACAATTTGCATTAAGGATTATTTCTTTTTTTTATATTCCCTCATTGATTTCGGGCTGTGGAAAACAAGCAGCCGCCAGGACATACCATCCGCTGTTCCTCAAACTCTAGACCTTAAGACACTCACCTTGCTACAGACTGTGCTTCTGGGTAGCGACCCAATAACGCTAAACATTCAGCCTTGAGGATTTTGAATCGGTGACAAGCAGGAGCAAACTCCAAAGCACGATCCATGCAAAACACAACCTGGTGTGAGAAAAAACACAAATGTGAGCAAAGCAAATAGCCAAAGGCCTAATTTGAAAGGCTGCACCATTACCACGCTTGAGATTTCATATCTATCTTTGAACAGGAAGATAAGCGTGCAGACACCTGTTTCCTCTGCTGCTGGAGGCATATTTCATTAGAAAATTTTCCTCATGTGCAGGTTTTTTGTCCTGTCTTTTAAAGGGCTTTGTGTACAAAGGTTTGTGGCACCTGCTATGTTACTATGACATAGCACTACACAAATTCAAGGGACACCTGTAGAAGGTCCATCCCTTTAACTCTTCTGAAATTGTAGGCCCTGAAGAAAAAGCCAAGGAAGACAATTCTGCCCGTTTCCTGCATTATAAAGACACATGGGAAGGACAGAAATTCAATAGATTTGAGACAGTTTGGACTGGACAAAACACAAAAAAAGTACAGTGCAGGGACTGATCTTACATTGGTCTGACTGCAATGGGCAGGGTGATCTAATAGGTCTTTTCCATCTCTGCCTCTCTGGTGGGGACATCTGCATGAGAACAGGGTCATTGTTTCACCAAGGTTCATCTGCTTCCCCGGCCTGTGACATCACGATTGCCTGCTGTGGGAAGCACTGTGCTCCTGACTGAGAAGCCAATGGCTTCTGGGTGAGGAAGGAGCAAGAGCAGCTCTCCAGGAACAAAGATCACACTTCATGCAAGCCTCCCCAGTGAAGTGAGACGGGAGAAGTGAAGGGACAGATGCAAAAGCCCAGAACATGCAATACAGGCAGGGCAATTCCTATACATGAAATCCAGATTGACCATACATCCCATTTGCTCCACATAACCAGGTGACACAAAGCTGGGATTTACCCTTCCAAAATCTTGAGCTTAGCCTAAGAGTCAGTGACCAGAACAATGAGCTTAATGTGCTGGACAATCTCCTTTCTGGGCCAAACTTGGGCCTTACATGCATCCACTGAACAGAAACAGTTGCATGAGAAGTGTTTGGTGCCCTTCAGATTTCATGCTGTTATTTCTTGTTATATCAGGTCAGTACCAGCTGCATCCTGTTACAGCCCTTGGGAAGAAAGATTTGGAAACAGTAATGGAGAATGCCCCATGCAGATCTGCATTCCTCCTTCAATGACCCTCACTATAATACTGGCAGACTGCCTTTTTTTTTTTTTTTTAATTAAAGAGTTGAGAAAGAAGAATCCTGGATACGCATTTTAGGAGCAAAGCGTGATCAAACGCTGCTGCTGACAAAATCTGTATCAAACAGCTCATTCATGGTTCCACTCACCCTGCAAAGCAAACAGTAATAGAGGATACTCAGCCTGAGCCAGTCACCCTCTTCACTTTTCATTCATTCAGTGCTAAGAGAGCATGAGCTCTGCCATTTTCACAACTATTACAGTTCACAAGACAGCCCTGCTTCAATAGCAAAAGTATGTTGTACAGCACCTCCCATTAGGACCCAGCTAATATTAGGCAGGGAAATTAGACATGCATCTGGCTGAACTGGCCACGTAAAATATGCCAGTTCATAATGCTACAGCAAACAATCAAGTTAATCTTACCTTCCTGAAATCCCGTTTCTCAAAATCCACTTCAGCTATTTTTTCATACTCAAGCACAGTACTGGCGTTCTTCAGCTGAAAGACAGGAGAACACAGCAAGTATTGCAGGACAGTCAGTGCTCTAAAACACCATCAAGCAGCATTTAAGCAGCCAATCCCTAAAGCATCAGAGAAAAAGCTATTGCAGACCATGGAACAATAATGCAGATTACATGAATTCTTTTGCCAGCATTAAAATCAGTTTGAAATCAAGTGACCTAACTGGTAGCCCAGGAAAATGTACCCCTGCAAATAAGATACAAAAGTGGCAGCAACCTTCTACACACTGCATCACCCACTTCCCTGCTGCCTTACTACCATTCACCATTTCTCCTCTGGAGGACTGAGTGAAAGACCAGCTTAGCCTCCATGCTTTTCTGCTAGGAGACAATCACACACAAAAGTAACTGTGCGACCTGATGGTCTACTGAAAAACAGATATAGAGAGTTTGACAGTATCTCATTTTTTCCCATTACCTCACAGCATGCAAAGTATCATTACTAATGATGACTGTGATTCCATCTTGCAAATTTGAAGCGAAAGGCTTACCAGTTCAACCCATTCCCTTTGACAGCCTCATCTACTGGGAATATTTAAATTTTAAGAACCTCTTACCTCTTGCTGTGCCTGAGTATTCTTATGATCCAGTTCTAAAACTCGTTGAAAGCAGCGGCTGGCAGCCATGGCATTCCCTAGGGAAAGATGGCACTTCCCTTCCCGTAGATGGCCCTGAGAAGACAGTTAAAAGGGAGTTGCAAGAGGTGCAGTAGGTGGAGACAAGGGTATTGAGACATGAATAAGAAGCATGAAGTTTTTCACATACCCTTACAAAGCTATCATCCAATCTGACAGACTGCTGAGCATCTCCCAGTGCTTCTCGGAATCTCCCCAGCATCATGAGTGTGGCAGCTCTGTTACCATAATAACTGGCATTATTAGGACAGGTATCTGGAGAATATGTAAGAGCACTCACTGTTAGTATAATGCAAGCAGCTATACAACTTGTAGAACATATTAAAAAGCTGTGGTTGGATTAAAAACTCACATTCCCTCCCCGATCTATAATGTCACCTGAGTGGCTTAAGGTGACGCATGATGGTCAAGCAGCTGTTTTGAATAGCAAGTCATAATACTATTGCTCCTCACACTATGCACAGGAATAAACTCATATAGAACAAAAGTTTGTGGTGTTCAGTCTGGCAGCACTGCTGACCCTGCATTAGAGAGAAAGCTGGACTGGTTTCATGTTAAGAATATCTTGGCTGGAGGAGAAACAAAGAACTGCTGCAATCACCCACATTGGCACTGAGTTGCATTATCAATCTGGTGAAATTTTGCAAGGTAATTAAAGCAGGCAAAAAGTTTTCATCCAGTGTGTGCTGTTAGAAACTCTGCTGGTATATTTTAAATCAATAACCAGCTTTGATTTTTAGACATGGTCTTCAGCAAAGATTAATATTATCATCAAATGTTCTTACCTATGGCTTTTGTGTAATAGTTGTATGCTTCATTGTAATCTTTCTTGGCATAGTATGCATTTCCTTGTTCCTTGAATGATTCAGCTTCTCTGAAAAGAAGCAAAACACCACATTTTAAAAGGAATTGAGCACCAGAACAGATTCTGACCATGACCAAGCATGTGATTCCCAAGCAACCTCAGTACAACTCTTCAGTGCTCCTAAATGCTTGTAGCTGGTTGCTGTGAGAATTCCTCTGGATATACTGTCCATGAGAAAACAGCACGACTCATGTCCTCCTGGCTCTCAGATACTTCATCACTTTACCAGGGCCATGAACAGGGATACTCAGGGATATTACCTAGCCGCATATTACTGGAATGCAATAGCAGACTAAAGCCACCTTTGAGTATCCTCCCTTCAGTCTCAGATGCACTGGCTTCTTAAGAGTCCGGCAAAACTCTGTTGTACATGGTTAATCACACCAGCCTACTCCCGTGAGGTGCTGCATAACCTCAGCAATCACTGAAGTCAAGAAACAGAGTACTGTCTATCTTTCAGAAGTAGTCCCACATACTTAAGAAACAGGGCCAAGAACAATTTCTACATTCACAAGACAGCTAAATCTAAGAGAAATAAGGGTGTAAGCCTCAAGTAGAAGCTTGGCACTGCCTTGGCAACAGGTCCAGAAATAGTCCTCACGCTCAAGAGCAAGTATTTGCAGAGACAGTTTAGGACATTCAAAAACACACAACATATGGTTTAGAGCAGCATCCCTTAAACTCTTGAAAACAAAGTTTCGCCTGAAGGAAATTAAACCGTTCTCCTTCTTCTCCCATCTACCTTCACCTTTTTAGATAAGCAGTCTGAGAGGGAACTTGTACCATTGTGTTGATGTTTAATTCAGCTTCACTGAATTAAATGCAGTGATTTAGTTCACTTGCTTCCCCTTCTAGACTGTTTTAACACATAAAAACTATGAGGCCAACTCAAAAGAAGCATCACCCCACTCTTAAGATACAGCAGTCAAGACTTGCGTCGTGCTTTTGGGACTTCACTGCTGTAGCCAGAGAGACAGACACTGTTTGTCTGCTCTCCAAAGCGCTGGCACAACCAGAACTCTGGCCCCAGACAAAGACAAATTCTAACCATTGGAACAAAGACCAGCTCAGACTCCACCCTTCATGTCCCACCAGGGACATGGCCAGCATATCTACAAGCCCCAGCTACTCTCTCCTTCAAGAGCTAGCAATCATCTGCTAGAGCTGCCCAGCCGCAGGGATCACCTGCACAGGGGAAATGACTGTATCACAAGCAGTACAGGTGAAGTTGATTATTACAGGTCACCATATTCCTCTTGGATGACTACCAGCTGATCTGAACATAGCCTTTGCTGAAGCAATGAAGCAGAAGCCAAGGAAGCTAAAACAGCTGGGTGATCCCCCAGTCTGCCAGAGCAGTTGCACTTGTGGGCTCAAACATGGGTCACTTCCAGGCTGTGCTGAAATGCTGGGCTTCAGTGTTTTCTTGAAAGAAGGATCCAGAAGCAAAGGTGTGTCTTTGCACCACTTGCTGCAGGAAAGCTACTTACAGGGAAACCCAAGGTAAATAAAAGCAAGCCAAATCAGAGAACACAGGACTAGAGAGTGAAGAGTCACAGGACTTTTCACGTACAAATATCTCCACCCAACTCCAGAGTACGCATGGGCTGTTCAATTGCTCTTGGGGCTGAGGAGTTTTATTTCTGTATCTGGCAACACTACTGTAACAGTCAAAGGCCTGAGTCAGAGCCAGTCTTCAGTCTACCAGGTACTATAAACACAGAGATAATCTTCACATTTCAAAATTTAGGCTTATCTATCACAGAAAGTATAATGCAAGCGATTCACTTCTGTATTTCTGTACACCTTAAAAAAAATTCTCAAAAATTAGATGCAACTTTGGGCGTGTTACAGGACTGGGTTTTGCCCAGAGGAAGCAAAGAATTTTGTCTTTCACAAATCACATTCTTAATAAACCTAACAGGATAGAAGTTGACTGTCTTCACTGAAGGCCGTAGCTACAACACATTCAAAGTGTGGAAAAGGTGCTCTTACTATAGAGGACGTACTGTTAGAATGTACTGCTGTGAGAAGCCTCTTTCAGTATACAAAATAAAAACTGAAGACTGCTGACTAGTCCTGCATTTTAGTAAGCTGCCAAATCCAAGACCTGCGGGTGCAGAGCAGACTCAGTAAAAGTCGACAACCGCTTAGCATTTTTATTTTGGAAGTACCTAGAGATCAGATCCTTATGCAAGGAATGCATTTATCTACTGGAAGCTGCCCTCCGTACAAAGCTGCCAACCCAGGACAGACTGCGCTCAAGTCGCAGTGTCCTCGCCAAGGGGGGAGCGCTGCCAGAGACCCCGGCGCTCCCAGGGCACATCTCGGCAAAGGCAGCGCAGGAGCTGAAGCGAGGAGGAGGGACCCCACCAGTGAACGAGAGCAATGTTCAGCAAGCCTACTAGAAAAAGAACAAAGAGAATTGTGTTGAAACAAGTTCACATGTTTTTAACCTCATTCAGGCTTGCCATTGGCCATTCCCACACAACTGCCTCATGCAAAGGGTTGTTTTCACTGAGCCATCTCAGTTCTGCCAGCTGGCAAAACAATAGACACAGGGAGCTGCCACACCGAGGGCCCGCAGGCCACAGTTGAAGTGCATGCTCTTCACTTTCATTTTTAACTTTTGCTATCAGCTACGGTCCGGCAATGGACCAGATGCAGCCCTGCTGTAATTCTGCTGAAGTCAAGCAACAGAAAGAACACACAACCACATTGATGTATTTATTTGAAATAAGATGAATAAATAACAGGGTGACAAAGAAACGGGTTAGCGCATGCACCCCACTGCCTCGGAAGGGTCTTGTCACGGCTCCTGGGTTCAGTTCATCCCTGCTGCACCCACTCCTATTCCAGCAAACGATGAACTTGTCCATCTGAGATGGGAAACTGCCGTTACCTCCTCCACCCCAGCCTTCCCCCACCTCACCCAAGGAAGGTGCTTGTCCCACAGCCTTGCTCTTCCTTAGAAGCCAGCACACTGCCAGACCTTGAACAGCAAGGAGTACAGCACCCCTCTGTGCTCCTCCCTCCCTAGGGCCACAAGATCTAGAAACGATTACGTGCCTGTTGGATGGATCTATATCACAAGTGGCAGGACTCATGCTTTGCACGATTAAAAACGTGTCCAACCACGTTTTTTTAATATTACAGATCAAACATTCAAAATGCAGTGGAAAAACTAATCAGCAATTCTGCACTTCTGGAACCTTGGCAGTAAGTAGTTTAACCAAAACTTTATTCTCTTGTTTCTGTAATCATAAATGGAAAAGAAAATCACAGACCCTATTAAAGTTCCTTCCCTCAAGCTCTCTGTTGTACAGTCTAAAGAAAAGGGTGAACAGTATTAAAGGCAGAACTCATCTGAGGTACCACCGTAACCTGCTTAGCATACCAGTCCCTGATTCACAAGTCTTTTAGCAATTTTACCTGTCACATTATAAGGAAGCATCGTCTAATAGATACAGCTAAAGGGCTGGGTGCCAGAGCATCCTGTCTGCCAACAAACTGCTGGGTAGGGCTGGGAAAATAGCAGAAAGAAAACAGATACATGGCAAAACCAACTTTCACAAAGCACTGGTATTCTGAGATGCTAGAGAAAACACACAAACACAAGAATTACTGTTTTCTACTCTTTTTCATTGGTCTATTTTCCTTTTAAGCATTTACTTTAACAGATTGATATATCAACAAGTCACAGCACCTCAGATAACACTAGCAGAAAGGAAGTACACAGGTATTTCTATTGCTCACATGGCTTAAAGCTTAATGATGACAAAAGATTGTGAAAGAAAAAGCAAACTCCTTCCAAAGCACAAAGACAGTTGCTGGAAATGCAAGGCTTGTGGTCTGAGTTCCTAGACACAGAACAGAAGCATCTCTCCTCAGTTGTGCTCCACTGACATAGAAAGCACACAGAGAAAACAGTTCTTGTTTACCATGGTCTCTGGCTATAACAAGAAAAAAATGCAGATCTCCTGATATCACTGCTAATTGTTTCAATCCAAACAGATGCTGCAGCCTGAATGAGATCATTCTGCATCTCACACTGATGTAGGCTGCATTCCCCACTTGCTACTTTTGAAACTGAAGAAGAATCGTGCTTTGCTAAAAATATGATCCAGGCTGAATAGATTGCTTTGTGAGGGGAGGTTAGTGTCTTCTCAGGGCCTCTCCACACTGGACGCAGAAGACAGGGAAGAGTTGCACCAAGGATCTCAGGAAGAAGCTTGTCTTTCATTGCTTGCGTGTACCAAAGGCTCACAAGGAGGGAACTGTTTGGAGTAACTCTCTCCCTGTGAGCTAGTCAATTTTTTTTCCCTCTTTTATAACATTTGTCAGGACCCCTAATTCTTCAAATGCTCTGGCCCTGGTCACCCTAGAGGACCTGCCACCAAGACAAGCAGCAGCCGCATGTTCTGATGCTCCCCTCGCACACCCAGGGGCTCAGGGGACACACTGCGAGGAGCTCGCTGCCTGTCTGGTGGGAAAGGAACCATCACAAGGCTCCTTCTATTCCCCATGCCCTGCTGAAAGCTCAGCCCCTGCTCGTTCCCAGAAGAGCTATGAGAAGCAGCCATCCCGCGCACCAGTGACACAATCCCACGTTTGCCTAACAACTTCTGCCTCCTCCTCGGAGCTTCCACACACTGCCCCCACTCGAGCACCGATCATGGCTTCCACCCCTCCTACGCCAGCTCCTAATGAGATGTACGCAGACCTATCTCGCAACACACCTGATTTTCTAAGTTGTCGAAAACTTGGGGGATCTGTACAAACAGCATCTCCTAGGTCTAGATGTGCTAGCACCAAGCCCGTGCACACAGGTACGTGCTCAAAGCAATACTACCCACCTACAGAAATTCAGCATTTAAGCAGGTGGCAGACTTGCTCTCTCTCAGCCCTCTTGACTCTCACTCCTACTTCGTTTCCTGCCACCATTACGAAACAGTGACAAAAACCCTAAAATATCTAGGATTTAAGGAAGGCTCCAAAATCCTGTCCTGGCCAAGCAATCTTTTTGGGGATGCTCTGACAAAAGGAGCACACCTGCCTTTTCTAAGCAATTCTTGCAGAGACTTTTTCTTTAATAGGATACGGTGCCTTTATCTGGCATTTTTTTTTCAGTTGAAATCCAGTCCAGATTCTCAGCTGTCGGATGTTACTCAGCTGCTGGGGTAAAATAAGTTTGGTGATCTCAATACAGTTTACAGCAGGCAGATGTCTAGAGCTTAAAATTAGCTGTCATATTTGCCACTGGACATACAATACTCTCCTCTCCCTTCTTTCAGGACTCGGAAGAGAAGCCAAACACTATGTGGGCCGCAGAGCTATACGGGGTATCTTCCCTGTACACTTTAGAGACCCTTCGTCCAGGTTAGGTTTTATGCTCTGAGTGATGATTTAGAGCAAAGGCAATATATATAATCTCCCATCAGTAGCATTTGTGTTTTCTGTCTCTGGTGCAGAAAACAACATAAAATCATATATAACATATACTGCGATCACCCTCTGCAGCTAGACAGCATCATGCTGACCCTATTGCAGTAGAGACCAAACTGAACACAGAGCAGAACAGTACACCACGCAACACATTTATCTGCACACCAGCACCCCCCACTGAACAAGGAGTGGGTTTACTACTAGCTGCAATACAGAAACGAAAATGACATTTACTCACAGCATGCCCGAAAACAGGGAAATCTTGAGTCTGTACATGCAAATATCTGCATAGATAGTCTAAAGACTCACCAGCTGAAACATAAAAGGTCTGCCTCAAGTCTCTCACAAGAGCAGACAACTGCAATGTAACTGGCATTTACTCCAGAGAAGGTGCACAAAACCCCCACACTATCCTCTACACACAGCCAGAACATTCCCAATACCCGAGGACAAACTCAAACATGGAAGACCAAGAGCCACAAGAACCAAAATATGCCACAAGAAATTAAAGAAACGAACCAAACCTCTCCCTGCAGCTGTAAGTGAAAACAGCCAGACAAGCCCCGAACTTTAATTGTGCAGTTATGTAACACACCTCACTCACAGACCTCAGTATTAACCTAATTCATAGCAATGGCATGATCGTTTCTGGCAGGGTCACATCATAGCTGTCGTGAAAACCCACGGAAGGGTCTAGAATCAGCTAGAGATTGCTTTTTTCCAGAGAGGCCTAAATGAAGGAAGCTAGCCAGCTGGAAGAATTACATGGTAAAAGAACTGCATCTACAACATGATTCACCCTAAAAAATCACGTCTCATGTTAAAGAAACAGGCTGGAATTGTAGGTACTGACCATCTTTTCATACTATATAAAGCAACTACATAATTCAGAGTATTCAAATAGTCTGCAAATTTATGGGAGAGCAAACAACTATGCGAGCAGCTTCTGCTGCTCTTTGTATTATCATAAGATCATAAAGTAATTACATATTAGTAAAATAGGCTGGATTTACAGCCTGGGAAACTCAAGTG
This sequence comes from Harpia harpyja, assembly GCF_026419915.1. Lineage (NCBI taxonomy): Eukaryota > Metazoa > Chordata > Aves > Accipitriformes > Accipitridae > Harpia > Harpia harpyja. Next base: position 85,907,073 of record NC_068943.1, read on the forward strand.
CCCATTTACAAGTAGAACAGGAATAGTGGAACCTTCCCAACGGTGCCCCTACAGCTGACTCAACCCCCTCACTCTCTGTGAACGCAGTCAAGTAACAACATTTATTCACAAGGAGCCTGACCAAAATGCAACTCATTTCATGCAAAATAGCATGAAAGGAGTGGAAAGACTCTTGCTACTCACCAACACCTGACAACCTCCAGGCAACATCTGTCAAACTAATTAGTGACCCAAAGTCAGGCAAGGTGTGAAACCTTCTTGACTTCTGCACAATTTCCTTTGTGTGGCAAATTTCACATTCATTGCTTTACTAAGGTTAACTATGATTTATTACTGAGGCATCAGTACATCTGAAGTCTGCAGCAAAAGCACTGTAAAACCAACAGTCTGGGCAGATCATTTCATAATGATATTTTCTGAACAATTTGAGATACTTCTTTTTAAGAGGCTTCTACATCCTCCAGTGCTGAAGAATGAGGAGAAAGATCCATCCTTAAGCACGCACATCAGACAGAATCTAGAGCTGCCATAAAGATGACAAGGAAATTCTCCCTGGCAAAACTCCAGTGACCCAAGCTCACAGACCAGCTGGGCCCAGGAAAAAACTGTCCCCATAGGTTAGAAACCTTTAAAATTAATTAAAAACAGTGACTTTTTGCAGGTGGACCAGTCCCTGACACTGCACCACAACTCAACCCCTGCTCATCAGCTGCTGCCCAGCAGAGGAGCTGGCAGTAACAGCACCAGTACCCAGCAGATAAAATTAATGCAATTACATCAACCCTCTTCCATAAGGACCCCCACAATTTATGCAGCAGCAGACAATAATTATCCTGTGACCACACACTACTCCTGTCCCTTAAACAACCTGTGAGCCATTTGGCATGTTTTCAGCTGTTTCAGTGCATTAGTTACAATCATTCTGAAATACAGATCTCCCCTTTTGCTAATTTCCTAATTTTTATTAAGCCACAGAGAACAGAATCAGGTGTTTAGACAAAGGTGAGTCCTCAAGCAAAGTATCTGTATCTTGTTGTACTGTAATTCCTAAACAGAAGTACAGAACATGGAAACCCTTCATGCTGACTTACAGCAATGATTCAAAAAAGGTTTTCACTTATTGTAGCTGTTTTTTTATAGAAGCTAGCACAGACACATCATAAAGGCTGTACTAAATCAGATTGAAGTGTATGTCTGTTCATGCCCATTAGCGTGGAGTGCCTGCATAGCCCCTTCACGGTTCAAGATGTTCTACAAACATTAGATACCTAATTAAGCCTCCAACTACTGTCCCTAACACAGTGACTATCACCCTAGTTTACATTGGATCAGCTAAGCCACAGAAGCTAAGCAACTGATGCAAGCCAGGAAGGGCCAAAGTAGAGAAAAGGTTAACACACAGGACCCCAAGAAAATCTGACCAGGCTGGCAGAAAGGCATGAGTGTGTAAGGCCTGCACTTTCTGAGCAACCAAAAAGAATAACTGGAAGTAGAATAATCATCTCCTACCTACACGTTTCTCTTTTAGCAGGATAAAGGAGTAATATCCTTTATTAAACAACAAAAAAGGAAACGTGAAAGCACCTAACAAAAGCACTGCATGCTAACAACCACAAACTATGGCATTGGCCTTTTGACACCAAGAAAAACCCAGATGCATGAGACTGTGTCTGTTCTTCACAGCTAAACCTTCCCCTCAGAGCAGAGCGAGGACCGAACACTGCCCACGAATTCTTCTATTTCTGCACCTGCTCAGCCTTTCCCAAGAAGATCATACTATTCATGACTGGTTTCCTGCACCCATCGCTTCTGCCACGAAACTTGGGAAGTAGGAAGGAAGGGTAACATTAGAGGTCACTATCAGAAGATGACTGTGCCTTCAGCAAAGCTTTTACATTTGGATATTTTTAACATTTCAAACAGATTTAATTAGCCTGGGGGAAGGAATGACTTACCCATAAACAGGGCTTTCCCAGCTTTACAGGCCATGCAATTTGTCAGTATTCTATGCACAACATCCAGGTGCCTCTTCAGCAACATCATCTAATTTAACTCCTTAGAATGACATCACCAGGAAGCCAGCTCCTTCCCAGCGCAGCTCCTTAAGCCTTCAATTTCTGACAGTAAACAAGCAGCACAAAACACCCCAGGCCATCAATATTATTTTGAAAATACTATTCCTCAGAGGCTACTTTCAGTTTTGTTTCCTCCTTTTAATTCCATCCACTGAATAATTTCCTAGAGCAATTGCCTCACCTTCTACAGAAATAGTCCTCTCCTCCCCAGTTCCCCAGGAGATAAGCAGCTGCCAGCGTTAGATGCTGCAGAACCAGCAGAGTTTCCTAGACATCGGACCTTCCCATCTCTCTGCCTGCAGAGACTGCAATGCTTGGCTGCTGCTGGGAACCAGCTCACTTGCTCTTGAGAAGAAAATGTGCAAGAAAGGCTGGGATTCCCACCACCCGCAGCCTCAGGCAACACTGTCTGCTCCCCTGGGCAAGGTGCACCAGATCACTTTAGAAATAAACCAGCTACTGGAACTTGAAGAGGCTCTTGAATTACGATAACCTTTTCAGAGCAGGACTCTGCCCAAAGACATGCCTGCAACTGACATTCTTCCCATTATCCAAGGCAGGACAGAGTAAAAATTGCTGCATGCAGGTTTCAAATGGTAGCAGCGAAAAGGCAATTGGGTATGATGAAGAAGCAAAGAGCACTCAAACCTACGAGCTTGAAGCTTCCCTTCTACACCACAGTTTAATACTTTCCTCCTCATCCTCAGCGATGGGAGAAGGTGCTCTTCAGACACCAGCCCGTGCGGCCTCGAGACAGAAAGGACGTTATTTCTATTTCTAGGGCGCTCAAACTCCAGTTGACCGAAGACAGCCTGACTCCACTACAGGGTGTGCGTTCTAATCCTGGTACACACGGAGGCCATGAGGCCTCGCACGGGACACGCAGCCAGGGCATCCCAAAATAAAGCGTCAGCCGGCAGCGAGCGCAGCCCCGGGTGGGACTGCGGGCCCTCGCTGCGGAGCCCCGGCGGGGAGCAGCCGGCGTTTCCCCGCGGGACGAGGCTCGGCTTGGAGAAAGGCCTTTGCCCCCCCCCGGCGCAGGGACCTGCCGAAGCCCCCCCGGCAGCGCACCCTGCCTTACCCGCCGCCCCCGAGGCCAGCAGCTGCCGGCGCCCACCCGAGCCCCGCTGCTCGCGGTCCGCCGGCGCTGCCCCCCCCCACCCCGAGCTCCCACAGCCCGCCCGCGGCCCCGCGGGGGAGGCCGGAGGGGCCCTGCCCGTTCACCGGCCCCCCGGCCCTGACCCCCCGCCCCCGCGGAGCAGGGCCGGCCGAGCACCTGCGGCTCCCCCGCACCGAGGCCCCCCCGGGGCCCCGCCGCCACGGCCCGGGCCCCCTCCCGCCCCCGCAGCCCAGGGCCGCCCCCGGCTCCCTCAGCCTCACCCGCCCGCCGGGCCCCGGCCGGGCCGCGCCCCGCCCGCCGGGAGGGGATACCGGCCGTCCTCTTCCCCTGCCCGGCAGGGCGAGGCCGGGCCGGGGCAGCCGCCCTACCTCCGCGTCTCCTCGCTCTCGGGCTCGCCGAGTCCCTCGGGCGCCGCCATGACCACATCGCACTCGGCCGCCGCCGCCATCTTACCGCCGGGCCGGGCTGGGGACGGACGGTGGGGCGGGGCGGGGGGCGGGCACGGCGCCGGAAGGGGCGGGGCTTCCGCGGACAACGGCGGCGGAGCGCGGGCCGGCATAGAGCGGCGTTGGGGCGGGGCGGCCGCGGGGTCCGCCCGCCATGGGGAGGCCGGGGTCGGGGCCGGGGCCGGGGCTAGACCGGCGGGTACCGAGTGGCGAGTACCGAGTGGCGAGTACCGAGTACCGGGGGCCCTCACCCGCTGTCACCGCGGCCCGGGGGTCCCGGCAAGGCCCCGGTCCGCCCGCCCGCTAGAGGGCGCTGTGGGCCCGCCCGGCCTCGCCGCGCCCCTTCCGCCGCCGCCGCGCAGGTGAGGCCCCGCCGGTCCCGCAGGCTGCTCTCGGGCCGCTTCGCCCCGGGCCGGCTGTGGGCACGGCCGGGTGTCCCCCGTCCCCCCCCGACCGCCGGCGGCTGCGGGCTGGGCCTCCCGCGTCCCCTCGGGCCCTTCTTGTCCCCGCCCGGCCGGGGCCGTGGGTGCGAGCAGCGCTGGCAGCCCCCCCCGGCCCTCCCCTGATCAGCCGTGTTTGGCAGGCGGGTACGTCCGGCGGCCCTCGGTGAGGCGGCATGGGGAAGAGCTGCAAGGTGGTTGTGTGCGGCCAGGCCTCCGTCGGGAAAACGTCTATCCTGGAGCAGCTTCTGTACGGGAACCATGTGGTTGGTGAGTCTGGGGCGGGGGGGGGGGGGACGACGGGGAAGGAACCTGGCAGGGGCCTGCCCGGCGGCTCCGCTGGGTGCCAGGCGGCCCTGTGCTGCAGGTGGGCAAAGCCTGGCCCCCTTGGGCAAGGCTGTACCTGGAGAGCCCCTAAACACGCAGGCAGTGGGAGGAGGAAAGACTTGCTGTCCTGCCCCAGGGCACCCAGCAGGACAGTTCTCCAGGTTGTGCCAGGGTCCCCATGTCTCCCCTGCCCGCGTCTCTGGCAGGATCCGAGATGATCGAGACCCAGGAGGACATTTACGTGGGCTCCATTGAGACAGACCGGGGGGTGCGCGAGCAGGTGCGCTTCTACGACACGCGGGGCCTGCGGGACGGCCTGGAGCTTCCCAAGCACTGCTTCTCCTGCACGGATGGCTACGTGCTGGTCTACAGCACTGACAGCAAGGAGTCCTTCAAGCGAGTGGAGCTCCTCAAGAAGGAGATTGACAAGTCCAAAGACAAGAAAGAGGCGAGTATTCCAGGGGAAAGGGGCTGCAGAGTGGGATCTGCTCCCCTTGTTCAAGTTCTCACCCAAAGACTCCTTTCCTCTACTTGTAACAAGGTGGTGACAGGGGCTCCTGTTCCATAAGACACTCAGTTGTAACCGGCTGTTGTCCTGGGATGCTTTCTGAGTGTGCAAGTGCTCAACAGGCCCTTCCAACTTTGGGGCTGGTTTGAGATACATGGACCTGAACAGGAGGGGAAGCTGCCAAAAGGGAGTGCTGGGAAACGTGGCGTTTTAAAAAGCCTTAGCATGGAGGGGGAATTAGCTACAGGATTGGGCCTGGCACTGAGGGTCTTCAACGCAGAGCCAGGCTGCCCCATTCAGCTCTGCGTTTGGTACCTTCAGCGAGTCTTCTCACCCTTTTTTGAACAGGTCACCATCGTGGTTTTGGGCAACAAGTGTGACCTGCAGGAGCAGCGCCGGGTGGACCATGACGCAGCCCAGCACTGGGCCAAGGGCGAGAAGGTGAAGCTGTGGGAGGTGTCTGTGGCTGACCGGCATACGCTGATCGAGCCGTTCATCTACCTGGCCAGTAAGATGACACAGCCACAAAGCAAGTCTGCTTTTCCCTTGAGTCGCAAGAACAAGGGCAGCGGATCCATGGATGGCTGAGCCTTGTTTTCCCTTCTGTTGCCACCTCCTCTTCCTCACTTCCCTATTTCCCTTGCACATACCTCCTGCTGAGCCTGTTTGGTGTCGCGAAGCTTGCGGGAAGCACGGTGGCACGAGGAATGGGCGTCCCAGGGCTAGGGATGGTCTTTGAGGGCAAGAGAGGTGACCCATCTCCCTGCACTGGGACAGGGATGGCTCTTTTCACTGCCCAGCCCCTGCAGATGTTGGAGGTGCTACAGGAAGGCCAGGATTCGCTGAGTGATACCCCTCTGCTCTCTGGGCACACGCCAGCAGACCCGAGGGCCATAGGCTGCTAGAGGGGAGGCACAGCATGGGGCTGGCCAGCAGGTGGGGATCAGCTCCATGGCTGAGCCGGGCCAGAGGAAACAATTCCCCCTCTCTTGAGCTGCTCTGTTTTATATTTACTGATACCATGCGAGACGAGCCCATTTGCTGGCCCTGCCTCCAGCCCAGCTGCTGTCAGAGCAGCTCTCCCTTGTCCTACCCCACCTGGCTCTGCGGTGCTGCCGTGTTCCCTGGCAGATTGCCCCTTACCTGGCAGTGCTTGCTGCACCTTTACCTGTAGAAATAGTCAGTCATCCTGCCCCAGTGAATGCATAGTGCAGAGGGCAGGGCAAGATGCTGTTATTGAGGGCAGGGTGCCCACATCCACCACAATGCAGCCCTCCTCGAGTGTGGACTCAGTCTTGACCTGGGAGAAGCTGGGACTGTGCTTAGCCTGCACACCCTGATGCTTAGGGCTGTGGCAGCTCTCGCTGCCCATCTGTCATGGTGCTGACTCTCCTCTCAAAACCACCACAAGACAAGGGAAAGGTGTCCCGGTCCTGCCCAGCAACATGTGTTCCCTTCAGCTAGTCTGGATCTAGGAGAAAAAAAAAAAAAGACGAGAAAGCCCTGCCTTGTTTATACTTGTTCCTTTTATTTACCGAGTAACACAATAAAGCCATGAGATTCAATTATCAAAATATTTTCCTTTTTTTTTTTTTTTTCCCCAACAGTTATAGTACATCAAAAAAATATACAATGAACATTACAGGAGGGGTACTGGCCAAGTCCCTAGAGTCTGTTTATTCAATTTTTGTGGGGTGGTTTGTTTTTTTGAATCAAACTGTTCACATCACTCCAAGGTTATTTACAGAGGGGCACACATTATTGAGCACTATGGACTATGCCCTACTACCTAGTACAGCATATGCTAAGTCAAAGGCAGTAAATGCTTTGGATAGCACAGGAGCAGGGAGGGTTTCTGGAGGCGGGGAATGCGATAGAGGGAGTGTGTTCTTAAGCAGCTCGTTGCAGTATTATTGTTAATAGAAGGAATGGCTTTCAAGGGGTTAAAGTGCCAAGTGTAGGAGTGTATTATTAGGACTCCACTGGTGGAGGGATGACGGGAGCAGCCACTGCTGGCTCCAGCACAGGTTTTTTTAAAACAAAATGCAGGGGAACGACCCACCGGTGCCAAGCGGCTTCTGCAGGCTGGAGCACGGCCACAGCTGGCTGCTCCTGGCTCCCCACGCTCCTGAGGCTGGTGGGCACGTTGCAGGAGGGGACACGCTGCCCTTCTCTGCTGTGGCCAGGGCTGGGAGTGACTGGCGAGGCGGCCTGGGGAACAGCACAGTGAGATGAGCAAGGGGAGGGCTGGAGCCGGGCTGACCACGGACGGCTTGGCACTGTGACACTGTCGGAGCTGTGTCCCTCCCGTTGCCTGCGGGCCCCAGCCAGCGCAGGCTCCCGTCCTGTGGGACGTGGGGTCCAGGCTGTACATGTCCCCTAGGCTGTGGGACCGTTTCACTGTCGCTGACAAAGCCATTGCTGCTGGGAGCCTTCCTTCCCTTGGCTGCTCTCTGAGCCAGGTCTCCCACCACCACTGTAAGACCTTTCGCTTGTCTCTATGCCCAGCCTTCCATGCAAGCTCGCTCTTCTGGTGCCTTCTCTCCACTTCCCTCCTCCCCAGGGCAGAGAGGTGCCCCAAGCAGATGAATCTGTACCCAGGGGCTCCCTCGCAATCCTGTCCTCTGCAGCAGGAGTGCAGCAGTGGCACCGCAGGTCAGCGCTGCCCACGGCATGAGAAACAGGCCCTCCAGACGCAGGTGTACGGCTCCGTGCCGCCCTGCTCCCTCTGTGCAGGTTTCCTGCCCTCGCCCGAGGCTCCAGCTCTTTCTGCCAGCTCTGGGAAGCGGAAGCATTTGAGCCGCATGAGTTACCCGTTGGCCTGTTCCCATTCACCTCCCATCGCCAGGACCCTGTCCTGAGCATCAGTGGAGCGCGCTGGGCAAAATCCTCCTGAAATCCAGGCGTTGCTTCTGGCCAAGATGTCGGATACATGTGCTTGTGCGTGTGGATTCCCAGGTGCATAAACCGACCTGCCTCTTCCCAAGGGATGGGAGGGAAGCACGCCACAGCAGAGGTCTCTGAGCCAGCACCCTGGGCCACAGGACGGGAAGGGAATCGTCTGCACAGAGCTAAGTGTTGCGTTGTTTTTTTCTGCTCTGACCACCGCTCCTGGCTGTACAGACAGCGTGAGCACCAAAGTAAAACGCAGACAGCAAATGCGGCGGGCAAGCTGCTCCCCCTGGATTGCATAGATCGGGGTGGGTTGTCACTCCAGCGTAAGGTCCATTTGGGTTGCAACTTTCCTGCATATTTCTATTTACAGCAGCGCGCTGGGAACCCGAAGCGCCGTGATTACAGTTTTCAGACCAGGTCATCGCTGGGCTTTCTGAGCACAGTGAAAAGCAGAGCTACGACTTCAGGGTCCCTCCGGGGCCCAGCCTTCTGCAGGCTACAACAGGAGCGTCACAGGGGGAGCGCCGAGCGTAGGCTGTGGGTGCTGCCTGCTCCTTCATACCTGATTGTCCGGGCTGCTGGGGACACCTTTGTTTTCGGGAATCATCGGTAACTCCCTGGAAGCTCCTAACAGGGATGGGGTTGGAGGGCTGGGCATGGCAGCTGGCCGACGGGTGAGCAGCTTCATTGCCTTTCACTGAAGAACCGAAAGTGCTTTAGGGACATTCACTTAGCCTCACAGCATCTCCCGGGAGGTAGGGGCAGGGCTGTCCCCTGCGGGTGGGACAGAGGCAAACAGCTGGCGCCGAGCACAGGGTCACCTCCTCGGAGAGCCCGCACCGGGTGGCCTGGCTCTCCCGTCCTCGCTGGGCTGCAGCGGAGCCCGTCTCCGGCCGCATGCCCAAGTTGTGTGCTTCTCGGGGGCCAGGGCAGGGGCAGTGTGCTTTTGGAGGGAGGAGGCGCCGGCCCTGGGCTTCGGCTATTGCTCTTGGAGTGAAGATATGGTCAGTGTGGCCGGTGCCCGCCACGGCGGAGGCTCTTTGGCTGGTGGGACATAAGGGGTTGTGGGGCGTAGGGGGCTGGTGGGCAGCAAGGAAACACCCGGCCAGCACAGGCAAGTGCAGGGCTGGTGAGGGCACAGCCAGCCCGGTCTGAGAGGGGAACTGCCAACTTTCCGCTTGTTCTGGGGTCGTTTCTCCCAGTAAGAGCTGGGCTGAGATTCCCCTCGCAGTTCCCTTCCCACTGGGCTGGCAGGGACCAGCCAGCTAGAGGGATGCTCCTTCCTCCAAGGACCAGCCAGCTCCTCTTCTTCCAGTCTGTTAACTGGGAGGGTGACTCAGGCACCGTCCTCTCCTGTGTGCCGCCCAGCCGCGTGATGGGCTCCTCTGCCGAGTACGGTGCCGGCACGGGCGGGGGGAGCGGCAGGGATGCACGGCGGGGCTGGCTGGGCTGTGCCGGGGTATCTCGCCCCAGGAGGAGCCCGCTCAAAGCAAAGGAGAAGCCAGGGTTGATGTCTATGACTATGGTTTCCCACCAGCTAGAAGAGCAGCCTGCCCGGGAGCGCCGCCCCACGCCGTGCAGCCCCCACGGCACAGCCCGGTCTGCAGCGGACGGACCCTCGGCGGGCGAGCGGCTCTAGTAGGGCGCGAAGACGATGGGACCCGGCGTGGTGCGGACGTGGGCCGGTGGCGTTCGGAAAAGGGCTGGTCCGAGGATCGGGGCTTGGAAGAGGGTGGTGGCAGCGGCTGGTCTCAGGGCGAGGGGGCCAGGCATGGCGCAGACGGCGGCCGCGGTGAGCGGGCTCGGCAGGAAGCGGGTCGCCAGGGTTTTGGTGAGATGCTTCTGCAAAGCCAGCTTGGACTGCGGGGAGGGAGGAGGAGACGCGGTGAGGCAGGCGGCTGCAGGAGAGCCCCCAGCCTCAGCTCCCCGGGCCAGACAGGCAGCCCCACATCAGCCCCTGCCCACACTGACTTTCAGCTGAGCTCTCGGCACGTCTCCGCGGTAAACACGGCCCCCGACCCGACACACTCCATCCCACAGCCCGGCTCCCTCGGCTTGGCCGCTCCCGGGTCAGAGCACGCAAGGATGCCCCGGTCGTTACAACCTCCCCAGGGAGGTCCTCGGCCCCATCACGCCAGCCCAGAGACCTGCCGTGGCTGGGCTGTTCCCTGCATCCATGCTTTCCTCTGGCGCCCTGGGATGGCTTTTGCTGCCAAACTCTGTGCTGAGCTATGTGTCTCTGCAAGCAAACGCTTAGGCTTCGTTTAACTGAGCCATGCTAGCCCCAAGCACCCAACCATCACAGCTCTCCCCTTCAGAAATCATGAAACCGGTGGAAGAATCACAAGTGCTCAGTTGTGAATGCTGCTGCCAGAGGACTCACAAGTTATTCCCGTGCTTTCCTTCCCAGGAATAAAGACTCGAAACTCCTCTCACCACTACAGCCCGCCCTCCCCAAGGGGAGCAGCTTAGAAGTGATCATGGGAACCGAAGCTTTAAGAAAAGCAGCTCCTGTGTCTCTTACTGCAAGAGATGGCTAACATGGCAAACGACGTTTCGGAGAGCAAACCGGGTGGGTAATTTGCAGGGAGACAGATACCTTGAGAATACTCACTGCGAGGGCAGCGCTCTTCTGCAGCTTGTTATAGGGGCTGTACTTGGGCTTGGGCGGCTTCCCCGCCAGCCTGTCTTTGTGCCTCCGGCTGCTCATGTGCTGGGAGAGGAAAACAGCTGGATCACCCGGAGTCGGGACAGCGAGGGCAGACCCACGGCACCGCGTGTCTCGGGTCCATGGGGGATGCCCATCACCTTCTCAGAGGGGACCATCAGGTACCCACCCCCCCGAGCCCCTGGTGCCTGTGCAGAGGGGTCTGCACGCCCGTGCCCGGTGCCCCTGCGTTCCCAGGGGAAAGGCACACGCCAGGCCTGGCATCGTCACCTGTTTGAGCTGGGTCTCCGAGTTCACGTAGATCTCGCACACTTGGCAGTGAAACGCCTTGTTCTGGATGTTGATGCTGCCCTTGTTGCCGATCCGCTTGGATTTGTGCCCTGGCCGGGAGAGGAGCTTGCCTCGGCCTCGCCGGATCTGGGTGCTGTGACCTTCCAGCATTGACTTGTGCTTGGCGCCTGGGTGGCAGAGAGGACACTCAGCAAACACTAACTTTGCAAACAAACCCTGTGCCGTGCTGCGGCAGCAGGAAGGATACCCTCCAAGCAACCCGCCCAACAGCGCTGTGCATCCCCCCTCCCGTGGGACCCCGGTCCCCCCACCAACCTGTGCCCGGCAGCACTTGGAGGCAGAGGGGACAGGGAGGTGCCTGGGAGTCCGGACTCTTGCCGGGGATGTGGCAGCCTGTTCCCAAACCCTGCCAAGCTCTCGGGGCCAGCTGCGCTTCGCAGGCAGACCAGAAATGCTCGGCTTCCCAGAGACCCCCCCCTCTCTCCATGTGCCAGACCTTCGGAGAAACTGCTATTTTAAGCGTGTGCTGGAGCCTGTCGCCTGTCCCCGGGCGTTAGCACAGTCTGCAGAGCCGGGCACGCGTCACCCGCCGTGCTGCAGCATCTGAGCTGTGCCCAAGGTCAGAGAGGATCCGGCCGCAGAGCCAGGAATAGCTCAGCGGGGTTACAGGAGGCAGGGAAGGAGGAACCCGAAATCCCCGCACACCTGGGGACAGGGCGCTCTGTCCTGCCCCTGCGGGCACAGCGCGGCGGGGGTGGGCAAGTAATTTAAGTCACCACTAATTCATTCTATTTTTTAAGGCGTTAAGCAAGGAGCCTGAGTCCGTGTGACAGCCACGGAGGAGCGCAAGCCTGCAAACATTTTGTTTGTTTGTTTGTTCTTTTTCCCCAAATCAGCTCCTAAATTTGTAACCGGAGCTGACAAAAGCAAAAGGACACGTTTGCAGCTAAGCCGCAGCGGTGTCCTGAGCTGACCCCTATGCATGGCGGCTGCTGCTGCTGCCTCCGCGGGTGCCTGGGGCTGGGGGAACTGGTTCCCAGTTCTTGCTGAACTGGGGGAGGGAAGGCCCTTCCCTTTAAAACCGGGGTGCCCATCCTTGTTTAGCATCCTCCAGAGAAAGGGGCGAGCTGGGAGCTGGTGCCGCAGGGGGGGGTGTAAAGGCCCGGGGGGGTCCGGCCGCCCCCCCCTCCCCTCCAGCCACCCCCACGCTGCAGGGGGACCCTCGCCAGCCCCAGACACCTGCCTGCCCCGCGGGGGCTGCCGGGCGCAGCCGATGGATGAGCCAGCGCTTGCTGCTGGGCCCCGAAGCTCAGATTCCCGAGGGGCTTCTCAAAATGACCACGAGCCCAAACCACCAAGCTGCTTTTGGGAGGATTATCCTGGGTCTGAAAGAGGCACTGGCACTCAGGTTGCTATCAGCTTAAAGCCAAACTGCAACGGAATATAAAGTAGCCTCCAATCACTTGATTAAATGTATCTGAAAGTGTCTTTAATTAAGAGACATGAACAATAAGAGAGCATTTGACCTTGCTAAAATTCACTCCATAAGCTGCAGCACAGGTAAAACACCACCACTTATCTTTGCGAGCCACTTTAATTAACCCTTTTTAATTAAAGCAACATTCATTAACGCTCGCCGTTTCCCTGCAAGGCTGTTCGGTGATGGGGCACGGCAGGACTTTGCACGGAGCCCAGGACGGAGCTGCGAGGGGCCCGTTCCCCCGTCCCCGGCGCAGGCGATGCCCTTACCGGTGTTGTGAGCCTCCAGCTGGGACAGGGAGTTGACGGTCACTTTGCAGGTGGGACAGTACAGGTGCTGTTTGCTCTTTTTCCCCTCCTTCTCGCTCTCGGGAGCCGCCGAGCTGACGCTGCTGCCCGACTCCGCTGCCTGCGCCTCGGCTGCCTGCGCCTCGGCTGCCTGCGCGGCCGAGGAGGCCACGCTGGTGACGTCCGAGGTGCCCTCCGACAGCTCCGAGGCCGGCGGGGAGCCCAGCGGGGCGACGCTGCCCGACAGTTCCGCGGGCGATTCCTCGGCGCCGGGCATCAGCCCCAGGCTGCTGCACTCACCCTCCGGCTCCTGCAGGCCGTTGGCTTCAGCTGGCGGGAGGGAAAGGAAAGGGGGAAAGGGGAAAAAAGAAGAAACGGGCAGAAAGGGAAAGTTCTCTGTGCTTGAACGGGCTTTCTGGGTTTCAGAGAGCACCCCTGTCCTCCCCAAGACTATCTCAGGCACTGTCTGCTCCTGTTCATCCCTGTCGAGAACGGCTTTTTCCAAGGTCTCTCCCGTTACCGCTTTTATCTGTGGTTTGTGGCAGCCGGGCTCAGCACAAAAGCCCGGGTGAGCTCCGGCGCTGCCTCGGCTCGGAGGGGGGAACTGGCTCCTACCAGCCCCATCCCTGGGCGGTGGCAGAGCCCTGGGGATGTGCGAGCCCTCATCAGGGCACGGGCAGGGGCAGGGATTGCTTCCTCTCCTGCAGCCGTGCAAAACGTCTCCCAAAGACAGCAAATCACAGGGAAAACACCCGCCACTTCCCCCACGCAACTGCAGGGATGCACGGGGGGCCAGGTTCCCCCCAGGGACATGAGCTGCCCAGGCCCCCGGGCTGGACTTCCATCCCTTCCCAGCGATGCTGCCCCCAGCCAGGCACGCCAGGGATGCCAGCGGAGCACAAAAGCGAATTTATCAGCACTTGTGGCAGCATTTATGCCACACTAGTCGCAGCCCTCCTCAGCCTGACCGTGGTGGGATGCTCAGACACGAGGCTGCTGCGGTTCAGGATTTAACCCGGCTCTTCAGGATGCTGCAGCCACGGCAGAGCTGCGAACACGAACGCCGCTGCGCTGCCGGGAACCGGCCAGGTCGCTCGCTCCGGTGTCACGGGCTGCCGACGCGGGACCCTCCCGCACCCCCTGCCCACGTACCTGTGCTGCTGGGCTCCCCGCTGCCCTCGGGGCTGGGGGCGAAGTCGGCTGCGCCGTCCCGGCCGGCGGCCACCGCCGCAGCCCCCGCCGCCTTCTGCTTGTTCTTCATGGCCTCGATGGCCTTCAGCCTCCGTGCGTGCTTGTGGCCCTTGTAGTGGGCTTCTGCCTGGTTCTGGGGAGGGAGAGACGGGGACGGCCACGTCGGTGCTGCGGCCGGACAGACGGCCGGACACGGGGAGGATAGGTGAAGGGGTCAGCCCCAGGCCGTGGCTGCTCGGACACGTTTCCAGTGCAGCCACCTTCCCCTGATGACATTCATCCCCAGGGCCACCTCGGAGGTGGTATTTTTGGCTGGGCGTAGCGCAAAGCTGCTCTCCTCCTCCCGCCAGATCGCTCTGCACACAAATGTATTCAGGCCGAGGTATCACTTTGCTAAGACATCACCGCATTGCACAGCTGAGATAAGGACCCTGCTCTGATTAAATGCACCAAGTCACTTTTAAAAGAAGCTTTCAGGCAAAATTTATGACTTCAGAAACATACAATGAATTGCTAGCTGTAAAAATAAAATAAAAAAGTACATTGGTGGGGAGGACGCGTCTCCCATTGTAACCTAACGGGTGTCTAACATGCAATTTACATTCACGGGCTCCTTTCTCCCAGCAAACGCTGAATAATGAAGTGCACGTTGATGGGTTCATGCCTGCACCGAACTGATAAAAACATACATAAAAGAAAATCACCCGAACATTTGTGTACTCCGCAGTCGGGGACAATGCCACATTGTCCCCCAAAACAACTACAGTTTAGCAATTTATGGAAAGTAAAGCCAATATGAATTAAGACACTGTACCACTGAGCAGCACGGATTAATTTGCACGGCGTTCTCAGAGGCCGGCTGAGGCTTCCCGTGCTCGGTATGAAGAAGCATCCCTTCCCTCCCCCCGCGGCTCTCCAAAGGCTGGGAACGGCGTCCGGGGCTGTGCAGCGACGGCCGGGTACGTGGGAAAGCGAAAGGCCCATTCGAGCACGGGGGGCCTCATTAGCAAATACAATAAACTTCCACCAGATAACGGGGTTGGGACAGGGCTGGGCTGCAGCCTAAGTAGGTCACCCGGCACGGCTGCCGCTCTGCGCAGAAATAGAAGTGGCGTGCGAGGGTCTGCGCCAGTACGCGCTCGCCCGCAGACGTGACCTCGGGGGGGGACGCGGGCAGGGACGGGCAGAGCGGCACGGGGTACCCGCGACGGCAGCGGGAGCGCGTGGTGGGACTGACTCTCCCGGCACCGTGCTTCCAGCTGGGATGCAGCTTGGAACGGGAAAGCAATGCTTTTCCCCGAGACGCTTGGTTGCAGAGCGGCATAATTAAGCCCAGAAACGCTGACTTTTGCTGGCAGAGCAGCACGCAGCCCCGGGCTCTGCTGATGCAGCTCAGAGCCAGCCTGGCCAGGGCGCAGTGTCTGGGTGGGTGCAGATGCCCCAGGGGAGCCGAGAGCAGCTCCCGGCAGCCCGCACCGCCAGACGCCGAGGGCACAGGCAGCTCCGGCAGATGAGACTCCGCTTGCGGCTGTCCTCCCGTGGGTACAGGGGCTCAGCACCGCCTCGCTCCCCCAGGAAGGGATGGCCGAGGCCAGGGGATGCTCCCAGGCTCTGGCAGAGCTCTATAGGTAACGCATGTGCCCGGGCTGGGCTGAGCGCAGGACGCTCCTGTCTCCACCTCTGCCCTGCACGCCACGCAGCAGTGGCACGGAGGAGCGGACGGAGTTGCGCCGGCGTGAGCGGGGCCAGCCCAGGCGACGGGCTCTGAGCTACTGCCCGTGCGGAGGAGGCTCTTGCTGCTCCGCTCCCAGCCCCGCTGCCTGCAAAGCCCCGTCCCTCTCCTGCCGGCTTTGAGCGAGAATTCCCTTTCCAACCTTTTTATCGGTTTTGCCCATAAAAGATCAGCTGTGTGCAATTCGTTACCACGGGAATCAATGAATGTTTCCTTCCTACCCTCTGCAAGGTGGTTGATTTACTTAGAATAAAAGGCTGGGGAAAAAAACCCGACCTGCCACACCAGAGCACTGGGAAGCCAAGGAAGGGAAGATTATATTCAGCTCCCAAGGACCAGATACGAATTGCACGGGCTGATAAAGCAGCTCAAGCGCAAACACCGTGACCAAGGCAGCAGGGAACAGACCCAAACAAAAAGACGAGGAGCAGAAAGAGCCAGCGTGGCAAAGAGGACATGGCAGACCCAGGAGCGCCTGGGCCCACGGGCAGGGAGATGTCGATGGAAACGTCAGCCGGGGCAGCTGCAGAGCGAGGGAGGGCAGAGCTCCAAGGAGCTGCCGCCTGCGCGATGGGCGTCCGCGGTGCCCCTGTCGTGGGATGCTCCTGCTCCGCCGCCGGCGCCGGCACCGGCCCCGTGCGCCCTGCTCGCCCACCCAGCCCCGCGCGCTCGCCGGCCCCGCTTACCGCAGAGTTGAAGCGCAGGTGGCAGATGTTGCAGGAGATGAACTGCTTTTTCTTGAGCGGGGCGGGCACGCCGAAAGTGTGGCTGATCACCGCCTTCTGCACCGGGTCCATCTGGAAGGGGAGGGAAGGCAGAAGGCGGCTGGGTGCCACGCCGCAACGACCGCCCCGGCACAGCACCGCGAGCCGGTGATCCCCTGCACCCGCCACGCTCGCCGTGGAGCCGCTGCCAACGCCGGCAGAGCTCGTGCCTGGTGTCTGGAAGGAGCGAGAGGCCGGGGCGGCAGAGGAGCCCCATCTGCCATGGGGGCACCCCCCGCACAGGGCAACGCGTGCTGCGTCGATGCCTGTTCTTGTCTTTTTTAAACCATCCCTGAAAAATCCAAACCTGCAGGGTCCAAACCCTGCTGTGCTCTGGCAGAGGGGACGAAGCTGCTGCGGGGGCACAGACGGCGGACCCCATCCTCCCCATCCCCGATGGGCTCCCCTGTGCGTCCCCCCTCTTCCCTCTCCCCCCACCACAGACACCGGTGTCACGGGTGGCAAATTATCGGTTTCTGTTTGAGCTCCCAGCTGCTGCCCTCGACCTCCCAATGCCAGGGCAGCTTTCCGAGGGACTTAGCAGGAGCTGAAACCACCAAAACAGGGGACAGAGGCGATCAAAATGAGCAACCGGCCATTAATCCTCCACACGCTCTTCGTCAGGGAGCTGAAACATCCCTGTGCAAAGCCGAAGGCACAAGCAGAGCCACGCGTGCCTGCTGCTTGCCCGTGGAACACTGCCCAGCCCATGCAGGGGCCAGGCCAGGAGGGACAACGGTGGCCACAGCCGCGGGCACAGCTTGCCCGAGGCACGGTGCCCACGCAAAGCCACTCCGAGCTGCCCCGCTCCCGGTCAGGTATGCACTTTGCCTGCTCTAATTGAATTACAAGGCTGACGACTTGCAAGCCCGCGCAGCCCCTGGTATCTCACCGGGCGTGCGTGCGGGGACAGAACAGCTCCAGTTTTCTCGAGGAGCTCTGTCTTTCCACGAGCCCATTCATGGCGGGGCAGCGCGCGGGGGCTGCAGGCAGGCAGATGCGTGCAGGCTGATGACAGCCCCTGGCGCTTCTGTCTGTCCCCAGGGCTCGGCGTCATTCCTCAGCCCAGGCAGCAAACTTGTTCGAAAAGCCATAATTGTTTTAAACAAAATGCATTTATTAAGGGGGGAAAAATAAGAATAACCTCTTTGTTTGAGCGTGGCTATAATCTATAATGCAAGTATTGTTCCCCTACCCTGTGGCATAGGAAGATTATCTTATCTGAGTGCTGCTGTCAGTAGAGCCTTGGGTTTTCAGGCGATCGTATTTCTCTGCAAAGCTATTTCGTTGCTGAGACAGGTGCATCAGTCTTCGAGGCACATGCCTGGACAACAGAGCCATTATCAAGACCCCAAATTCCTTTCCAGGAGTGAGCAGAATGGTAAAAGCAGGTGATTAATGAAGTGCCTGTTTGCTATGAAATTTTACTCACTTATCTGGCATATAAATGAAGAGGCATTTGGGGTTCGGCGGAGACCTGGAGGAAGCTACAGATGGCAAAGATGCTGCTCCACCCCTGACGACAAACACTGCGACGTGCTACAGGCAGCATCCCCGCGCTGCCAGTCTGCGGGCAGCAGCGGGGCCGGCACTTGTTTTCAAGAGAAACACCCACCTTTTCCACCCAAAGAAAAGGAAAACTGCTCTAACCTTCGCAGCAGCGTCGGGTGCCGGGGCCCGGCTGGCGGCTCCCACCGAGCACCGCGGGGTCCCACGGGCTCATCCGCCCCCCGAGCACCACGGCAGGAGCAGGGCAGGGGCGCGGAGGAGGATGCAGAGGAAAGGGAGACGCCAGCACGAGGACACAAAAGCGGCCGGGGACCATCCCGGCGTGAACCCGAACCTGCCAGTGAAGCCAGCGGCGCCGGGGCTGCGGTTGAGCACCGACTCCAGGGCGGCGGCACCGAGCGGCCCCGGCAAAGGGCCCCCTCGTCCTCCTGGGGCATAAGGCGATGGCACCAACCCGGGCCTTTACACCCCCCCGCGCTTTTGCCAAGCCCCCATTGCTCTGCCCCGCGGCATGGCGATGAGCTGTGTCCGTCGGAGCGCCCACGCTGCCTGCGACCGCCCCAGGCAGGTGCCCCGAGCTCCCCGGAGCCGGGCTGGACGACGGACCCGAAACCTGGCTCCTCGCCCCAGTCCCGTGCATCCCGGCCAAGACTGGTGCGGCTGGTGACCATCACTGCTCCCGCTATCCCAAAGCAAACGCAAGCACCGCGTCCTGAAAAGCCTTCGGGCGCCCGGCCCCGTGGGAGCACGCCCAGGGGCTGAGCGACCCTCGCCGCGGCCGCTCTTCGCTCCGGCGAGCGCGCTTGGCGAGCGCGGTGTGCTGGCAGCGTGCAGGGCGCTTTGCTGGAAGCCCAGCCTGGCTCCATCCAGCGTGCAGCACTGAGCGCATCCGAAGCTTGGGTGCCACCTGAGAGCCCTTGCGCTTCTCTCCGAACGAAAATACAAACGCACCGTCAGCTTCTCCCTAACGTATGCACTCACTGCTATTTCAGGTGTGAAAAAGAACCCCCGGCTCTCCCCTGGGGCCGGCGAGGGTCTGTGCCACGGCGGTACGTACCGGCGCCCGCAGCCGGGTGGGTTGAGGCTCTTCCTGGGGGTTTCCAGCAGAACTGACCCGACAGCAGAGGTAGGCTTTGGGCACCGCACACTTGGAGAATAAAGATCTCAGCTTTATAGTCAATTCTTATTGACTCACATTACTTTATTTATCCCTGGATGTTCCTACCGATATAAATAGAGATCCCTGCGCTGAGCTCCCTGCCCGTCACTGAGGTCAGAAATGGGAATTCACAGGGACGCAGCATCAGTTTGGATTGCATCTCCTGCTGCGGTTTTGCAAGGCGCTGCTGGGTCCTGGGGATTTGCAACATCCCAAGAGCTGGAAAGGGCCTTTCGAGCACAAAACGCACCTTTTGTGTTGCATTAGGATTTTTTTTCCCTGTTGTTGCTTTAAGTGGCAGGAGAGCTCAGCTTGGAAAGGTTTCGCTTGCTCCAGAGTAAAACATCTGCTGGGTTCATGAGAGCCTTGTGACCTGCTCAAAGTGCAAAGTGTTCCGCTGAGCAGTTGCAAACAGCTCCTGCTCAGCAGGGCAAGGCCGAATCCTGCACAGCATCACCAGCAATGCTGGGTAAGCAAAGGCAAACCCTCGGATTTCTTTTTATAGCAACTCAGAAAGGCAGCTGTCTCAAAAAGTAAAATAACCTGACTGATGCCCCCTCCCATCCTCCCAAATTACCCCTGAGGCTCAGCTGCCAGGAGGAGTCTCTGACCTGGTATCACGGTTACTTGGGCAGAGAAAAGAGGAGCCGCCAGCCCGGCTCTGGGGTGCAGGGATGCTCGAGCCCTGTGTCCTGCGAGGACGGGGACTCTGCTCTGGCTCCCGGCAAAGCCGCCTGCCCGGTGCGACGCTGAGCCCTCGCACCCCCAGCCTCAGCCGCTTCTCCAGCACAAACACATCCCGAAGGGGCAGCTCCCACCCCCGGACGATCAGGCCTGGCTTCGCTCAGCTAACATCACACGCCGGACTCGGGTCTGAGCTCAGAACAATTAATTCAAGGTGCCCATGCAGCCGGGACAGCCTCCCCCAGCATCTCCATCCCCGTGTCCAACTCATCCTCTGGGGCAGAGGAGTCCCCACCAAACACAGAAGCAGCGTGACGGGGCTGTGCGGCTCCAGCAAATGCCAGAGTTTCATTTTCCAAATTATTATTTTCTTTTAAAGCAACACAACTCTGGAGAACACGTGCCAAGGCAGGAGCACACAGGAGCCAAGCAGAACAAACAACTGACTCCAGTGACTAAAAAAAGGAGCCCAGACAAAGAGCAGCAACCTTAATGGCATCAAAAAAATCCTCCTCTCCTGTGTTTCTGCTTGTTAGCACAGGGGAAAGACAGGCTAGAGCTGGGATTTCAAAAGAGCTTAAAGGAGTTAGATGTCTGAATCCCATTTAACAGCAACAGGAATCCTGTACTTAATTTCTACGGCCGTCTTTGAAGATCTCGGCGATAATTTGCACCTTCCGAGCACGTTTAATCTCAAAGCCACTTACAAAAGGCCGGCGAGCGAGCGGGGAGGGAGCTCAGGAAAGTCGCATTTCCAGGCTCACGAGGGATAAAAACCAGGCATTTACAAAATGCAGAAATGTCTGCCCTGCCTCTGTGGGGGGAGAGCGGGGGAGCAGCCCTGGGACCCGCTCCCCACCGCCGCTGCCCCTCGGCAAGAGCGAAACCTGCTTCTCGGCGATGCCAGGAGCCAGGTCCTGGGGAATCCCAGGCGGCTGAAACAGCAGGGCAGGGACCCAAAGCAAGGCAAGAGAGGGGCTCCTGGAGCGGACCCCGTCCCTCCCCGTCAGCAAGAGGCATGGGGCAGTGCCCCGGTGGACGGAGACCCCAGCCAGGCTGAGATCAGCCTGGGGAGAGCGGCACGGAGTGGGGAAGAGGCCATTTCATGCCTGAGATGCTGTCGTATGTCTTTGGCTGTATCCATGTCAATTTAGGTGTGTAACAGGACATTTCTAGAGAGACATGTCCAGTTGCACAACCCAAGCAACACTTGGTCCGGTGGGGACCCCGAGCCCAACTGGGCAGTGGGAGAAGTCCCACAGCAACCAGGCTCACCCAGCACCCGCAGCCATGCAGCACCAGCCATGTTCCTTGTATCTTTATACGCCTTCTCTCTCTTTCTTTCCTTTTCTTTATTTTTCAACTAATGAACTGCTCTCCAGAGCTACTTTATTACTATTGATTCCCAGAGCAAAATCCAATTGATCTTGGTTAAAATGAAACATCTTTTTAATTTTGGTATATAAGGGTGATGACTGGGCAGGAACCGCCTGAGCTAAGGGCAAGGCAGGCGCATTGCACTAGCATCCAGCAGCCAAAGACCCCGGTAATTAAGCCAGAAATTACCTAGCAGGGTTCGAGAAGCAGTGCCGTGCAGAAGAGGGGCTGCTGCAGGGGCAAAGGGGTCCAGCAGCCGATGCCCACCCACCCCCTGGGACTCACCGTGTTGAAGTTGGGGAAGAGGTTGAGCGGTGACGTCCCGTTGAGCCTGAAGGTCAGAAAGTGCTTGATGTCCAAGGGAGGATGAAGGGGACGGCCGGGGATAGGCAACGACGCTAAGAGGGGGCTGCTGTGTCCGGAGGGACCTGGGCAGGCAGAGGGGAAAGAGCAGCGTTAGCGTTGGTGGCCCCTGCTCACAGCGGGGGGACACGGCACGTGGGGCCATCTGCCACGGGCTCCGGACCCTCCTCAGCGAAAGGTCCCAGCCCAGGGTGGCCCTGGGCACCCCTCTGCCTTTCGGGCTCAAAACCAGCATCCTGGTTCAAAGCCGAATGCAGCCGTCTTCGCGTCAGAGTGTTGACATGCGCAGGAGTTTGCTCTGAACCCTCCAAAAGGCTTCAAAACCTCTCCTGGGGAAACAGCCCCTTCCCCAGGCTCTCCCATGGGAGCCCACGCAGCCCCAGGCTCTCCTACGCCAGCACCACGGGGGCTCCTCCTTACCGGGGCCGGTGCTTTTTTGGCTGCCGGCAGCAGCCGAAGGAGCACCCCAGCCCCGAGCACCCCTGCGAGCGCCAGGTGGGGGGCAGAGGGCTGAGCAGCCCCCGCCAGGACACCGACCCGGCTCTGCAAAGGTGTTAAATTTTGGGTGCCCCTGGGACCATCAAAGCCGCGTGGGTGCCCCAGCTCTGCCCCTCCACAGGTATTTTGGGTGGAAACCCCCGGAGATGGGCTCCCCCCACCCTGACCCGCCGGCTCCTGCACTAGAGCCGCCTGCTCCCCATCGTCCCCCGCAAGCTAACCACGAGCTCCGCCGTGCGATTTAAAAATAGCCTGGAGTTATTAATAATTTTCTGTTTAAAAAGAAAACGCTCCTGGGAAGAAGGGAAGGCCAGACAGAGGGGCTCTCTCTCCAGCCCGCTCCCCGTCCCAGCGCTTCGCCCCGCTCAGCAGCCCAAGGGCAGCGGTTTTCCACCCGGACTCATCCATCCCCCCCAGGAAAGCATCCTCTGACTCACGGAGGGCCCAGGCTGGGCTCCTGCACCTATGTACAGCTCTGAGGGTAAGGAGGGGGGAAAAGTTAAAATAAGCAAATGAATAAAATACAATAAATAAGAAAAGGTTTCAAAATGCTGTGAGTCTGAAGAGCCCATTCGCATCTCGCCCGGCTTCACGCCTTCTCCCTCCTCCAGCCCACCTCAGAAGCCCTGTCCCTCTGCCTGGAACAAGGACAAGGACAATGTTCCTTTTTGGGGGGGGATTTCTGGGCTCTTTTTCACCTCGAAGGCTGTCGTGGAGCCGGGCTGCCCCATTGCGGCAGCACCCCAGCCCCCTGCCCGCCCCAGTGCTGAGAAGAGCAGCAGTCCCTTGTGGGAGGATGAAAGCAGCCAGTGCCCGAGGGGTCGGGCCCTCCCGCAGCAGAAACACTGACCGGGAGCCGTATTCACCGGTGCCACTGTGGGACAGTGCCGAGGCACTCGCCCCCCTCCAGCCCCCCCACACCCCAACACCGGCTGTGCAGGACAAGGACCCCAGTCCGGCAGCGGGTCGGTGCTGCCCTCCTGCTGTACTTTGCTTTTTGCTCCACACCCGACCCTCCGCTGGCAGAAACCAGGCTGGTGCAGGAGCTGAGATACAAATCTGAAATTCAAAGTTTGAAAGATTTTCTGGATTTGAGCAGTGAGCGCTCGCCGCGTGGGCCCTGCGGGCAACGACGACCTCTTTCTGGGAGAGCGCACGCGGGCGGCTCTTCAGCGGCACTGGAGCCGTCCCTGAGTCAGGCCTGACTCCGGGGAAAAATTACATTTTGCTTCATCAGGCGTGCATTGATCGAGTTAATTCCAGAGTCGCCCAGAAGGGAAATCTGTGAAACTGTTTAAAAATAAATAAATAAAATTATAGCAACGGCGATGAGGGAGGGAGCAAAAGCAAGCAGAAATGGGTGAACGATGCATAATTAACCTTCTGAGGCATGAAACAGTATTTCTGCATCAAATCATCTGAGACGGCAGGGCTGGCACCCAGGGAGCCAGCCCCTGGGGACCCCCCCCAGCCCACACACGCAGCCACGACCCTGCGGAGAGCAGCAGTTACAACAAAGGCATTTGGGGCTGGATTGCGAGACTTTCTGCTTGCCTTTGTCAGTACACTTTGCACTGACTGAACTGGCCTTAAGAAAAAATATATATTACACTTACCACTGGGAGGAACAAGTGGGCAGGCGAACGCCTCTGCCCCCATCATCAGTAACTGAATAAAGGGAGTTTGCAGCTCAGCACGCACCACCACGCTGGCAAAACCCGACTCCTGCTGCCTGGCTCTGCAGCTGAGGGGTTTGCTCCCCAGGGAGAAGCTCCTGTGCCGGGGGGGGCACATGGCCCGGGGGTGCTGGGGGGGGGGACATGGGCTCCCAGGGACGGCCACCGCCTGTGGCAGCTGCTGCCACCGACACAGTAAGGATGCGATACACCAAGCCGCTTTGGCACGTCCCTGAGCCCAAATTTGTGCATTAAACATGTTTCTGGGCTGGGTCTGCAGTCCGGGGGTAAAAGAGGCTGTGAGGAGGGAGCCCAGACACCCCAGCCGAGACGGGACCCTGCGGATGGGGCAGGACCTTTCCCTCCTGGTTCTGCCACTGAAGTAGACAAGACCCCCACGAGCAGGAAAAGGGCTGAAAGCCTCAAACAGCATCATCGTCGGTCAGGCACCCTGCGAGGAGCGGCCACGCACCTGCAGCCGGCAAAAGGAGGAAAGCCAGCGCTCGCTGCGGAAGGGACGAGCTGCAGCCGGTGTGGCTCGCCGTCCCCTGGCTACAGAGGGGAAACAGGACAGCAGCCACGCGGCACAGGGACAAAGTCACCATCAGCTTTGGTTTGCCCGAACCTCAGATGATCACCAAAGCATAAGCACCACGTGCAGTGAGAGGGCAGACGAGCGGCACAGCCGCGGTCCCGGCACCGGCGGAGCTCCCCGGCGAGGAGCGAGCCGCCCCGGCATGCCGCAGCACCCCGCCGGGGCACAGGGCACCCGCACGATGCTCTTGGGACACCTTCCCAAGGTTACGGGGCTGCGCCGCTGCGGCTCCTGCCTTACCTTTGCTGCAGGGCAGATTCCGGCAGCAGCTGCAGGCTGTATTTTTAGGTATTAATTAGACACTCAATTAAGGGGATTTGCTTTGGGGAGAGTGGCAGGGCCCCCAGGTCTGTATAGAATGACACGACCTTACCCGAGGTGACGGGCACGGCCACCAGCAGGGTGGGCTTTGCTGGTGAATGGCATCCCCAGATGCTTGGTCTGCAGCTCTGGAGCAGGACCATCCCCTGCCACAGCGCTGCCTTTGTCTCGCCCCCCGTTTTGGCAGAGGAGCCCCTACCTCTGCAGCAAACACTGCCGCTCTGGCACTGCGGCGTCAGCCCCGCGGGTCCTGCCGGGACGGGACGTGCCCAGGGCTCCGCGGAGCATTTTGAAGGGCTGGTGCAAGGAGGGCAGCGCAGGAGCCCCGTGCTCCTGGCACAAGCACCAAGGGCACCGCAGGCGCTGCCCCACGCCTCGGCACACGTCACCCAGCTGAAGCCGCAGGGGTGGGTCGCTGTGCCCGTCCCTGCTGCGTGGGGCACCCTCCCTGCCAAGCCGCTGAATTAAATTTCTGAGCTATGGTCAGGTCTGAGCCGCTGCAGCCTGGGGTCCCTTCACCCCCCTCCAGCTCCGCAGGGAGGGTGCACAGCCGTTCTTAACTGAGCATCCAGGCCTGACTGAAAGACGCCAAACCACACGGCATCACCGCTGCGGTGCTGCGCATCCTCTGCCTGGGGCTCAGCCTGGAACCGTCGGCTCAGCCGCTTCCCAGCGCCTTGAAGTTCTGCCCAGCTTCTGTCCCGCAGGCACGCAACTCTTGGAGGGGTCGCTCAGAATTTAAAGACGTGTTTCAGTCCTTCATTTAACCGAGCCCAGCCAGGACCTTGCCCGGCCGCCATCCCCAGCCGGTCCCCACCACCTCTTTGTGCTGCGCGCAGCGACTACACCACACGTCTGCAGTGGGTTTTCTCCCAGATCCCCCGCAAGACAGATCAGAGCAACTGCTGTGCTCTAACGCTACATATGTGTGAACCTCCAAGAAACACCTTTGAAAGCGGCAGGGACAATGCTGTGGGTTTTCATACTGACACGAGAATCTGCCAAGGACCCATCTCTGCAGACGTCGGCTGCCTCGTGAGAGCATCTGGCGCAGTCTGCACAGGACAGATGGAGACAGGAGCTGTTTATTCACACAGAAGCAGACTGGCTCCCTCCTGTTTGGTAGGTGTTCTTAGCAAATTTTGGTGGTGTCTCAAATTCCTTACCCAGGGCTTTAAAGCTTTTGTCTCTGGCCAAGCATCGGCTGAATTCACTCCAGCTATTTCCAGGAGACTCTCTGGGAAACATGTGTGTGCTCCCCGATGCCAAAGGCTGCTGGCAGGAGAAGAGCAGCAACACCCGGTCACAACACTGGACCATGACTGCAGCACCGGAGCAGCCCCAGCACCACTCAGGGTCTGGACCAGTAATGAATGACTGCACCACATTGGACTCCCAGAGCAACCAGACCCAGCAAACCCGACCCAGACCGCAGTGCAGCAGATCTGTTGGCCCTGGAGACAGCGATGCTGCGGCTGCCCTGGCACACTGGGTTTGCTCCAGGCCCCAGCAGTCCCTGCAGCAGGACCAGCCTTGGCCGAGCGCAGCCCCTCCATCCCACCCAGCTCCAGTGGAGCCCGACGGAAAGGAAGGGCCAAGGCCCCCCCTGCCCGGCGGCTGCAGAGCTGCTCTGTGCATCAGGCTCTGGCGCTGACGCCGGTTCCCAGCCTCCCTGGGAACATGAGGACAGCGCACGTTGTGAGCGCTGCCCTGCGAAATCCTCCTATTTCCAGCTTTCGACAGCCACAGCTGCCTCCTCTACACGCACCGTTTGGACAGAAAGCAGCCCGGAGCAAAACCCAGCTTGCGGGACAAGGGCACGCCGAGAACCACAAACCTGAACCGGGGGATGCTTGTGAGCGAGCAGCCTTCACCCAAATACACTTGCCATCAAACCAGCGTCTCTACCTTACACATCAGCCAGAAGGACACGGACTCTGGGCCACCAGCAGTCACCTGCCACCAGCCCCGAGGACAGAAATCCTGGCTTTCCCTGCCTCCACCGCAGGCACAGGGCACAGCACGCCCGCGGGAGCCCACGGGACACCGCCGGGCACCCCCAAACGCCCTGTCTGCGCATCCGACACGGGGGTCTGGGGGCACGGTACCCGTTGGGTCGGGCAGACAGCGAACCGCCCCTCGGAGCAACGGAGGGACCCCAGCGGGGGAGGCAGCCGTGCTGGCCGAGTACTGCTCCCCGGGGCTGCGCGACCCCTCCAGCCATCCGGGCTGCTCTCCAGAGCTGGAGGGGCTCCGCCAGCCAGGGCTGGGGCGGAGGAAGGTCCTTCTGCCAGGGGCAGCGGCTGCTCGCTCCAGAAGAGGGGGAGCAATGAGCCCAAGCCCCCCCCTCCAGCCCTTGCAAGTTGCTGCAGCACAAGTCCCAGCCGGAGGCAACCGCGCGGGACCAACGGGGACCGTCAGCATTATGGACATCGGGGTCAAATCCTGCCAGACACGGACCCTGCATCTGCGGGACGGAGTCAACTTACCCAAGGAAGGAGCGGAGCCGAATCCCGCGGGAGGACCCAGCACTCACTATTAAACCGACGTGATGCTTCAGGCTGCTGCGTTGGCTTAATTGCGGATTAAAATCAGTCAGAAGGGTCTTCTCACCCACCCCAACAGAACTGAAGAAAACATCCCTCCAAGTTAAAACCAGAGAAGCCCCATAACACCCGGACATGCCACGCAGCACCACTGCCCCGCTCGGCCACCGTGCTCACACACCCGGACCCCGGCGGCAGAGGAGCCCAAGCCCTGTCCCGCCATGGGCTCCCAACAGCTTCGCTCGCTTTGGGGTAAAGGGAATGTTTAAAAGGAAAAACACAAGCCAAACAACTCAGGTTTGTCCCAAAAGCAGGTGTTAAAAGACTCTTACTTTGGTTGCAGAGAGCTCAGAGTGCAAAGGGAACGTAGGTATGTGATGCCATTTTGAAAACACCAGGAATTCGCTATTTATTATTTTTTTGGACCCCTGCTTATAATTTATTCTGTCATTGCAAAAAAAGTCCTTTTAGATATCTTTGTACTTTAAACACTAGGAAAATTAAGATAGACCTTTTTAATATATATATATTTATATATATATTTTTATATATATATACACATACACATATATACACAATGATGCATTTAGAAGTTACTATTTCCTCGGTGATTACAATATCATTCTCTAAATCTCTTGCTCTTGAAATGATCAGGACTTGATGCCACTGCTAAAAAAAATTTTGTGCTGTGCGCGAGGAATACCAACAAGACACCGCCAGGCATTTTAGGGTTTGCCACGGAGCTAGAAAGATGCACTGCCTTTTCTGCATTCGTTCTCGAGGCTCCAAAACAACAAAAATCAGATATTTTTTGCAGAGTACTAAGTAAAAGCTGCTGCGTACCATTGTGCAAAGGCAACGTGACATTTGAGCTCGAGAGAAGATTTGCCTTCGTCTCCCTAAAACAAAATAACAACAAACCCTTGAAAAAAACCTCTGCGCAATTTGGATTTCAGGTGGCCCCAAGATTCTAAATTCTGGCCAATTCAGATGGATGAGGGAGGGGTGGTCATGCAACTAGCATGGCTTTGTGAAGGATCCCATTTCCTCTTCCCAGCACAGAGCAGGTCACCATCCGCTGGCAGCTGCCCGGCCCCAGCGGTGACCAGTGACGGGGAAAGGTGGCATCAAGCCGGCGCTCAGGGCTGGCCGCAGGACCCGGCTCCCTGCCCGCAGGGCGCTGCCTTTGCCGGCTGCCGCTCACTTCACCTGCGCCACAATGAAGCTGGACTCCCTCATGCTCTCGTAGTGCTCGACGGCCAACGCAAAGTCAAACTCGTTGATGGCCGGCCCATCGATGGCGATCTTCATGAGGTCGGAGAGCCCCTCGTCCTTCGTGCAGCGCAACCGGCCGCGCTTCAGCAGCTCCCGGCCCCGGCTGATCTTCTCGGCAAGGACCGAGCCCAGTGGCAAGGCCAGGGCGATGGCCGCAAGGACGGCGAAGTCCGGGAAGAGCTCGTGCATCTCAGAGTTGCTGTAGACCAGCTTGACGCAGAGGTCCTTGAAGGAGAGCTGGCTGAGGCTGAAGACGATCCGCTTGAAGAGGGGGAAATCGCTGAGGGCCCTCTCGCTCACCACCACCCGGGAGTAAGCCTGCAGGAGGAAATTCAGCTCGCTGACCCCGTAGCTGCCAATGTCCTCCAAAGACTGGGGGTAGCACTTGGGGTTGAAGATGGCCGAGAAGGAGCTGATGGCCTCCAGGACTCTGCTGGGGAACCTGTCCAGCAGGTTGCCCCGCACGCTCTCCAGGTAGCTCTCCTTCAGGCGCTCAAAGTGCTTCAGGTGGACCTTGGAGCAGTTGGCCAGCTCAACACCCTTGTAGTAGAGGCGGCTCTCGCCCTCCCGGTCGTCCCGCGGGTGCTCGTTCATCTCGTTGAGGAACTCCTGGAGGTTCTGGCCGCTGGCGCTCTTCTGGGCCTGCAGGGTGGTGGCCGTGGCAGAGACGATGGGCTTCAGGATGGAGAGGTCGAAGTCCTCGATCTGGAAGAAGCGGCTGAGTTTCTGGAAGACGGGGAGGACGTCCAGGAGGATCTTGGTGAAGGCCACAAACTGGAACTTCTTGAGCTCTTCGCAGAGGCCGTGGGCCACGGGCGACCGCTCCGCCTCGCTCTCCAGCAGCAGCACCAGCGTGGGCCACGAGGAATCGATGGCTTCCACGGCTGGGAAGATAGAAGTCCAGTGGATGGCTTTGGGGCTCCCGAGGTCTATCTCGCAGAGGTCCAGGACGCTCCGCAGCTCCTGCAGGCCGTTGCTTTCCCCCCTGAAGCTGGAGTAGAGCCTGTACACGGCGTCCACGGTGGTCTCGTATTTCTGGAGGTATTCGATGCTGACAATGCTCTCGGCCGGCAGCAGGGAGCTCCCGTGGGACAGGCAGTGCATCTCCGTGAGGAGCGGGCAGAGGGAGGTCAGCGCGGTCCCCACCCCGCTCAGCCGCTCGGCCACCAGCGAGGCGCTGTCAGCGCTGAGCCAGGTGATCTTCATAGTGGGGATGCCGAAGGAGCGCATCACCTCGCCCACCTTGCCCGCCACCGTGGAGGCCTCCCCAGCGGGCAGCTCGAAGCTCCCCAGGAAGGTGGCGGAGGTCTGCCCGTTGCAGGGGGAGACGGTGGTGGTGAACATGGCGAGGCTGCGGTGCTCCAGGACGTCCACCGTCTCGTCCACCACCAGCCCGACAAACGGCGAAGCTTTTATCCTGTGCCTGTCCTCGTTGTGCAGGACTTTGGCGATCGCCGCCTGAGCCAGTTAAAGGAGGTGCGCAGGGCAGGCGGGGAGGGAAAGAGAAACACAAATGAACTTCAAAAGCACACGGGAGATGCACAGCACCCGGCGCGAAGCGAGCTGCAAGGCTCCCGCCCTCGGATCTCCCCAGAAGCGGCGCAAGGTCCCGAGTCGGAGAAAAGCCCTTAAGCAAGTTGTATATACAAGTACACATACAAGCTGGAAATCACTTTTTTTTTTTCTAATATACTGTCTCCTCCCGCTCCTGGCCTGCAGCCCAAGCACCGAGCGAAGCTGCAGAGAGCTCGGGGGTCCCTGCCCTGAGCCGGGGGCTGGAGCCTCACAGCTTCAGCAGCACCAAACACCGCCGGGGCTGCACCGAGCCGCCGCACCCCGCCGTCACCCGGGTTCCCGAGACCCTGCCTGTGCCAGGAGCGAGGCAAGACACCGACAACCCACTGCCTTGGTTCAAACTTCAGCAATTACACTCGTGTCTTACAAGCCCCGCACGGGTAGGAGCAGCAGCAAAACTCTACAGCATCTTCTCCTTCTTTACTCAGTTTTCCACATTCCAGGCAAACACCCCGGTTCGAAAGGAAAACTTCCTCAGTGTGGGCGAATGCTGTAAGTAGCACTTCAGGCTGAGAAATCTAATTAGTGGATTTAGTCTATCTGCAGAAAAATAAGGCTCTTTAGAGATCTAAAAAGCCTGGCAAATGGCCAAGACTCACTAAAAATTTAATTTGATTTTAACAGGCATGAAGCATTTGTAAAATTAAGAAAATCCTTTCTAAACTCTCCGGCTACTTGATCTTTCTGATTGCTCAGTTTAGGGCAAAAGAGGAAAAACCCACAGTGCTTGTGTGCTAATTGAACTCCTGAGCTTTTATCCTTCAAGCAGCCTGGCGGGCTCAGACGGGAGAGGATGCTCCCGGTCTCCCTGCGTGTCTGGAAGCACACGCGTGACCACGAGCCCGAGGCTCCTTCAAGGGAGCCCATCGCCTTCTCCTGCTTTGTCAAATCAGGGAATGACACCAAGAAAGTGCCACGTTGATGTTCAATGTGGAGGACCTTCCAGTCTCCACTGAAGCTCCTGGAGAACAGGAGCATCGCCTGGCTCCACCGGCTCCCTCGTGGGACTAGAGCACGCCCTGGAGCAGCCTGGTTTTGTGGACGGGGCCGGTGGTCCCAAGCACATCGCGGATGTGCCCTGGTGCCACTGGGCGCGTTTACCTGTCCAAGGACGGGGACAGATGTCTGTCCATCAGCCAACGCTGACACAGAGCCTGTCAGTACTCCTCAGCAGCCAACGGCCCCAGCCCCTGCTCTGCCTGGGACACCCGCTCCCTGCCCGGCCTCCTGCCTGCTCTGCCTGCCGCCACGGCGCCCAGCTCCGGCCCTCCCGGGCTCACGCCGCCGGGAAGATCCAGCGATCCTCGCCGCAAAGACGACTCTGGCCCTGGCGAGGCAGAGCACACGCTTGCCCCCGCTGCGTTTCACCGGGGCCCGTGGGATGGGAGCTCGTGCTTAAGGCTCCTTGCTCGCACGTGCAGCACCCGAAGAAAAGCCAAGCGGGCGCTGGCGATGCTCGACGGGGTGCTGGGAAGACAACCCGCTCTGCTGAACGCGGCGGGTGCGGGCAGCTTCGCAGGCAGGCGGCCGCGCGGCACCACCCGGCCCCAAAGCAGCCGTCAAACGCGGGTGCAGAGCCCCCAGCCCGACATACACACCTGCATCTCCCTGACGCTGCTGGGGTGGTAGTACTCGCTGTGCTCGGAGGCCAGCAGCGCCTGGCACAGGTTGAACTTCTGGAAGTCGAGCAGGGAGGAGCACTTCTCGTCTGGGATCTCCTCCTTCGCCATCCAGTAGACAGTGGTGAGGACGGCCACCTTCGCCGGGTTGACCTCCACCTTGATGACCGAGCGCAGCTCCGGGTGGCCGTGGACGCGGGTCTCGAAAGCCAGCTGCTCCCGGTTCACCGCCAGCGCCTGGCGGTGCGCGCCGGAGGTGACGTGCCGCAGCAGGGCATGGCGTTGGAAGTTGTCCGTGCCCACGGTAAAAGCGTTCTCCGCTTTACCGTGCTTGTTCTTCACCAGCGCCTGCCGACACTCTATGCAAAACATGAGTTTCCTCTCATAGTCAAACTCCAGCCAGGTAAATTCTTCCTTCCAGTGCTCATTGAAATAGCGCTTACATTTTTTATTGGAATTGGAAGTTTCCCCAGCTGGCTTTTTCCCTGGAGGCACCATATTGCTGTGGCTGGGAAATCAAACACTACGGTTGAACTGAAATGTGCCTTGGAGGAGCAGCCTCTACATTTAATTTAGTAAGAAGGTCTATTACAACTCTCCTGGTCCGACTGGAGATGAAAGAGACACAAGGGAAAGGGATTAGGGCCCTGCAAACCTCAGCCTGTGCTCATCGTTTATTCTTGGCTGCTAATGAAGAGCTGCGGCGGCAGCGCTCCGGGCAGGCAGGGCTGTGCGACAGCCCCGGCACCGCGCAGGGGGATCCCACCGAGCGCCTCATCGGTGTCACCGGCAGCTCTCAGTGTCAGCAGTGGGACTGGCACACATGCACAGTCCTCCTCGTGATCACACGGACACCCAAACACGCTTCCCATCAGACCAGACCTCCATGCTGCTGCTGATGCTGGGAAGGTATGGCACGTTCAAAGCTGGCTCTGGACCAAACGTCTAAAAACGAGTGTTCAGCCCCACGAGGAGCAGCACCCGCTGCTGACGGCGAGTGCCAGAGACCTGGAGCTGAATGAGGATGACTTGGAGGCCAGCTCAGAAACATGTGCTTGCGTGCACACGTGTGTGTTTTCATTCCTCCCTTGCTTGTCTCTATCCCGGGAAATTGCCAAAGCCATGCTGTGTCCCGTGGCAGCAGGGCTGTGCTCTGCACAGTCAGAACCCCAGCCCAGCATCCCTCCCAGGGGCGGCTGATGCACAGGACCCCTTCCAGCCAGGGCTCCCGAGCATCTACTGGAGCCTGAGGCTGCAAAGCACTTACACACATATTTAAACCAGGTAGCTGAAAGTATTTAAGCATCCACTCAACTCCCTCCGTATACTTAAGCTCCACTCAGTCCGATCCTCGCATTCTTCCATCAACTGGATTAAAAAAAAACAAACTGAGCCTTGATAAAGGCAATGGGAGAAGGAACCCAGCGTGGGGTGGGGAAGGGGGGGGAACTGAAACACAGAGGGAAAAGGAAAGAAGATGGACATTCAGCAGCAGCGCAAGCCAGGGAATACTGTCAGTCAGTATGACTTGCTGAGAAACCCACGAGGAACTTGAGGTTTTCCTAAAGAACAAAACCCCCAAGCACCAGAGCCGTTACCACAGCGCTCAGGAAGAAGTGGGAAGCCTCATGATTTAGGCGTCAGAGCAATACCCCGACTCCCAGAGCTGCAAACACCCGCTCCCGTGGAGCAGGGGTTCCCCTCGGGGAGCCCTGGGTGATGCTGGCCGGGTGGCGGTGGAGCTGCCCGGCACCACGGCCAGGTAGCACTGCAGCCACAGGACTCCCTTCACCCAGCCACGCTCCCCAGGACCGAGGAACGTCCTTTACTGACAGCGGGAGGGGAAATTGTAACCGTGCTCAGCCCCTGCGCTTTCCCTGGGGTGCTCAGGAGCAGCTGCCCATCCTCCCTCACCACCTTGCTGGTCCCCCCCAGGTCCAGCTCCAAGCTGTGAGTCTTCCCCCGGCTCTAAGAGTTTCTTCTGGCTGCACCCAGCTTTTCGGGGACCCTCTCCTTCTCCTTCCCATCAAACTCCTCCTGAAAGAGGGTGGATGTACCAAAGCCTCCTGCCGCGCCGGACAGAAGCAGCGCTCCCGCTTTGCTCCTCCATCACAGAAACCAGAGTAACTTGGTAAAAAGGCATAAGAGGCCAAGAAACCCTCTCTCTGTCCAGAGAGAAAACATGCCTGCCCCCAGACAGGAGCCGGCAGAGGAGCAGGCAGCACCGGCATCTCCAAGCCCGACCGCAGCCTGCGTGCCAGCCAGGCACCAAGCACCTCACCCTGCAGAGGTGGGTGTTGTGGGGCCAGCACGGTGCGGACCCTCGGAGCCCGTATTTCCCATTGCTGCCGTGCAGGTGCATCATGGTCCCGGCTCCCTTAGCAGCCCTGTCCCAGTTCACTAGACACGTGTGCATCTTCAGAGCATTACCCTTCTGCTTCCAGCCCTGGGAGCTCTCACCCTGTGCTCTTCCAGCAAACTGGGAGCTGCAAACCAGCTCTGCAAGGGCAGGGGGAAAAGGACAGGAAGACCAGAGCAGCCAGCCCAGGTCAGAGTAGGACTTTGCTAGTCCAAAACTTGGCTCTAACCACAGTCAGCATCAAATGCTTCCAAGGAAGCAGAGAGAAACCCCAGGACACGGCCCTGCTAGGAGTTTCTTCCTGCCCGCAGGGAGCACAAAGCTTTCAAGGCTTGCAAGGGGTGTGTGGCTTCCCTCTGCATCTTGCTCTTAGCCTCTTTAATGTGGTTTGGTTTGCTTCCCAGAGGCAGGTCTCCTGCCTGGTCCCAAACCTTGGCACGGTGCAGCCGGGAGCACCCAGGGAACAATTCCCACAGCCGGGGGGTCCCGACAAAGCTGCAGCCGCTTCCTCAGGCCGGTCCAAGAGCTGCACCACAGCCGCCGAGTGCCGGCCAGAGCAGCGTCTCCTCGGAAGCACGTTAATTAGGAAACTGTGACGGACTTGCCACGTGAGAGTCAAAGCCCAGACCTGTCTTGCTGAATGTTTTCCTCTGCAGTTGCCAGCACCCGTCAGACATTCCCCGGGGACGCAGGCTCTGCCAGGGTTGGGATTGCGCCGGTGCCCCTGCCGCGCCCCGGTGAGGCTCGGGGCTTGCCCCCGAAACGGGAGGAGGTGCCTGCGCAGCACGGACAGCTCTGCCGTCTTCGACAGCCTTGCTCACGGTTCACGGGCTCAGCCTGCCCCGGACCCACCGCCCGCATCCCCGCGCCGGGCAGGCGTCGAGCTTGGCGTGCCCTGGCTGCAACTGGCACAGCGCACGGTCCCGGGGGGGCAGTTTCCGCCGTTCCCTCCCTGTCACCCACTCCATTCGCTCCCAAACTCATCCCCACCTACACAGAGCCCCCAGTGCTTGCTCCAGCAAAAACCTCTACCTTGGAAAGAAAGAAAAAGAGCAGCAATTAGTGTCTAGGGCGCACGGGACCGGGGAGAGCTCGGGATGGAGCAGAGTACTGCGGCACCACTTCCCGCAGCCCCTGCTCTGCACCGGCACCAGCTCCGGGCACCCTTCACTGCCGCCGTGCGCGTCGCTCCCCGGCCGGTGCTGGCCACGGGGAAAAGCAGCGCTGCGCTTCCTCGGGGACTCGGCAGCACGTGCGGGGACGAAGCGGCTCGGGAGCGGGGGTGACACTACGGTACCCCCACCAGCCCGCTGCTCCCCGCAGCCGGGGCAGGAGCACGGTCGGCAGGGAAGTTTGGGCAGGATCAGGATTTACGCGCAAGAGGACGAGCCGCTGCGCTGACCCTCGCACCGCCCGGGCGCGTCACCCACGGCTGCCGCTCACCTCACGCCTGCCCGGGTGAGGGTGAGCGGAGCGGCACACGACCCCGGCACCCAGCCCACCCACCCACCCTCCCCCTACATACGTACCATTGAAAGGCTGCCATAGGCTTTGGGATGAACTTCCCAGATTTTGGTTTTTAAAGAGGGGGGGGGGGGAAAAAAAATCTAATTAAAAAACCAACCCCAGCCAAACAATGCAAAGACAAAAAAAAAAAAAAAGGAAAACGGAACCCGCCGGGAGGCAGGGAGCAGCAGCAGCGCACCCCCCGCCCCGGCAGCCCCGCTCGGCTCGGGGGGGGGGGGGGGGGGCGGACGCCCCCTCCGGCGCTGCCGCGGCCCCGAGCGCGGCGGCTGCGGGAACAAAGCCTGCGGCTGCCGCCCGGTGCTCACGGGAGCATGGGAGCAGCCATCTTGCTGCGAGGACTGTCTGGCTCCGCCGATGCTCCCGGCAGCCGACGGCGGCAGTGGCCACTAGCGGTGGCCGGGAACGGGGAAGGCGGCGTGGCGGTGGTCCGGCCGCCGGGGCCGGTGGAGGGGGCGACCGGGCGACGGGCTCCCGGCCCCCCGGGGAAGGGGAGCGCGCCGAGCCGGGCCCCGCGCCCGACACGCGCTTCCCTGGCAAGACGCCGTTCCGCCGAAGCGCAAGGGCGGCAAAGGCGACGGGCGCGGGGTGCCCGGCTCGTGGCCCCCCGCCACGGGTCCCTCGGCCGAGGACGCACGGCGGGACAAGCCGCCGTCCAGCCGGGATGGGTTTCCTCGGGTTTGGGTAGAGCCAGGAGCCGAGCGCCCCGCGAGCTGGCAGCTGCGGGCAAAGCAGCTCTCCAGCCCTGCCCACAGGCCTCGAGCTTTTGCAAAATCCAGGTCCGAGCCCCTTAGCGGGAACGCTGCAGCGGGACTCGGACCGAGCTCCTGGTCCATAGCGGCAGGACTGGCGCTGGGACTGGCACCGGCACCAGCCCCCTCGTGCTGGGGCACCCTAACAACGACGGGAGCTCCACTAACACCAGGAAAAACTTCTTTTAGCACTAAATGCAGGTGAATTTTAGAGCCCCTCAACTTCTTCCAAAAATCGGATTTTATGCCACCTTTGCTTTCCCCCAAACAAGGCTCCCAAGGACACTAAAATCCCAAAGAGCACCGATGATCCACGGGAGCTCCGAACGGGAACACCCTTCCCCGTCCCACAGCACGGACACGGTGGCCGGTCGCCGGAGGATGCTCTCGGCCCCGACTCCACCTGCGCCCGGTGCACAGTCAGGCCTCGACAGGGGCTGCGGCCCCACGGTATGTGCCTGGATTAGGGGCTGCATTGTACCTGGCTCCGGCTGGCTCCGCACCAGGGAGGGGACCGGCGGCCCCCCCGAGTGAATTCCTCTCCTTAGGCTCCTCCACATGTCCCGGGGCAAGAGGCTCTTCCTGCTCCTGGGACATTCCTGCCCGGCCACCTCAGCCCAGGGTTAAAGCTAACAGGAGCTGGGTGAAACCAGAGACGGGGCTCCTAGGGGTGAAAATATGCACTATTTATTCTTGTGCTAATGCAAGCGAGAAAAGAGGACTTAGCCTTTTTAATCAGTTTTCAGGCAGGAGGCTGCCGCATCCCTTGGTTCGCAGCATCCGGAGCAGGATTGCAAAGGTCAGCGGTCCCGGCACGGGGAGCGGCAGCAGCCGGCGGCCCCACGGGCTGGGGTTGGCCCCGTTTCCCACGGGCCCTGGCAGCGCTTGGCCCCCGCCGAGCCCCTTACAACGGGATGCACTGGCAGGACCGGGGGACTCCAGCCGGGAACACGCTTGCTTTTCCCCTCTGGTTCCCAAAGGGAGCAGCCTGGTCCGATCCCGCAGGCTGCTCCTGCCCCACACTGTCGGGAGAGGCACCCAAACCCAGAGCAGAGGGACAGGGAGCACCAATGAGCCCCATGCAAAGTCCTGGAAAACAGGTGGATTTGGCAAAAGCACTCGCTGCCCATCCTCCCCTCCGCTTTCCCCAGCACCAGATACAAACGCAGTCACTTATAATTACCACAACCCAAAGGGAGCCAGGCAGGAAAAATCTGCAGTGAAGAAACAAAACCACTCATGAAAAGAAGCAACGGGGACCAGGCAGGACACCAAAATCCCGCTGGGCAAGCCAACTGCGGCAGCACGCGGCATCGCAGCAGGGACCAGGCTCCTCTCTGAGCACAGCCAGAAAACCAGGGACACGGAGCAGGTCGGCTGCTCTGCAGGGCGTTTCACTGATGGGCAAACCGCTGCTGCAGAGCCCCTGGCACATGGCAGCCCCTGCACGGGGCAAGGAGACCCTACCCCAGCGCCGGGCAGGGAGACAGGCATCAGCCGGGGAAGGTGAAAGCTGCCTGCCCGGGGTGGGGGGCCGTAATTTACTGTGCCCGGCTCTGGAGGGGTCGGTAACCCGTCAGGAGCAGCTCCAGCCCTGCCAGCCACCCAGCTCACATCCTCACCCGCATTAATGCCAAACCACGGCAGCCTCGCGGGAGCAAGGGTGGGATGCGGACAGACACGCAGGCATCTGCCAGGGGCCGAGTGGCCAGGCAGAGACCCCGGGTGCCTGCCGAGGCACACCGAGCCCAGGGAGAGGGCTGGGAAAACCAGGGTGTGCTGGGTGAACCCCGCAGGCACCGGGGTGGTGGAGGAAGCGGGGGGGGGTTCTGCCTGCTTCGTGCCGGGGGGCACGGCTGAACCCGCTGGTCTCTTCTGCCCTGTGCACCTCTGCCCAGGGTCCTGTGGTGGGGAGGCTACAGGAAACGGCTGAAACGCTTCATGTGAAAGAGTCTTTTAATTGCCTCTTTTTCATTTCTCCATGAATTCACATTTCTGTTGGAAGCCTCCAGCTTTAACGTGGATTTTGGGCAGTGATTGCAGCACGTCCCTGACCCTGATGAGCACCCCCTGCCCTTGCGACCTTGTGGGATGGCAGACGTCCTTCCTAAAGGAACTGAGATGGAAATATTTCTATGTACTCCTATGCAGCAGCAGCAGTCTTGGTTTGATTCGATCATTGCTATTTTTCTCCCCCATGACATGCCTAGAGAGCTCGGCGGGCAGGTGCCCGGTCTGCACGAGCACATTTATCATCAGCATGGCACGAGGGCGGCTGCTGCCCGATGAGCCACAGTTTCCATTTCAGCCCCACGCCTTCGATGGCCGAAGCAAACCCGAGGCACACAGCTCCTGCCGGGGATGCTGAGGGGCCAGACCCTGGCACCCCTCGCCAGCACTTCAGCCCCACGTCTGGGGGCTGCATTTCCCCCAGGGTTTTTTGTTGCATCTGTAAGAAGCTGAACAGAAGAGACTGATGACCCAGCCACGTTACCCCAGAAGATATTAAATCCCCGAGTCCAAACATATTTATGAGATTTTGTTTTCCTTCGCTGCTTTAAGCCAGTCTCTCAGTCTCTGGGGAATGACTCACACTTTTCCAGCACGGAAGCGGAGTTGCTGGTGCTCCCGAAGCTGCTAACCCAGGAGAGCCCCATCCCCTCGCAGCCCACCGGCTCTCCTGCCCGGCTCCACCAGCCGCCCTCCTCCTCTCCCTCCCCATCCATCCCATGGGGACAGGGTGGGAGAGCCCCGGCACGCTGCCCGAGGAGGGCTGCTGTGTCAGCTCTGCACAGGGAGGATTTTGGGAGGAGGGAAGGAGCACGCTGCCCTGCAGGTCCCCGCTCCCCGTCTGCACCCAAAGCCCCATCTGTGCCAGGCCCCAAAACGAACGGGGGGCCGGGAGCAGCAGGGGCACGCACGGGAGGACGCACGGGAGCAACCCCAGCCCCCCCGCCGGCTTTGCCCACCGCAGCGTCCCTCGCACCCAAAGGTGGTGACAGTTCAATTTAATCTCTGCTGCGCATGGCGGAGGAAGGCAGGCTGCGAGGAGCCGCTGTCTTGTGAAGGAGAGAGCCGTCCCTCTGTGAGGGAGACAGCACTCAACACCGTGTCAGCTCAGACAAATTAAAAATACTTCTGCAACCCCCCCGGGGCTGTTGCCTGGCCAGGCAGACCTGGCAGGGCTCGCTCCTCCTGCGGGATCTGCTGTTTCGCAGCATCGCTGCAAAGAGACCGGAGGGTCACGGGAAGGAACGGGTGCCTCGGCTCAGAAAAGGGGATGGGGCATATGCTGGGGGACCCCAATATTTCCCCGCTGTGTCCCAGCTCTCCTGCACATCCCCAGGGTACTCGGGGGGTTGTTCCTTGTCTGCCGGGGGGGTGCCCTTCCAGAACCGCCGCGGGCACAGGGGCTCTGGCTCCGGCACACTCAGGTCCTTGCAGAGGGGCCTGGGTGGGCAGCGGGACATGGAGAGGGGACCATGGGACCATGCTGGAGAAGGAAGCCCCCAGAGTAGCTGACACGGGGGCCCCCCGCTCCCCCAGCCACTACCAGCTTGCAGGACGCTGCCTCACGCCTCCTTCCCCTGCACAGCCTTGTCACAACCCTTTGCTGCATGACTTGAGCTGGCAGGGAACAAGCCTTGAAATAAACTCAGATGACATCCCTGCAAACTCCCAGGCATGGCCACAAACAGGATTATTTGTCTGGGCTGGGGAGGGGAGCAGTGCTCATTTCTCCCCCGCCAGTGACCCCAGCTCCGGGCTAACGTTCCTCCGATCAGAGACAGGGCCAGTTTGCTCTCCGCCATGCAGCAGCTGAGAAGGGCAAAGCCCTTTTGTCAAGGAGCAAGAGCAGAAGCAGAGACAAGGTAACCTCCCACCCTGGGCTCCCTCCCAGTTGATGCACCTCGTCCTCAAAAGGCAGCTCGGCGGCACCCAGCACCCCAAGAGCTGCAGGGAGCAGTAACCCTGCACAAATGATATAATAAATGCTTTTGGACGAGCAAAACTGGACACAGGTCTTGCTCTATCAAGCCTCTGCTCCTCCTCACGTCCACAAGCATCGAGCCCACCTCCCCTTGGATTTTAATTCCCAGCTCTCCTCATGTGTCAGCTAATGATCTGAAAATGAGCATTTAGCGATGCCCTCCTTGCAGAGCCCCCATCCAGCCCCGACCGGGGCTGGCGCAGCCTGGCTGAGACCTTGCTGATCTCTGCCACAGGTACCGAGGAGCTCGGGAAGGAGCTGGGCTAAACCCGACCCGGGGCAGTGGCAAAAAGGAGGCAGCGAGCGTTAAACACTGATTCAGGCTCCGCTCCCCAAAGCCCTGCCCGCCCCTCCCCACCATCGCCTTCTCCTCTGGGGTGGTGGTGGGGGAGAGGTCAGGGTCCTTCCGAAACATGGCAAGCTCAGCGGGGAGACTGGAGCACCAGATTAGTTCAGCCTTTAATCTGGGCATCATTTAAATCATAAAAATTACAGCCGAGTCCAATTCGTTACAGCCAGGAAGCGACTGACAGAAATGAAAAGGGAAAAAAGATACTCAAATTGATGCTTTCTCACCGTTCCAGTGAAATAACCAATTTGGAACAAATTAAGGGTCTCCCGTCTCTACCAGCCTTTTGAATTGCCTCTAAGCCAACGCACATTTTTCATAGTGCAGCGTTTCCTCCATTAGCAGTGAAAATTAATGACTTCTATTATTGAAGCACCTGAAGGCAGGTGCCTCCCTCGCACAGCCAGGGCTGGGCTGGCCCTTCCCCAGGGAACCGAGCCCCCGGAGAGCAGAGAAGAGCCATGAGGAGACAGATGGGCTCAGAGAGAATAAGTGACATGGCCGGGGCCACCTGGCAGTCGGTGGCAGAGCCAGGCTCCAGGCCAGCGGCCATCCCTTCTCAGCAGTACCATCCCAGACCTGCTGGAGCGATGCATGCAGACCACCGTGGTGAGGCCCAAACCACCGCATGTGACAACATCACAGCTGTCCCCAATGCCCCCCCCAGCAGTGAAACCATGTGGCCTTCAGCCAGTCCCTCCCCGCTTTGCTTGGGGGGGGGGGGTAAAAGGGGAATTGCCCCACTTGCAGGGCATCCCACCAGCTCAGACTTCAGGGGTGCAAACCCTCGGGGGGCTGAGAAGATTTTCAAACGCCATTTACATATCCCCCCTAAGCTTTACGAAGGTCAAGGCCCTTTGCTCCCCCCCACCTGCTTTCTGCTCACAACATTATTTTCCGGGAGCCCCGAGCACAGCACCCGTCACATTTGCGCTGACAGCTGCAGAAGTGCGTAACTCCCCACCACGGCTGCCCTCGGGCCAGGCTGGTCATACCCAGGGTTTGGAAGATGACACACATCTGTCATTATTTTTTAATTAGATTTTTATTTCCTACTGCTAGTATTTCATTGTAATTTCCGCCACTCCTACCCAGGCCGTGCTAATATAATCACTTCAGAGAAGAGTGGGAACAGCCAGCCTACTCGTTCTAACATCCCGTTCAGAAGAGGGAAAAAAAAGCAATCTGTTAATACCCAGCCCCTGCAGTCATTAGAGCTTCGGGACATCAGGCGGGTGTTGGAATGGACCATCAAAGCATCGGTGCCGGCAGCGCAGCCACCAGCAGCCTGCTGGGAGCATCGTCACTGCAGAAACTTCAGCAAAGTTCACGTTTGCTCAAAATACTTGCTAGCAACTCATTATTCCAGCAAGGTAAAGTATAATTAAAAATGGTCTAAAAAAATTTGTGAGTTATACCCTCAGCTTGATGCTAGAAACACGGTGATATTTTCTAGCCCACATCATACTGGAGGTCAAGATTAGATGACAGCTTGGTCTAAAAATACTCCGAAGGGGAAGCTGAGGCTGTCGGAGGAGCTCAGAGCCCCCAGTGCCCCCCCCGGGTGTCGCTCGTGGTTGAAACCAGGGGACAGATGTTTTCCCCAGGACATTTCTCAGAGCAAGCCCCTGGCAACAAAAACAACTGCTGCATTTACAGGGAAATTCACCCAAAACAACCTCAGGGAAAGCTCAGTCCCACCATCTGATGAAGGAGCCCCAAAGCCAAACCCAGCGGTTGAGAGGGGACAGGCTCCCTTCTCTGTTAGCCCCACAACCACGGAGAGGACAGGAAGCCTCATTAAGCAGCCAATTAACAACAGCAAACTCGCAGCAGCACCAGGCCCCACGCGTGGTCCCACCCTGCGCTGCCCACCGCAGGTTTGTGCTGTGGCACGGAGTAAAGCCGGGTGACTCCGAGTTCCCACTTGTTTTTGAAGAGACGTTTAAAACACAGTGAGGGAGAGGATGCTTGACACTCGCAGGGAGCAGCCACCGCACAAGCACCTTGCAACCAACGCATTTCTCTACCCAGAGCACCACGGTCCCGCGTCCCCGGCCCCAGCACAGAGATCGCCAGCGAGCCCCTGGCACCGCACCCGGCAGAACGGGTTCAAAGTTGAAGCTTTAGTGGCTTTACAACATTTTCTACATATTTGAGACCACAAGGCTAAAAGCAAGCTTCGGGGTGGTTTTGTTTTTTTTTTTAAAACTGCTTTGCCTGACAAGCATTCCAGATAAATATCCCAAGTAGCGTTACATGTTCCAGAAATACAGGGAAAGACAGCTCATGGAGAAAAGATTGTGTTTCAAACTATTAGAAAAATTAAAGTGATCCATAGGAGACAGCTGACGGGCAAGGCTGCAGTTACAACAAAGCAAGCACCTCGGAGAAGCCCCATCAGATGTGCCAGCTCAATAACATCCGCCGTTCCCCCGGCCTGGCTGCTCTCCTGCAGCCACAGGCACCAACAAGCACACGCCGGCGATACGTTAACACAGGAAAATGAGTGCAGGTAA
This sequence comes from Harpia harpyja, assembly GCF_026419915.1. Taxonomy (NCBI): domain Eukaryota; kingdom Metazoa; phylum Chordata; class Aves; order Accipitriformes; family Accipitridae; genus Harpia; species Harpia harpyja. Next base: position 85,949,988 of record NC_068943.1, read on the forward strand.
GCATATGGACCTGCAGACACTCACATGTACGTGCACACCGCATCCATATGTACATGCATGGGGAGAACCAGCACCGCTGCCCGCAGCGACCCGCCGGACCCCCATCGCTGCCCAGCACAGGCAGCAGCCAGGGGCGATGCTCCTTCCCCAGCTGCCTGCTGGAAAGTTAATGCCGATAATAACAAAACCACCAAAATTACCAGCCCCGAATCTGCACGTGAAACGGGTCTGAGAGCAGTGCCGCGCTCCATTTGCTGCCGCCGCTCCCCGAGCCCGAGCCAACCAAAGCCAGCAGCAAAGCACCACCACCCCGCACCCGGCCAGCGTTTCCCTGCCTTTTCTGCCAAGGCGCTGCCGGTCGCTCCCTCTGGCCTCATTTCACACAAAAAGCATCAAACATTTGCATCGCGGGTGCAGCAGAAACACAAGTCGGAGCTGA